>NC_136510.1:31431970-31864470 GCF_053919585.1 Euprymna scolopes
ATTGCAAAAATCATATAAATTGATCAAGTAGCTTTATTTTTAAATTTAAATTTAAAAAAAAAAAAAAAAAAAAAAAAAAAAAAAAAAAAAATCAAATTTCATGAGTAACCAGAAAAGCGGCTGTCTTGTCTGCGATTAAAAAAAAACAAAAACAAACAAGGGAATTAACTCAACAATTCAAACTTGCCAGATTTATATTCTAATGCCATGAATTTCCATTAATTGCTTAAAAATGATTTATTTATAAAAATAAAACTACTTAATCAATTTGCATAGTTTTTAGGATATGATATTTTCATTTTTTCATGGGTACATCATACAGATTTTTCTTTATTTTTGTTTTTTTTATAGCGGGGGAGGATAAATTCTAGACAAGAACCTAATCTTTAGTAAACATTGTTTTAAAAATTATGAAGAATATCTGATATTTTTTTTTATCTCAATGTTTTGAAGAACACACAAAATTAACCAAAAAGGAAATTGTGTTTATCATTCAACATCCTTGTAGAACTCTTTAAGACCTCATCTCTTCTCTCAAACATTTCTAGATTTCTTTTTCAAATTATTTTGGCAGGGATTCTTTGAAAAGGTAGCTGGTGAAAATAGCTATTAAGAAATATATTTTATTTCAATTAAAAAAAATATTGTTTAACTTTCATGACGTATTTGCATATAAAAAACAATTTAAAAAAAACATAACATTAAAAAACAAGAGAATTTCCAGGAATTGTCCGAAATTCTACATTTTAAAGTTTGGAATAGCAAAAATATAACATTTATTAATGAAGAAGCAATTATTCTTTAGAAGCAAACTTTCATATTCTTCAGATTAAAGAAAAAGAGCATAAACATTTTTTAAAATTATTAAAAAATTAGAATGTTATTTGAAATATCTTCAATGGTTAGTTAAATTGCATATAAACCAAAACCTGTTATAATTATTTCTACCAATTAGAAAATATTTTTGGTTAGATATTCAGAACTGATTTTGTTCAATTTGACAAATGGAAAGCATTTTAGAGAACTTAGTTTTCTACAAAAGTTTAGAGTGGAATTTGATGACAGTATTAAATTAATCTCATAAACGCATTTGTAAATTTAACCTAATACAATTCATTAAAAACCTATCTGAAGTAATATATATATATATATATATATATATATATATATATATATTGGCAGATGTTGATCGTCCACCATGTCACATAGTTTGTTTATGTGGTGCATTGCATTCAAAGCGTAAACCTTTTTCTTCAGGGAAAAGGTTGAGTTTCTGTGTGATGATTCAAACCACCAAACTGCTGTAAAATCAGTTCATCACTTAACACCTTCCGAACATCAATAAAATGTCTTTTATGATTATATGAATAATTAAAAAGGTTTTTATGCTTTACTGCAATTTTATGGTAAATTTGATCTTCTGGAGTGTATTTCTATGTCACATGTTTAGTTTGAGCTCGCATTCAAATGGAAAGATATGAGATAGAAATATACTTTTGACAATTGGATTTATTGTAAAACTGCAGTACGATCCTTTTAATTATTTTGTTATAAAGCTTTGTGTATGCAATATATACTGTCTTGACTCTAACAAGTTTAGCTTAATATTATGAGAATTTGAATTAAATTCACTAAATTAAAAAAAATTACGAGAAATTTATTATTAGACAACGAATACAAAACTATAAAGTTTTTCTCTTAATCCATAGATTAAGGATATAAAACTTAAAATTTTTGTATTCCTTGTTGAATAATAAGTTTCTTGTAAATTTGTTAATTTAATTACAAATTTTCATATATAATATTGCTCTATCCTGTATACTGAGCTTCTTTATCTGATTGGGATTGTTTTATAAATTTAATTTTACTGCATTATACAAGCTGTAATCTTAAAGTATTTTTAAATTTCAGTTAATATATATATATATATATATATATATATATATATATATTTTAAAATATAATTTGAAAAAAAAAAAGTTCTTTTAAATCAAAAATTTTGACAAGTAAAAATAAAAAAAATCTTATTAGCTCTGACAAGGGACAGAGATATTGTCTCGAGTTATTTTTGCCTGTGAAAAAAATCCTAACCTTATGTTTGGTTTATCCATTCACGTTTTCACTTGAATTGTTTTTAACATGAACTCTATAATGCTGCGACTATGTTGAATAAAGTTCAATTGATTCCAACTACCATTTATAATATCTAGAAGAAACTTTTCATTGGTTTTCTTTTTATATATGTTAGCCTTTTTTGTATTCAGAGACAATGGATACCCATTGAAAAATAGTTTATAGTGAACAATTTCTACCTATACTTCTAAGTTTGGGAAAAAGTAGCCATCCAAGACATCCAAAAACAATTTTAGAATAAGCAAAAAAAAAAAAAAAAAAAAGGGTTGTTATTTCAGAGTTTTCCTTCTCTTAGATAAGTTGCTTTAGTGTAAAAAAAATTGTTCATAACAATGGATAAGAGATGCATCCAGATCTTTCCCAAGAATATGAGAGAAAATAATTATAAAGCTATTTACGCTTCCAAACTTATGGCAACACGTATTCAAAAATGTAGATTCACCTAATTACTGAGTAGGCTCAACATTGCTTAACATTAATCATCTAACAAACTTTTAATGATTTTGCGAGTTCATTAAGCTAGTTTTCCACGAACACTTACAAACGTAATTAGTAGATGCAAATCAAGAGATTAATAAAAATCAGAAAATCATCATAATTAGTACTATATACTATGTTATTTCTGCTAATAAAAATATAAATAAAAAACATTACCACTCAGCTCTCGTTTGTCGGAAGAGTTTTCTCTATAAGTCCCCCTCTCTAAAATTAGAAAAAAGATAAAAATACTAATCATAACAGTATTTTATGCCTACGCATTCTCATCCACTTGTGCCTTGGCTTAAATATTATTAAAAAAAAAAAAGTCGGAATTCTTGATGATTGCTTTACAAGTTTTCAAAAATTGTGAGTGAGCAGAAGAGAAACAACAACCAAAAACTGAACAAATCAAACCAAAGTTTGTCAACAGAAATGGATAATCTTTATATTCATTAAACAAAGATGTATGTATGTCTGTAAATAAGTTGTCAATGATTAATCTCTGAGAAAAAAAAAATCAATGATATATTTTTTTAAATCAGCATGTAACTTGATTTTAAATAAGTTTTATTTTTCCCTATTATAATTTTATGGTAATTTAATGATGGAAAATATTTTTTCATCATAAAATAAATGTTTTGCAAGAACAGTCGTCATATTGAACCCATAAATGGAGGAGATTCATACTTTTTTCAACTGTTAACTATGCTCAACATATTTGATACCCACCAGCACTGAATAAATCAGATAGTTTTTATAATCATTCAATTCTAAACAAACAAGAAATCACAAAAAATCTTCCAGCTAAAATAGATATTCAATTTGTGTGACTAACAATCAGGTAAGTCCTAAAAGATCATTCATAGTAAATGAATAACTAGAATTTATACCAAAGATTTTTTTTTATCCAATTCAATAAATTTTTGCTATATTAAATTTTCTTCCCATAAATAAATTGAAAGGATCCTAACAAACTTGATTGCAATAAATAAAGTATATCTTGAATACAAAAGTTCTAAATCTATGAAAAATACAGCAGTTATAACATATATATTTGCTTACATCGACATTGTCAAAGTTTAGGTTGTGAAGATGCCATTAGATTAAAACCCTGGCAACATTGACTGTAAGCCAACTGTTCTACTTTTCATAGTATTTAGCACTTCTGAATTCAAAACTTAATATTTACATAGTTTATATATGTATAAATGTTATATTTAAATGTATAAAACAGTCCAGATGTTTATCAATGCATTTCTGATAGCTGGATCATCCATGAAACTGCATTAAAGTATTAAAATGAACTCTATTTGGAAGGATAACATTTTGCGTTCATGGTCTGCTATCTTCATTCAGTCTGGTTTTCAATTTTTGAGAAGTTGATATATATATATATATATATATATATATATATATACACACACATACAATAATATTTCAATTAGCCATCAATGTTTGGTTTCAGGAGGTGAGGAAAATTTATGTTCTATTCAACAGTGACTAAATGAATAAGCCACCGAGAGCAAATATAATATTCTTTACCGTAACAGGCAAAATTTCCTATACCTCCTGAAATATATATTGTACAATAAAATAAGTTAAGATAAAGCATAAAGTTACATAGGAACTTTCTAACATTATCCAGTCAATAAAGGTTACAGAAAGAGGAATAAGGGAAAAACCTCTCCTTACTTCATAATGTAATAAAGTTTCTACGTCACTTTATGTTTTGTCTTAACTTATTCTGTTGTCTGATGTTCCTCATTATTTATTTTTTTTTTTTAATCTAGATAGGTTTTTCTTACCATTAAAAATTTATTTTTCGGCTTAATTTTTTTTGCATATATATATATTATTATACTGTAACAACACAATTGAGCACTATCCCACCCCGCCAAAAAATACAGAATCATATTACATTATATATATATATATATATATATTTTTTTTTTTATTTATATTGACAAATATTACATTATATATATATAAAATATTTTTATTTATATAGACAAATATTACATAGATATATAAAATATTTTTATTTATATAGACAAATATTACATTATAAAATATTTTTATTTATATAGACAAATATTACATTATATAATATTTTTATTTATATAGACAAATATTACATTATATATAATATTTTTATTTATATAGACAAATATTACATTATATATATATAATATTTTTATTTATATGGACAAATATTACATTATATATAATATTTTTATTTATATAGACAAATTTTACATTACATATATATAATATTTTTATTTATATAGACAAATTTTACATCAGGCGACAAAAAGTTTATCTGCTATTCAAAGCATCTGGTTCTTAAATGGTTAGCATGTTCAGTGTAGCAACTATGTAATATTTGTCTATATAAAATAAAAATATATTTTGCTCTTTTTTATTGAGCACTCTTAATAACCTCATTTTAATCTCCTGAATATCTTTAACTTGGGGTGTGTGTATATATATATATATATATATATATAACTATTTAATTTACTCACATAAAATTAATATACGAAAGTATAGATTTATGCGTAAACTTTAAATATTTACTTCAAAAGTGCTCAATACGTAGGTAGAGCTAATTAGTAAGTTATAAAATGTATATGGCGATTAAGCTACACTGAATATTCCGCGTTTCATCCACTCTAGGATTCTTCAGGCTTATCTAGAGTGGATGAAACGTGGAATATTCAGTGTAGCTTAATCGCCATATACATTTTATAACTTACTATGTATATATTGCAAATTTTTAAGAACATATGGCTTACCTCAAGGTATTTAAGAACAAGTTTTCATGTAAAACTCTAAAGCTTTGATCATTTAGTGATCTGATCCACAACAACATATGTTGATCATTTAATTACTCTGGCATTAATATAACTTTCTTCAAAAGGTGATGATGAGTTTGTGAGTAGATATATAAGTATGAAAGCAACAATGAAAAAAATATGATGGAGATGAGGATGTACATATCACTTAAGTTCAGAATGTTAGCAGATTCAAAGATGAACACTAGGATTTAAGCATCAGTTATGAGGGTAGCGTCGTTTCTTTGAAATGGAGTAACCTTTTTGTAAATGATATGATTAGTAAGGGTGCACACAGCATACGAATACATGAAAGCATCAACATAATTACGTATGGTAATAACACGATAGGTGATTGCTTATGAATGGGTGAAAATAGAGATGATCCAATGAGTGGCCACAAAAGGTTTTCTGAACAAATCAGTCAAGTCAGCAAGAAGAAATAACATTTTAAAATGGCAAACAACTATGAAGATCTAATCAGTAATTTTAATATGTGAATGTGGAAATGAAAAGTCAGGGCTTATTTTTTTATTTATTTTTTTAAATCCTCTCAAAATGATGCAAATAACTTCCTGACAATTTAGAAACCAAAATGCAAAAATAATGTTTGATTTTAAAGATTTGGAAATCATTCATGAACTTATCATTAAATTCATTGATAAATGGCCTGGGTTTGATTCCTGGTGTGTCAACGCATATTTTGCTCAACACATTCCAGCATGAAAGACAAAACATTAGGATGACTATGATGATGATGATGGTAGCTTTTAAAATAACAGGTTAAATGATCTTTTTTTTTTTTTTTTTTTTTGCATGGATCGAGTTTATGTTGTTCTGAAAATATTGTCTTTTTCTTTTAAAAATTTTGTTTGATTAGAAATTATCTTTTTAGGAAATGAAGAATTAAAAATTCTACTTTAGCAGCAGAGCATAAAAATGGCAGGTATTGTTAGATGAAATAATGTAATGAAGATTATCTGTAATGAGAGTCTACGAAAAGGAATTGTGATTACAAATAAAATGAAAGCATCAAAAGGTACACACACACATATACAATTGCACTTAAAGGGATGGTTAGAAGCTTAAAAAGACCTCTTGGTTGGAATATATGAGATAGCGGGTAAATGCGTGGCATCTGGTAAAATGCTTCATGCCCAGCTTGGATATAAACTGAGAAGAAAAGTGAAAAACCTCATTCAGGTTTCAGTATTTAGTTCAATGATGCTTAATTCATTACTAGAAGATAGTATGAAAATATACTTATGGCAAGCAATCTACATAAAATTACTAGAACCCATTAGGCTTAAATCAGCTTGATGAGGTGTTTTGTAGCAAAACAAATTATTGTGTTGCCTTTTTGCCATCAATATAATCTATATTTTATAATTATATACATCACTCACACACACACACAGTATTGAAATGAAAAAACAGGCCATTATTATTCTATCAAAAAGGTTCTAATTTTGCAAATGATGAAAACTTGTTATAAAGTGATTATTTTTATTAGAATCTATGTTCGCATTTTTATGGAAACATTTGGCTATTTTGTTTTACAGTATATCAACCTCTTTCAAGTTATTTAATGCCAAATCCAATAATTTTAGAAATAGTTTTTTATGCTTCAAGTTCTTTATATCTTAAAATATATGTTCATGATATTTTGTTTGATTGTTTCAACCCTTTTTAGGTTATTTAATGCAGAATCCAAAGATTTTGAAGAAGATTTTTTTAATAGAATATATTTGTTGTTTTCAAGTCGGTTTCTATTTAACCCATAGTTGGGACCCTAACAGGTACTACCACTCCAGGTCAGAGTGGACCTGAGAGCAATGGCAATTAAAGGGTGGCTCCACACTTCCCAAAGCCCGCAAGCTGCGGCCTCACCACTGGATGTAGTTTAAGGTCATATCCAGGACCATTTTATCCAGGAAGCCAGTATCTTCAGACAGCCTGATCTACTAACACCAAATGTTTCAACAGGTATTACTACTCTGAACCAAAGTGAAGCAGTAGTAACTAAGGGGCAACTCTAAATGGGACCTCACCACTAGATGTCTACGGTCATACCTTGCACCTTTTCTGGAAACAGTCTCAACTGTTATTATAAAATGAAACAAACTATTTTTTTTTTTCTTCAATTTGATTTGATTTTTATTACAGCAAAAAGTGTTGCCTTCATTTAAATTTTTTTTTTTTTTTTTTTACAGCAACGCAAATAAATATGTAACTTTTGGTAACATTTGGAATTTCTAACAGTTTACCTATCTTTCGTTCATTAATCTATCATCATGCAATTCTATCAAAATCTCAAAGATCAATTTCTATTCAGCCATGGCTCTAATGGTTTTACTGTAACTCCAAGAACCATTGACAAAATTAAAATTGTGCCAAACTTTGAGAAGCAAACAGTTTTGTTTGTCCTTAGAAATCTCAGCATCTTCTAAGAGACAAATTTGCATATCAAGATGAAGATTATGCCTTGGAAAACTTATTTTTATCATGTTATTTCAAAGATACTTCTTACTTCTTGTTTCTTTTGCTTGTACATATGGTCGAATCAAACCTCATTAGTGTCAACCAATAAATAATGAGACACAAAAATTAAGTGAAAAATACTACATTCATATCATAATTTTTATGTCTGCTAAAGAATAATAATTAAAATTTTGTGTTTGTAGAATAGCAGTCTTAATAATAAAGATAATAAACTATATTAATGTTGCAAAACAAGATGGGAGTAAAGTATAGAAACTGGGAGTAAAGTACAGACGTTAAACCAAGAGGTGCAAGACCAGAAATTACTCCACAGTGCCCAGTCCCTCCAAACATTGATCAGTCAATTTTAAACAGAAAAGTCCTATTCATATTATTTGGATTCTTCAGACTACTGTTTTCAGGTCCACAATGACACGTGGTGCAGCCGTTGGAGTACTTGGAAAAATCAATTGTAAAAGTTATATTCTCCTGAGTTGAATTGGTTTAGTTTGGTTTAGTTGTTTTATGGCATATCAACCCTTTTTGGGTTATTTAATGCTGAATCCAGTTATTTTGGAAATAGTATTCATGTTGTATCCAGTTATTTTGTAGAAGGTTTTTATTCTTCAAGCTCTTTCTATCTTTAATTGCTAGTTTGTAGTGTTTGGTTTGGTTTGGTTTGGTTTGGTTGTTTTATAGTGGATTTTTATCGTTTTTGTTCCCTGGTCTGCAGAACATGAATGAGTTTTGCAATGGCAGCGGGAAAAGGGTTACAGTATTAATGTTTGGTATATTTTAAGTTAGGAAACCAGTCAAGAAGTGGGGGGAGGGGGGTAGAAAGAGAAAGAGGGAATGGGAAGAAGGAAAAGAAGGAAAAAGTGGATTTTTGTCTTTGTTTTTGCAGGACATAATTTACATTTTGCAAAAGGAAGTAGAAAAACAAAAAGCATCAATGTTAGGTGCATTTCATCTCAGGAAGCTGAGTTGAAGGTTCAATTCTCAGTGTGAGTAATCGAAAAATACCATTACAAATTACTTAGGACCTCTATCTAGTCATGGTTGATGGAACGAGAGTATGCTACCCCCGTGAAGTAAATAAAGGGTTCCGTTCAAAATTCTGTTAAAATTCCCAAGTTTGGCAGAAACATTCTCGAGTTGATTACATCAACCGAAACGTTGTGAAAATGACACTCAAGATGAGAACAGTAATCCAAATAATATAACTGATCCTCATCTCAAAAATTAGAAAGAAAAGTCCAAAAACTTTATTTAGCAACATGTCACTAACATGTTCTACTAGAAACTAAATGCAAAAATGAACTGAGTCACTTTTGAGGTGAAAGTTTGTTTGCAATCAAAACTAAACTGGGTCACTGGTTGAGCTGGTTCTGATATATAAAAAAAAAAAAAAAAGCAGAAAATAGTGATGCAACTAGTTCACTGAGGACTCAGCTTTGAATCTTCGTAAAGATATTTTTTTATTGAATTAATATAAAATACTGTATTGTTTTAAAAAATGCAACCTAGAGAAGATTTGTAACTTAAAAAAAAAAAAAATGTGCAGATGAGTAAATGTAAATGTGCATATCCAAAAATGGAAAATTATAAAATGTATGCAGGAATATCTTTTTTTTTTTTTTACGTGTGTGTGTGTAGAGCACGGAATCTGTGCACGCATTGTACGGTTACACTCACAGAATTGTTCTGCAAGTAAGAAAAACGTCACAGATGACTTCTCTGCCAAAGGTCAGCTGACCACACACAAAGATGAGTAAGGTCCAATGTTTGTATGGCCTTAGAAATAACAAAAAAGAAAACAGTCAAATGACTCACTTTTTCTTTCAGAGTATTAAAAAAAGGTTTCGGTGTGAAAGAATTATGATAGAAAAGAAAGTCAACTATAACTTTCCTCCAACCCCACCCCACCCCAGAAAAAGAGAAATAAAAAAAATAAAAATGTATCCGTAAAATCCTCACGAAATTAAGTAAACAGCCACATAATTCCTTTTAAGGCACATTAAAATTTAGATGTTTATAAATTACTAGACAACACATTGAGGTTAACGTTGGTATTAATGTACATTAATGTATACTTCTAATACCCTTTAATGACTAAAAATGGATAAATATGTTAAAAGTACATTTATTTATTGATAGTTTATGAAAACATTATAAGATTTTAAAGAAATTCTGTAAGAAGATATTCTTATTTACGTTTTTTAGAATTATTTTTACACATTCGCTATTATTAACAAAATTATAAAATTTTTCATCTGTATTTACCCTCGACTCAATCTCAATAATACTAAAATTTACTTTAGGGTGTGAATAAAGATAAAATGAAAATGCACTGCCCCATGCAGGGATTGAACTCCTAGTTGTCAGATTATGAAAATTTTGTGTTTAATAAAAGCTATCCAATAAGAACAAGTATCCTGTGTAAAAGCACACCTTGGCTAATAAAAGAACTGATACTACACATTTTAAACACAAACTTATTAGAGATGACAATTTTTCTTAGGTCAAATAAAAAGCTATGTACAATGATATTCAGCGAAATATATTCTTCTTTACACATTTGGTAATGAAATGGAATTAGGTAATAGACCAATGAAAAAGGATGATTTTCTGGCATAGATATGTATAGCGGTCATGCACCGTCATGATTTTCTTTTATATTAATTAATGACTGATTTTCAATATGCATCAAATGAGATGGTGATATAAATATACAATTTCATAATTGTTAACTTATGACAGTTATCTTTTTATTTGAATTTTTAAAAAAATACTTTTTTCTTAGTGAAAAGATACAATTTCATGAAAAATAATTTTATTTAGTGATGGTTGCTGCCATTTGCATTTTCCACTTGTAACAAATGGTGAATCTTGCACAATGTTACTGAAAAAATTATTAGATTGGATTGAATATATATCATCGATTGGAATTTCATTTTTTTTGTATCTAAATAACTAGTGATGAGACTATTCTTATGTTTCTTGATTCCAATACAATTACAGATTCTGTTCTAAATTCTGGATCTCTTTTTAAATGTCTAAATATAAAATTTGTGTATGTGTGTAGGGGGGAGTTAGATTACTGCAAAACCCATGTGATACGTGCATATAGTTTCACAAATGTAAAAATACATTTATGGGTGTGACCTATAGATTTTAGTTTCACTCTGGTATTTTCAAAATCTATAAATATTTATTATTTTATCATTAATAAAAGCCATGGGAAATCAAGTCTTGAACAAAATCACGGAAATAAAAAAAAATAATAAAAAGAATTGTTTTGGCCATCAGAAAATAAGGACAAATTTTTTCCAACTTCAATTCTCCAAAAAGTTACAATTTTTTTGATTCACGATTACAGACTAAAAGTTTTTGTATTTCACTGGCTAGCTAGAATCAAGTATCTTTTTGTCAGATGCATTGCTATTTTGGTCTAATTTGAATACTGATCAACTTAATTTTAAATATTAGATTTCTTGTGTATTCCAACTTGTAATTACAAAAAGAGAGAGAAGGGGAGCATAACAAGTGAAAGGCAGATGATGCGTGAATGGAGATAATGAAACTGAGATTTAACACCATGACAATAATGAAGTCCAGATGAAGAGACATTAGGAATAATGCAATGACAAAAACAAAAATGATTTTTTTAAATAAAAATAAAATGAAAGAAAAAAAAAAAAAAAAAAAAAGCAAGTCAACAATGAATATATATATATATCTATGCATAAATAAATATATATATATATATATATATATATATATATTTATGTATACACCAATGTGATATGCCAGCTGGCTCACTCTTCCCAACTCTATCACCTCTAACCTTGGACAAACATACTTTTCCCCTTGCCAATTTATTTAGGGATTTCCAAAATTAGAGAAGATAGAGCCAGGGATGAAATTTGAGTAGAGAGGTTGGCAAATGAGCGAAGACTTTGGTTTATTTGCGGGTGGACAGGCATGCATACCTTCACAGAGGTCAAGGAGAGAATTGGACAAAGCAGACTTCTTCAAACCACACTCAGGTGCAGAGAGCCTATTTACCGCAGGATCTGATGATTTTAACATGTCATATATCAAGACTCGAGAGTCGTCATCAATGGTGTTGTGAGTGGCACGATGTCGTTGCAATTCTTCTTCAATCCGTAAGCTTTCTAAGCCGGTTGTCTGAAATTAAGCAGAGAATCGTAAACAATTTTTTTTTTCTTTTTCGATTTAAGTGATGAAGATGCTCGTGTTAAAAGAAAAACCAAAGAAAGGCAAAGTTCGGAATCCAGATAAAATTTAACTGGACTATTAATAAATCCATTAAGCAGAGAAAAATATTCAATAAACTTTCACAAATAATCAAATGTCTTTTCACAGTACAAAATTTTACAGGGATTTTTCATATCTCTATATCATAAGAATGGAATAAAAACATTCTAAAATTAAATGAAATTAAAATAAAGCATTCCTGGATAGACATTTGAAACTGTTAAATAAGTCATAAATAAATAGCATCTATAAAGGAAAAATGAAATAATTGACATTGTAAATTTCCATTTGAAAAAAAACAGCCAATCAGATAGCTGGACACAAACACAAATTATTTTTGTTCAAAGTTGGAGTAATTTTTAAAATTTTTTAAAATTTTTTAAATGAAAATACTCCTTCACCTAAAGACAGGGATGAAAAGAAGATCAGTTATAAGTACATCCGAGTACAAAGAGCCAAATTGCCAATAACTGACACACTTCTCTTAACATTGCCTTGATTTGGCTGAGTCACAAATAATTTAGAGACTGTTTCATTATCTTTTGAGACAACCCCACAGGTAAAAATCAGCAGAGTGGAGGATGGGGAGGATGATATGAAGATATGATCAGTGTGAAATCCATCCAGAAGTGTCTCCTCAAATCAATGAACAACATAAAAATAGAACAAAAAGCTGTTGAAAATTTATGACTAAAGCTTGGTGGACAAGGCAAGCATAATTTATTGCATTTGGAGGGTGGATGGGTGATGGAGGAGTCACTATAGTCTATATAAGTTTTAAAAATTCTAAAATTTTGTATAAATAAAAAAAAAAAAAAAAAAGAATGCGATGATAAATTATTCCAAACTTTCAATTTAATTATACATCCATGTATAAAACAAAATTTAATGAAAAGAGAAACTAATTTTGGAAATTAGTAATTACTCAACATGTTTAAAAACTTAGTTTTTCTGTGTTTTTTAATTTGATTAACTACATTGCATACTCTTCTTTAAACGTCGTTGAAATATCAATGAAAATTTACTCCTGATTCTCCTCACTTCAGTTGAACAACAACAAAGAGATTCAAAGCTTTTAGCATTTACAACATAATTAGGGATCATTGTTTTGTAAAGGACTGGCATTTCAGAAGCTTTCGGCTTCAATATTGTGATTAAAAAGAGAAAAGATATCAATCTCCAGTGGTTTAAAACAATTCTCAATTATATTTCAACATAAAAAATTGGAGTACAAAAGGTTAGTCTGTTTGTTTACGGAAGTGGCAACAAGCAGGTTTTGTTTATTTTGCCAACACATGAATAATGGCAAAAGAATGAAACAGCGGAAACAATTATCCGGGGTTTTTTGTTTGTAGTTTTTGTGACCTTTAAGTAAATTTGACTGATATGAAAACTTTTTATACATCTTCTCCATTTATAAATTTAGACTGTTTATCATCACACTGACAGTGACATTAAAAACTAATTTAAAAAAAAAAACAACTTTTTTTTCAGTTATTACGTTTCTGAATTTTTGAGATGAGGATTGGTTATTCATATTATTTGGATTCTTTGAGCTACTGTTCTCATCTTTAGTGTCATTTTCATAGCATTTCGGTTGATGTAACCTCCAACCTTCTTCAGGTGTATCTTGTTGAACTCTGGTAATGTCTCTTTTTTCTTTAAAAAAAAAAGTGACATTAAAAACTAATTTCATATACAAAATGCAAAAAAACTTCAGCTTTAGAATAAACTCAGAATATGTACAACCAATCAGAGTAATCATCTAAATAAGTATTTATTTCTCACAGTGAGAGGATGTGACACAAGGGCCAGAAAGTGGGATTGAAGAGCTAGCATCCCAGAAAAGGAGCACTCTGGCTTTCAAAAAGTGCCTAGGCAGCCTCTTCAGCATTCCTGTTAGAGGCACCATAGGCAATTAATAAACTAAACCCTTCTCAAAGAGAGAAGGCAAAGTCTGGGAGGGTGTACCTTCTAGAATTGCACAGGACCAGCAACATTCTGCAGCCAAAAGGAAAGAGGTAATTTCAGAAATGATCTAGACTCTTGATTTTGGTGGCGAGAGAAAAAAAAAAAAAAACCTTCAGCTGAAGTAATCACCTAATTTGCATATTTATTTTTAAAAATTGCATCACATTAATTAACAAAATGATTTAATATTAGTTTGTTTTGGTTTAACAGATCAAATCACTACAGGAGGGGGATAGTCATGAAAAATAGTTCTTTCATTCTTACTAGGTTGAAGAGTCAGTTCAAAAAGTCATGTGAATAACGATGCGATAAAAACAAGTTTGCATGATCCTGGACAATGCTGGGAGTCCCGGTAAACAAGCAAGCATAATGTATATTTTCTTGTAAAATCACATTTTTGAACAATAAACTTGATAGGACTAAGATTTCAACTAACCGAGGGTGAGTGATGCCCGATATAAAATGGCTGGATATGTTCAAATGTTGAAACATTGATTGCTAACACATCACTAATCTAGATGAATAGGAAGATCAGATAACACCACACGTATGCATCTGCATCCTTTGTCAAGGTTAACAAAGAGAGTTACAGCTTTTTAATAGTCACTTCCTGCCAACTATAATGGCATGAGAAAGGTACGCATTGTCATATCTGGCAATAGACATTGCAGACAGAAGATAATACATGTCTTCAGGGATGTTTTGTGCAAAGTTTCCATAACCTATTCCCCTCTTTGTTATTGTATAATATTATACAATAACTATCTCGATTGACGCATTATTTACATTCTTCGAATTACTGTTCTTATCTTTCACAACGTTTCGGTCAATATACCCTCCGACCTTCTTCAGGTGTATCTTGTCAAACTTGGGAATGTTTCTGTCAAACTCAGAAATTCAGACAGAATTTCGAACAGAACCATTTATTTACTTCATCGAGGTAGCATGCTCTCGTTCCATCAGCCATTACTAGATAGAGGTCCTAAGTAATTCACAATTGTATTTCTAGATCGCCTACACTGAGAATTGAACCTTCATGAGAATATTACTTTTACAATTGATTTTTCCAAGTACTCTAACTACTGCACCACGGATCCTGGCAAGACATTACCAGAGTTCGACAAGAATACAACTGAAGAAGGTACATCAACTGAAATGCTGTGAAAATGACACTAAAGATGAGAACAGTAGTTTGAAGAATCTAAATAATATGAATAACCAATCCTCATTTCAAAAGTTCAGAAACGTAATAACTGGAATAATTGAGAATTTAAAAAAAAAAATGAAAAGTACCTTCATGTAAAAACTGTATCACAATGTCAAATACCTTTTCAAGCAATTTTATTGCAAAGTGAAAAATAGCTATCCAGATTTTTAATTACTTTTGGTGCTTTAAAGGTCTTTGAGGATTTTTAAATTAACATAAGAGTTCAACATTTCAAATATTTAACAAAGCATTTAAGCTAACAAATTTCAGTAATTATACACGTAACTTTAAAAAAAAAAATTATAATTTTGATTCTATTTCTGACAACTATTATTTTTGTTAATACATTGTTTCAGCATAACCTCTGTAGCAATAGACATATTTCTTTTACTGCCCAGTTTGGAGGCCTTACCTCTAATATGGCTTCTTTGAGATCTTCGACAAATTTCTGCCTATCATGGTCATTCCTAGCGTTGAACGTAATTAGCACCTTGCCGTTACTGGACAACCTAATACCATATTGGTAATCTGCAAATAAATGAAAGAATGAAGTAATCGAGAAAAGAGGGATAACACGATAGAAATCAAAAATTAAATGCAAAAACTAAAAAACAAACAAAATAATGTTTGTTAAAAAGAAAAAAAAAAACAAACAAATCTTGTTTATCCTTCTAAAAGAATTCTTGGTGCTTATTTAGAATTATGCAGGATTAAAAAAAAATACAGAAATTTTTTTATAATGTATATACTCGTCATGGAACAAAGATCCCATATTCCAAAAGTCAGGTAAATAAATTAAGTATTTTATTTTTTTATACAAAAGAATCAAATTTTACAGTTTTTAGTGACTGAAATGTTTTTATTTTTAATACAAACAAAATCTCTGTAGTCAAATCGAATTATCACCCTTGAATTTTGACAAAATTTAAATCAATATAGCTACTCCCGGCCTCCTCCTCACTTCTTCATAAAATTTGATTTTCTTAAAAGAAACTACTTGATTAATTTACGTGATTTTTTGGAATATGACATCTTTGTTGCAAGACAAACATTTCTCTACATTTGTTCTTTTTTGTTTTTTTTTAATTAAGTAAAATAAGCACCAAATTTGATATTCAATAAATCACATTTTATAAAGTAAGTTTAAAAGTTAAAAATAATAACTAAAACAAACTTTGTTGACTGGATTGATTAAAAGATTTGTTCTTCTGAAGAAATTTCAAATATTTTTAAACACAATGATCAAAAGACCAAATAATCCCCTTCCCCCCTCCATCTAATTGTGGGACAACCTCATAATGGGCATAACACTGCCTTGGATGCTGGTTAGGGTCTATGCGCAAGAATATTCAAGCAATTTCTCGGGGCTTGTTCCTGCAAATGACCATCATCTGTCTAATGTCTTGTACAAAATCTTACAGTATCAGAACTAGGGAATTATAATCCAAGATTTGATTTTTAAAGACTCATTTTTTTTTTATTCCTCTCTGCCAGTTTAAACATTTCAGTAATTCTTTCCTATTCAGTTAATCATATGAATGTTAATAGTTGATAACAAAAGTGTTTTATAGTAATGGCTCATTAGTTATTATGGTCAAAAGCCACTTGACGTTAACAATAAGATGAATGGATTTTCAGTTTGATAATGAAAAATATTATGAAAAGTTTGGAGATCATGGATGGAATGAACAAAGTTTGATTGAATTTTTAGATGGTCATGTAAGGAAGCAGTTCCATGAAAAATGTGTTCTACAGATGGGAATTTCTTAGAAAGAAACTGTTCAGGGAAAATTCTGCCTGATTTTAGGATGCATAAAAAAAAAAAATATTCAACTATCGATTGAAATATTGTTTAATTAAAACAAGAATATAGACTTTTAGGATAGTGAAATCTGACCAAAAATAAAACCTTAGATAATTCATACCAATAAGTATCCCCTCACCCCCAGTAAATAATTCAAGAAAATCAGATGACTCACGGGGCGTTCCAAACAGATACACCTGCATGCCATACAAGGAGAAGGACTGCTTGAAGGAGTAGGTGATTCCTGTTTTTTTCTTGCTAAAAATTTTTGTTATCTGAAATATGAAAAAGAAAATTGCACTTGATGACACGTCTGACATGAAGTATTTTTATTTTCAGTCTCTTTTCCTCATCTGGATCATTGCCATTTTTTATGTTTCAGCCATTGTACTCTCTTTCTCTCTGCTTCTTCAAGTGCATTCTGGGAATTTCACATTTAACTCACTCATATAGACAACTCTCATCCCATGTTATATGCCTTTTTAGATTCCAAGTATTATTTAAATTTTACTAGGTGCTTGTACAGTATACTATTCAATCAAATGTGTTTCAGGTAAAAACACTTATGTACGTACATGTCATGTCAAAATTAGTATAAATTTAAAAAATAACGAAAACATGATCCAGTAGGAAAATAATTACAAGTTAAAATAGAATTTATCAAATTATCGAGTTTTATCGTATGGTTTAATGTGAAACAGTTGTGTAACCAATTCTGTATAACAAACTGACTTACCTCCCTTGCTTTCCTTGAAAAATAAAATGCCCGACTGCTATTACTACCCCCCCCCCCCACCCCCACCTCCCAATAGATCTAACACATCATCTACTGGATCACTTTTCGTAATTTTAAGAATTTATACTAATTTTGACAGGACATGTTAGTAAGTAATAGTTTTTATATGAAATGTGTTTGTTTGAAAACCCAGTGTACTGCACAAGCACTTTTTACTGAAACCCTTAAGTTTACCTATGTTAAATATTGGTGAGTATGTTTGCTAATATTAGCTTAGATATATTTGCTTAAACAAATTTGGTATTATGTTGAAAACAGAAAAAATTTCCGACAAAAAGCCACAAAAGGTTTACATGTTTGATCCCACCTGAAATAAGTTAAAAAATTTCAAGCAAGAAAGTCAATGCTATTTTAGTCAGATATGACATCACTAAGCAAACTCTTCCAGGTTCTTTATTATTGCCATCTTATCCCAAACGAATTTAAACATTTGAATTATAATAAATTAGCATTAAGTGTTTTTCTTTGGAGGAGGGGTATAAAGAATATCTAATTATGTTTTCTTTGTTAAACATGGTCTAATTGGAGTTTGAGTTCATAAAAAATATATAGCAAGTAAAAAAATAGAGAGCAAGTAAAAAAAAAATAGAGAGTAAGTAAAAAAAATAGAGAGCAAGTAAAAAAAAATAGAGAGCAAGTAAAAAAAAATAGAGAGCAAGTAAAAAAAAATAGAGAGCAAGTAAAAAAAAATAGAGAGCAAGTAAAAAAAAATAGAGAGCAAGTAAAAAAAATAGAGAGCAAGTAAAAAAAAATAGAGAGTAAGTAAAAAAAATAGAGAGTAAGTAAAAAAAATAGAGAGCAAGTAAAAAAAATAGAGAGCAAGTAAAAAAAATAGAGAGCAAGTAAAAAAAATAGAGAGCAAGTAAAAAAATAGAGAGCAAGTAAAAAAAATAGAGAGCAAGTAAAAAAAATAGAGAGCAAGTAAAAAAAATAGAGAGCAAGTAAAAAAAATAGAGAGCAAGTAAAAAAAATAGAGAGCAAGTAAAAAAAATAGAGAGCAAGTAAAAAAAATAGAGAGCAAGTAAAAAAAATAGAGAGCAAGTAAAAAAAATAGAGAGCAAGTAAAAAAAAAATAGAGAGCAAGTAAAAAAAATAGAGAGCAAGTAAAAAAAATAGAGAGCAAGTAAAAAAAAAATAGAGTAAGTAAAAAATAGAGAGCAAGTAAAAAAAATAGAGAGCAAGTAAAAAAAATAGAGAGCAGGTAAAAAAAATAGAGAGCAAGTAAAAAAAAATAGAGAGCAAGTAAAAAAAATAGAGAGCAAGTAAAAAAAAATAGAGAGTAAGTAAAAAAATAGAGAGCAAGTAAAAAAAATAGAGAGCAAGTAAAAAAAATAGAGAGTAAGTAAAAAATAGAGAGCAAGTAAAAAAAAATAGAGAGCAAGTAAAAAAAATAGAGAGCAAGTAAAAAAAAATAGAGAGCAAGTAAAAACAAAATAGAGAGTAAGTAAAAAAATAGAGAGCAAGTAAAAAAAAATAGTGAGCAAGTAAAAAAAAATAGAGAGCAAGTAAAAAAAAAATAGAGAGTAAGTAAAAAAAATAGAGAGCAAGTAAAAAAAATAGAGAGTAAGTAAAAAAAAAAATAGAGAGCAAGTAAAAAAAATAGAGAGCAAGTAAAAAAAAATAGAGAGCAAGTAAAAAAATAGAGAGCAAGTAAAAAAAATAGAGAGCAAGTAAAAAAAAATAGAGAGTAAGTAAAAAAAATAGAGAGCAAGTAAAAAAAAAAATAGAGAGTAAGTAAAAAAAAATAGAGAGCAAGTAAAAAAAATAGAGAGCAAGTAAAAAAAATAGAGAGTAAGTAAAAAAAATAGAGAGTAAGTAAAAAAAATAGAGAGCAAGTAAAAAAAAAATAGAGAGTAAGTAAAAAAAAATAGAGAGTAAGTAAAAAAAATAGAGAGTAAGTAAAAAAAATAGAGAGCAAGTAAAAAAAATAGAGAGCAAGTAAAAAAAATAGAGAGCAAGTAAAAAAAATAGAGAGCAAGTAAAAAAAATAGAGAGTAAGTAAAAAAAATAGAGAGTAAGTAAAAAAAATAGAGAGCAAGTAAAAAAAAATAGAGAGTAAGTAAAAAAAATAGAGAGTAAGTAAAAAAAATAGAGAGTAAGTAAAAAAAATATAGCAAGTAAAAAAAAAATAGAGAGCAAGTAAAAAAAAATAGAGAGCAAGTAAAAAAAAATAGAGAGTAAGTAAACAGTTTTTTTTTTAAGGTGGCAAACTCTAACTTAAAATAAATCACATAAAAAATGTTTTTATTATAGAAATAGGTGGCTTATTCCAAAGATTAATTTTTGGGGTTTATAATTTAAATATCATTTTGGGCATTTGAACCTGCAACTTGCACGTATATGGCCCAATTTAGAGATCCAACTTTCACAAAATCTACACATTAAAATAGGCAGTATTTTTCAGTATTATTGAAAGAATACTTACAAGAATGATGTCATTAAAAAGAAATACTTCACGCTGATGAAGACCAATTTTCTCCTTTTTGTAAGGATCATGAATTTCATAAAGGCGACAGTAGCAAACAAGGCGTCTGTGCGGTAAAGCCAGTTGCTGGAAGAAAAGAAAATATGGAAATAGTTGTTAAATTATCATCATGATATTCGACTTAACGTGTGTTTTACACATTGACACGTGGTGGACTGGGTATAATGAAAAGTATAGAATAGACCTTCATGTGCCAGAGAAATGTGTTGTCAGCAATAAAACTTCCTAAACATATACAAACATTTGACATGAATATTCAACAGGTCAACATTTGCCAGTTTTGTTGCAAACTTCCATTGGGGAATAGGAGATAAATTATTTTGGAAAGGTTTCAAATGATTTAATGTAATATTTAAAAAATTATCTTCATAAATAAAATATCAAAGTAATTTTATAACTACCATAAAATAAAAATGCAATCAAAAAGATAAAATAAACTAGAAAATTACCATAGCTGGAAACTATCAGGGCTACTCAACGTTACCCGGCGTCCTAATTTCTGTAAATGATCTGCTTAATATTGTTCCTATTTTGGCTTGACCACGAGGGCAATGTTAGACACAAGGTCATTTTTAATGTGAGGAAAATGTATCTCCCCTAAAACAGGCATTCTGGATTGAAACAAAGGTAAAAATTTTCTTTGTCTAGAAGCATTTTTCCTTCACTGACCAAGGACAGAATAGATCAAGTGAAGCATTAAAACAGATGCTACACTTTGTTCCTAGCCAAAAGGCTAAGTTGAGATGTTTATGTTCATTTCAGGATAAAATCCAAATGAAAATAAAGGTGAGGTTCAAATTCATAACCTCTGTCTTTACAAATGCCATACTAACAGTTTGAGTCACCTGATCAATTCTGTATTCCACAATGATACTCAAAAATAATGACAACTTAGTGTTTCAAAGAAATATGACATGAAAAATAGAAACATAAAGGAAAATATTGAATAAAAACTCACTGGTTTTTTGCCTACGATGGTCTGTTCAACCTTCATTACTTGAGACTGGTGATCTACTCCAGGTTGAAACTCTTGGGCACGGATCCGTTCATATATTCCTCGTAATAAGTCACGGTCAATATCTTCTGTTTCATCAATTCCTATAAAAAATCAATCAAAAAAGGTTTTCACATTTAATAAAGGATCAATAACACCCCCCCCTTTATTTTTACTTTATTTGTTTATAAGTTTGTTTGCTTTTTTAATCAAATTCACACGGCTTTCATAATCATGTTTTGTTGATATGATGAAAAAGAAATTTATTCATTTGTTAAAAAAAGGAAATTCTAACAAATTAGCATGTTTGTCACGAATGGTGGTGTTAGAAAAATGACCTAACCAAGTCCAATATAACCAACTGCAATTGCTCATGTGCTCAGCATGATTGTTTTTTGCACCAGTCAAAGTAAAGGCAGGTTTTGGTCACTTCCTGTTTTATTTGTGACACCTTGTGATTTTGTTATTTATCAAGTGGGTTTCTACTACTACTATGTTTAATTTTCAATTTTTGAGCAATTATCAAAACTCCCCAAATTTATTTCTTGTTCTAACTTAAGACTTGGTACTACTTGTGGTTTCAAAGTAAATAAACGTTTTAAAATAAACCACAATGAAAACCTTATCCAGTAAGGTAGAAGTGTAACTTTTCTTGCCTTTGGTAACATTTGTCATATATTCGTTTTTGGGCCACTTTTTCGTTTTGTTGGCTATAGTGAAAAGTAAACTTTCGAGTCTCTAACTTAGCCGATCTCTATCATAATTTGCAATAATTATATTTTCTCATCTTTATGAAAAAATAAGTTTGACATAGGTAAAATGGTATTTTATTTTTTCCATTTTCTTAACTAAGAACAGCAATGGATCTATCTTATGAGCCTTTTTATTAAATTATTCTTTTTACACAAGTCACCACTTATCAAGGCCGACAGACCACTCAAGCATAAAGGTTAATGCGTGAATACCGTGATAAATGATAATGGCGGAAATTTATTAGAAATCAATTATTTACGAGGATGGTTCAGAAGAATTTGTTTATGCTGGCCTTAAAAACAACCTTATTATAATCTGCTAGGAAGCAACTCCATGATACTGTGTTCCACAGACAGGCAGCTCTAGGAAAGAAGCTTTGCTCATTGGACTTTTTGTTTAGTTTTAGGTACAAACAGAGAGTAAGAGAGATAACTGGCAATGGTTGTAGATAGACGAGTGTTTGCCATGAATGCTTTACTGAGGGGGGGGTGCTTTGTATGTTTGTTTGTTTGTTTGTTTTGTTTTACGGCATATCAACCACTTTGGGGTCATTTAATGCCGAAAGGTTCGTTATGTTGTGTTAAATATTGGTTTGTTCTTCTTAAGGTTTTTTTTTTTTTTTTTTGGGGGGGGGGGGGTCTTTCCTTATATTTTTGAGTATATTTTAGTTTCTTTCAGAAAATTGATAATTTTTTGGGGATCAATCTTGTTTAATATTGTTTTCAGATTTTTTTCTTGGTAATACTTTGTTCGGATTTGTTCAAGGTCAATGCAGTTTGTCAGTATATGGTGTATTGTGTAGGGTTCTTGACACGTTATACAGTTTGGTGTCTCCTCCCCTTTTAGTAGATGTGAGTGGGTGATGTGAGTGTGACCTATTCGCAGTCTGGTCATTACTACCTCTTCCTTTCTTGTTAACTTTTTGGTGTCTCTCGTTCCAATATTTGGTGTTATTTGGAATAGTTTGTTTTTGGTGCATGAGCTCCAGTTTTCTTGCCATTTTCTCTTCAAAAATGTGTTTATTTTAGTCTTTAGGTCTGTATAGGGGATTTTTCCACTTATGTGGTTTTGTTGCAGAGTTTCCTTTGCTGCCTTATCTGCTTGTTCATTCATGTATATGCCGATATGGCTTGGTATCCAGCAAAAGATAATGTTTTTTTTCATGGTTATGGCATCTATTTTGTTTAGCAATTTTGTAATAAGTGGGTTTGTCATTTTTTTTTCTTTTAGAGATATGAGTATTGAAAGTGAGTCAGTAAATATGATATATTTTTGATGGTCATCATTGGTTATTATATTCAGTGCCAAATCTATGGCTGTTGCTTCTGCGCTGAAAATAGAAGATTCGTTTGGGAGCCTTTTCTTTAGTTTTATTTTTTTGTGGATGGCTGCGCATCCTACTTTATCTCCATCTTTTGATCCGTCAGTGTAAATTTGTGTATATTCTTTGTATGTATTCTGGATGATAAGTAGTTCTTCATGGAAGGTTGATGGGTGGGTTTTCGTTTTGGGATATTTATTTAATTTTAATATTATGTGTGGTTGTTTGATCATCCAGGGTGGAGTTTTTGATTTGTTATATTTATGTATTTTTGTAATGTCCATTTGGGCTTCTGTGAGAAGGTTTTTTATCCGGAGGCTGTAGGGCTTGATATCTTCTTTCTTGTTGAAGAGATGTGTGTATTGTGGGTGAAGGGTACATTGATATGCAGGATTTGTTGGACTTGATACCAGCTTTAGGTAATATTGTAGCGCTAACTTCTGTCGTCTTAGAATCAGTGGAGGCTCGTGGGCCTCTATATAGAGGCTTTCTACTGGAGAGGTTCTAAATGCTCCCAAGGCTAATCTTAATCCTTGATGGTGGATTGTATTTAGTTCTTTTATGTAGGACTTCCTTGCTGCTCCATAGATGAAGCATCCATAGTCCATTTTAGATCTGATTAGAGTTTGGTATAATTTTAATAATGTGACTTTGTCTGCACCCCAATCGGTGTGTGCTAGGACTTTGATCAATTGCATTGTCTTTTGGCATTTTGCTTTTAAATATTTTATATGCGGTATAAAGTTCAATTTTTTATCAAATATAATACCTAAATATTTATGTTGGTCGGTAAGTGGGATGTTCTTGTTATCCAGTTTCAGGTTGGGGTCGTGGTGGAATTTTCGTAATTTGCAAAAGTGGATGCATTTAGTTTTTTCCTCTGAGAATGTAAATCCATTTTCTATGGCCCATTTGTTTATTTTATTCAGACAGAGTTGTAGTTTGCGTTCGGCTGTTTGTATATATTTAGATTGGTAGTATATAAGTAGGTCGTCCACGTATAGGGCATTTTCAATTCCTGGGTCTATGTTTTTTATGATATTGTTTATTTTAATGTTGAAGAGGGTGACAGACAGGATACTGCCTTGGGGGACCCCCATTTCTTGATCTTTTTGGACTGAATAAGTGTTGTCCATCCGTACTTGGAAGTTTCTATTTGTTAAGAAATTTCTGATAATTTCTGGCATTCTACCCCTAAGTCCTAGTTCATACAGGTCTTTTTGGATTCCGTATTTCCAAGCGGTGTCATACGCCTTTTGCATGTCAAAAAAAATTGCTATTAGATGTTCTTTTTTTGCAAATGCTTCTCTTATGCGTGTTTCCAGTTTTATTAAGTGATCGGTGGGGCTTCTATTTTTCCTGAAACCCGACTGGCTTTCTGTAATTAGATTTTTGCTTTCCAAGTACCAATTTAATCTTTCGTTAATCATTCTTTCAAAAGTTTTGCACAAACAACTAGTTAGTGCAATGGGTCGGTAGTTTGTTGGGTTTGTATGGTCTTTTTTTGGTTTGGGTATTGGGATTACTGTTGCCTGCTTCCAGTTTTTTGGAATGTTGTTAGTTATCCATATCTCATTGTAAATTTGTAATAAGTAGTCCAGTGATGGTTTTGGTAGTTTTTTGAGGAATTGATAATGGATCTCGTCGGGGCCGACTGCTGTATCGGGAGATTTGTTTATTGCCTCCTCTAGTTCTGCACTGTTGAATAATTGATTGTAGTTTTCTTCATTTTTTGATTTGAAGTTTATTTTTATTTTTTCTTCATTTTTCTTTATAGCTTGGAATTTTTTATTTTGGTTTTTTGATGATGAGTTCATTGAGAATTGTTCTGCTAATTTATTTGCGATATTTTGTTTGTCGGTAATCTTTGTGTTGTCGCATATAAGGTGTTTAATAGGGTTCTTTGTATTTTTTCCTGCTATTTTTCTGACCATCTCCCATACTTTTTTGGGTTTTGTGTTTTGATTAATTTTTGTTACATAATCTTTCCACGAGTTCCGTTTTGATTCTTTGATAGTTTTCCGTGCTTTGGCTTTGCTGTTTTTATAGGTGTCCAAATTTTCTTTCGTTGGACTGTTTTTAAATTTCCTTAGGTTTGCACGTCTGGCTCTTATAGCTTCTTTGCATTCTTTATTGTACCAGGGTTTGTTATATTTTGTAGTAGTGGAACTTTTTGGTATGTTCTCCTCGGCTATTGTGAGTAGGGTGTTGCTGAAATATGTGATGTGTTCTAAGTCAGGATTCGCTTCAGGTATTAATCTGTATTGACATGTATTTTGGAAATTTTCCCAATTTGCCTTTTGTAAATTCCAGCGGGGTGTTTTGTCTTCTGGCTTGGGATTCTCGTTTTCTATTATGATTGGGAAGTGGTCACTTCCGCATGCATCCTTATGTGTTCTCCAGCTATAATCCATGTATATAGTTGGGTCACATAGTGTTATATCGATTGCTGATAGGGTTCCCGTTGGTGGGTGCATATATGTATTCTCTTTGTTGTTGAGTAGGCATAGATCGTTTTGGTTAATTATTTTTTCTATGGTTTGGCCTCTTTTGTTGTTTTTTTTACTGCCCCACCATATATTATGACTATTGAAGTCTCCCAACAGTAGAAAAGGTTTAGGTAGTTGTTTGATTATATTGTTTAATTCAGTTTCGTTTATTGTTTCATTTGGTGGTATATAGAGTGAGCATAGGGTTATTGTTTTGTGTAGTGTTGCAGTTATTGCAACAGCTTGCATATTTGTTTTTAAGTTCACTTTGCTGTGTGGAATGTTTTCGTTTATCAGTATTGATGATCCACCGGTGGCTTTACATGATAATTTGTTTATGTGGTTGTATATTGAGTAGTGTTTTATGTTAATTTTGTCATTTTCTTTTAAGTGTGTTTCCTGTAGGCAAATTATTGCAGGACATAAGGATTTGATAAGTATTTGCATTTCTTCGATATTAATTTTTAATCCTCTTATGTTCCACTGTAGGATTTTGTTAGTCATGGTTTATATTTTCTTTTGGTTTTGGACTGTTGGTGTTTATGTCTACGTCCATAGTTTCGATGTTAGTTTGGGTGTTTCTTTTGGAAGTGGATGGTCTGTTTCTTGTTTCTGGTGAGAGGCTTTTTTTGGGTTTTGGTCTGGGACTTTTAGATTTACTTTGTCTTGACTGTCTTTTTTGGCTATCAGTTTCAACTAGTTCGAATTTATTTTCATTTTCAATTAATACTAATTCTGTTTTTTGCTTGTCATTTTGTTTTTGGGGGGTAGTTTTTTTGTTGTTCTGTTCTATTTCCATTTTTTCTGTTGTTGTGTGTTTATTTTTAACATCTGTTTTTGTCCTTGTTTGTGACTTGGATCTTTCACGTTTTGATAATTGAGGAGGTTTCATTTCTTTAGGGATTGATTCCTCAATATTGATGGAAGTTTTTCTGATTTCCTTTGTTTCGTTTTCTTTTATACTGGGTTGTTCGTTTCTGACTTTTATTTGGCTGTTGGAGTTTATTTTCAGTTCTGATAAAAAAGATTTTAATTCTTCAAGTATGTTCTTTAGTTCTTTTGCTAGGTTTGCAATTTCTGGAGCAAGGTTTAGTTCATTGTAGTTGTACATTTTGTTTGCTTGTTGGGTTATTGTGGCATATGAGTTTTTGGTGCGATTTGTGACTTCTTTGCGGGCTTCTTGGAAGGTTATATTTTTTTGATATTTGATTGTTATTATTTCCTTCTCTTGATTATATATTTTGCACTGTTTTGAGTGAGAGTGGTGCTCTTCTTGACAGTTTGTGCATTTGGTTTTATTTGGACAGTCTTCTTCATCGTGGTCTGGGTTTTTTTCACTGCAGTTTCCACATGTGAAGCATCTTAGACATTGGTCTTTATTATGTCCAAACTTTTGGCAGTTGTAGCATTGTAAAGGTTTTGGGATGTATTGTTCTATTTTCGTTCTTTCATAACCTATATTGATGGTCTCTGGTATTTGAGGATAATTGAATGTTAATATATAAGTGTTTGTATATATTACCTCTCCTTTTTTTTTAAATGTGATTCTTTTTACATCTGTGACCCCTTGGTTTTTTAGTTCTGTTTTGATTTCTTCTGTTGTGCAGACGGAGATTTCCTGGTTTTTTATGACTCCTTTGGAGTAGTTTAGTGTTTGGTGTGGATAAGCTTTGATGTTTGTTTCATGCAATTTTTGTAGTTGAAGTAGAGTTTTGGCCTGTTTTTTATTTAGTACTTCTACCAATATGGTACCATTCCTTAATTTTTTGACATTTTTAGGTGTTATTTTGCTTGATATTACCTTTTGGATAATGAAGGGTGACATTTTAGTTAACGGTATATTAGACGTTGCTTCTAGCACGATGAATCTTGGAAAGTTTGTATCTTCATTGTCGCTGTCAGAGTCAATTTCTGTGTGTGGTCTCTTGGATTTTTTGGTATTCATAATAATTTTTGAAAAATTCATCAGCCATGCTCCCCACCCTCCTCGGAGCCCCTTATGGGGAAGAACTATGAGGGGGTAAATCCCATTCGCCTCGGTTCTCCAGGGCTACATAGCTGGTATACTCAAACATGGGGAGGTTTCCAAGCATTCACAATATATGGTTATGCCCACCCAAGTATGGGATTTCCCTGTATTTTTATTATTCCTGATGGTTACCTTTTTCCCAGCTTGATTGACCCTTCAGCCATCGCTTATTAATTCAGTTTATTGTTTATGTTGAGTGTTAGTGTGTTTTTGTTTGGATTGTCTGAATTAGTGCTTGTCATGACCAACCGATTGATTGGATCGGGCCTATCCAACCTCCCGTCTAGCCTAGTAAGGGCCAAAGTGGTGTGTTGTAGTATCATGTTATTATTTCCTAGGCATGTTCCACTCAACCACCAGGATCCCGTTCTTAATGCATTACGGGTTGCCACCAACGGTCAACTGGTGGTCCCATTGAAGGATTTTTACCCTCTGCAGGGGGGCAGTTGGTATGTTCTATCGCCCTACCAACTAGGCAAAAAAAAAGGTGAGGAGGTGAAGGAAAAAGAAAACGAGGGAGGGGAGGGGGAGGAGAATGTTGTTTTTGTTTTTGTTTTCGCAGAACATGACTAAGTTTTGCAAAAGGGAATAAAAAAACAAAGACATCTATGTAGGTGCGTTTCATCTCAGGAAGTCAGTAGACAGCCTGATCTGGTAGCACCAGGGGTGCTTTGTAAACAGATTAATTGCAAATATATTTGAATTTATCAGGTCACATTTAAAACATTGTTTGTTTTTTTTAAGATACAAATAGCTGTGAATAAAATCAAAATTAATATTAAAAATATAAGTTACCAAATCTTCTTCATATGTTATTGCTGGTATTTATCTCCCACAGCGTGAAGATGCGACACAAAGGTCGAGAAGAGTAATGGAAGAGTTAGCGCCCCTAAGGAGGAGCACTCTGGTTTACAAGAAATGCCTGGCCAGCCGCATTGACATTCCATTCTCAAAGTGAGAAGGCAAAGCCTGGGAAGATGAACCTTCTAGAACTGCACACGGCCAACAAAACACTACAGTCAACAGGAAAAAGGCCATTTCAAGAATGGTCTAGACTTTGTAGTCATTGGTGCCAAGGGGAAAAATATGCTATTGTTATTAATTTTAACTTAAAGGAAAGTTGAATATAAATTTGCTTAAGATACAAATTTTCATTTTCAAAGAGAAGACATTTCGAACTAAAACAAATTAGGAAATAATTGGGCATCTAAAATAAATAAAAGGGTTTAACAGGAAAACTAACTTGAAATTGGATCTGAATAATAGTTTGAATTATTTGTATTAACTAATTATTTTAACACAAATTTAATTGAAAAGAAAATTCCTTTGTTTTAAAATATTTTTCATGAAAGCACTATGAGAAAGAGAGAGATGCATGTGTGAGAGAGAGAGATATGTGCGTGAGAGAGAGAGATATGTGCGTGAGAGAGAGAGAGAGATATGTGCGTGAGAGAGAGAGAGAGAGAGATATGTGCGTGAGAGAGAGAGAGAGAGAAATGTATGTGAGAGAAAAAGAGGTGTGTGTGTGTGTGTGTGTAATAATAAATTGATTTTGAAAACGAGCAGAAAAAGGATAAGAGAACAATTAATTTAATTACAATAGAAAGAATGTCTGCCTTTGAAATTAATTTCCAATGAAGCTTAACGTGCTTGGGTAAGAGTGCACCCAGAAATTCTTTTTTTTTTTTTAAGGTTCTCCTTGAGAATTGTTTGCCACTCCTTCAGAAATCAGTAAAATTATAGTTGAGACACACAAATTATAAAATAGAAATATAGATACAATTCTCTTAAATCTTTCATCAGTTAAACTTCAAAAATGTAAATTTATGCTTTTACTATTATTTCTGAATTTGTTCAATACTAAAAAGAATGGGAGTGCTAAATTTTTTTTTTTTTTTAAACTGTTAATGAATTTGTTCTAAAAACATTTCCTCTGACGTTTCTGGATTTTTTAGATGAGGATGGATTATTCATATTATTTGGATTCATCAGACTACTGCTCTCATCTTGAATGTCATTTTCACAATGTTTGCGCAAGGACCCATGGCACAGTGGTTAGAGTACTTGGAAAAATCAATTGTAAAAGAGATATTCTCCTAAAGGTGAAAGGTTGAATTCCGAGTGTAAGCAATCGAAAAATACAATTTCAAATTATTTAGGAAATCATGACCAATGGAACAAGAGCATGCTATCCCCATGAAGTAAATAAATGGTTCCATTCGAAATTCCATTCACATTCCCAAGTTTGGCAAACATTTCAGAGTTCAACAAGATACACCTGAAGAAGGTGTATCTCTGAACATCGACCGAAACGCTGTGCAAATCACTCAAGATGAGAAAAAAATCCAAGTGTGTGCCAGAGTTCGGTACCCAATACATTTCTTCTGTAAGGAAAGATATACATATATATTAGCAAGAGGGGAGGGCGCCCGGCTTAAATATGACATTTTAATTTGCCCAGATTTTGTATATATTATTATAGATTTCAAAAGTAAAAAAAAGTATTTGGGTGCCATCAACTAGAATCGAAACTAAAAGCAACACCATAGCATTCAAAGCTGGTGATGTTACCACTGTACCAATATAACATGCATATGAACTGATTAAAAATAAACTAAGATGAATGTACAAAACTTTTTTCAATTAAAAAACTATTTTAACCAACTAAAGACCCATAAATGAACGGTCCATAAAAAATCCAATCATTTGAGGCCCCTAATGCCACTTTGCGACTTAGTTTCAGAACGGATAAAGTTTGAAAATATGGAGACAGACATAATGAGTTTTATAAATTAGATTTACAAATCCAATTATTTTAAAAGTCTCCATTAAATTTCCCTTCAGCTTCTCTCAAGTAAAGTATTTAAACCTAAAGATTTTAAAGTTGTTTTTTTTTTCTTTTATAATTGAGATCTTGCATTCCTTTTATTGAACAAAACTACCAGCCTTCTTAGAAGCAATTAATGAACCTGTAGACGTTTTTTTTTTTACACAAAAACAAATAATTTTCATTTGATATTTTAGTAATAAACAAATAATAAAAAAAGATAATTGTTATGGTGTTATTTGATATATTCCAATGTTTACTCACATTTTTATTAATCAGAAAATGTGTATTTGACCAAAAAAAAAAAAAAAAAACCCAAAAAACAGTTGTTAATCAAAATATACATTTTAACACAAAAAATATTTACTGCATTTAACTTTTTAACTATTTTTTCAAGCATGTTAACTAACTATAAAGATCATATTAGAATTAGTATTTGTAAAAAGTAAATTTTTAACTAAGATATTAGTGTTGTTAACCTTTTTCTGACTGCTGGATTATTTTTATGCTTGGATAAATTAATGATATTTAAGAAAAATCATTTTCTTTTAAAGGATCTGTATATTAAATGAAAATTAATCAACTTTTGTTTCCATAAAGTTCACACACGTACACACATACTTTAATAACACAAAATACATGCAAAAGTACATCTCGGTTCTGGAACTGAGTTGTGTTTGCAAAAAAAATTCTGTTTTATTTTAATTAGCGATAGTTTATAATTAACTGAACAAGTCATCCATCACTCTCTTACCTATCTCTTCATTTCTGCCGTAAGTATAAAACAAACCAATAATTTGAGGTAAATATAAATTTATTCTTGCCTTCCAACTAATGTACATAGTGCGTTCATAAAAATGTATGCGGATTAGCAAAAATTATTTCTATTATTATCCAGAAGAATCATATAGTTGTAAAAAGACTTAATTATGAAAAAAGAATTTCAATTATATCCTATTTTGTTCTAGCTGGGAATGGGGCATCCTACCAGATACTAGACATTTACCCGCTATCTTATGCATTCCAAACACCGAGAGATCTTTTTAAGATTCTAACTGTCCCTTTAAATGCAATTGTTTGAATCTCTCTTGCACTTGGTTCACCGGGTATATTTGCAGGTAGTATTTGAAATTCTTTTACACGAGTTCAGTTGTTCCTATAATTATTGGAATGATGGAGATCTTCCTAAGATTCCAGTTTCTTTTCATGACATACATAAGACCTTGGTATTTCCTTATCTTTTTCCTTTTAGCTTTGTTTAATCCTGCATCATTGGGAGCCCTGACTTCTACTAAGGTTGCTTCTTTCTCCTTGTCTCATATCACTATGTCAAGTTTAATAGTTCCGTATGTCACAATTCATGAGTTTTCAAATGGAAGCAAATTGAAACAAATAGCGGTTGTGACCCAATGAGTCATGGGTACATGGGTACGGAATTTATAAAACAAAAAGGTGTCGTGCCTGATCTTCTGGCAAAAACAAAAACGGCATAATCGGAATCATAAGATTCATGCGGATGTTTCAGTCCTGTTTTAAATGAATAAAAGGTTGGGTCTTTTTTTGTCTTATAATTTAACAAAAAAACTTTTTTTAATCAGAGTCTAACCAAAAATGAAACACTTAACTAGAAACAAGTTCTGGCACACACGTTACAACATTACAATTTCTTTGAGACCATAGATGAAAGTTGTCCTTTTTTTTCTCGTAAAAAGAATCTAAATTGGAATTTCCTTTTTTCCTGATGGTGAGCAATAATAGCCCATCTTTACACCTAGATGATCCGAACATATTCAAAATTCGATTGTTTACCAATATTTATCGTCTTATGCATCATCCAGCCAGAATCGAGTAACTCTGCTAGTATATGTACCCCAAACAAGAATAAGACATTTCCATGATTTTAACTGAATTGCTTATAAAGAATGAAGAAAACAAATTTGGACTTTTGGAGTTAAGAATGTAATCAATATAATAATATGCTAAGTCATCTCATGGTTGTATGTACCTTTCACACATTTTAAAAGCGAGATTGCCCAATCACCAGATATGTTCACTGAATTGTTCCAAAATCAAATAATGTTGCTCCATTGACTAAAACAGTACAATTTTAAAGCAAAACATTTCAAAAAGTGACATTTTATTGATTTCAAAAATATGTACCCTACAATTACTCTTACAGCAAGAACATAGAATATTTATAATTCAATAGGAATTAAATTGCTAGGATTTTAAAGAAAATACAAATTCGTTTCATTTATTTAAAGAATATTAAGTTGATAACTACAATTATTTTTATAGCAGGAGAGTTTTGTTTCTTAAGAGTGTTGACCTTGAAAGACAGTTATTATTTCAAAAGGAATATCATTATTAACAGAAAATTATACAGATTGTTCTAGAAAGCATCATGGCATTCGCTAGTAAATTATTATTTTGGCAAAAATAACTTGAGATTTTTATATTAGAAAAGACAGATTGAAAATGATGGAGGGTTAAAGGTAATGAAATGATAAATTTTAATTAGAGAGATGGAGGGAAAGAGAGAGAGAGGAGGGGGAAGAAATAAATAAAATTAGCAGAAGCTGTTTGTTTCATCACAGAGCAAAGTGATTTCGTTTAATTTTATTTGTGCTGTGATCTTACACATTCCTTCCCTGCTCTCCAGCAGGATCACAAATGAATACTTGTCACAGCAGCCATGTCAATTGAATGATGGCGATACACACATACATGCACGTGTGCAAAAGACTTCTTTCTTTAGGCAAATTAAGTGTCACAAAGAGAAACATATTAAACGAATGAAAAAATAGGGAAGGGTGTGTGGCTGGCGGTCTCTCAATCAAGCAGGAGTGATGCAGCACAACAAGAGTCGATTCAGTAGTCGATTGAAGGCATAATTAACATTGCAAGAATCATAAAAGAAGAAAAAAAAATTGAATGGAATTGGTTCTTCAGGGTGAGATAGGACTTTTGTTGTATGCGAATATCTATTAATTGACGATATTTCTAAGATGAGGTATTTTGTTAATTATATCGTTTGCGTGCTTTATATCATTTTCTTCTGCCATTTTCACTCCTTCCTACTAAACTCGTTAGCCCCATTCCAAAACTTGAATTTTATAAATAAGAATAAGCAAGAAGTCATTAATTAAACTGCATACCTTTGTTTTAGAACTTAAGTTGGAATTTTGTCAAATCTCAAACATGACAGAAAAGGTCAAGGTCATTGAATATGTGGGATTTGATCGGCTACAACATAAGTAGTGAACAAAATCAAAGTTTTTCTAAATTTTTGAGATGAGGATCGTTAATGTGTATCATTAGTAGAGCTATGACAACAGCATATTCTTTTCCTTGTTTTGATTCTCAGGTATATAGCCATTGATATATCTATAAATATAAAAGCGAAAATGTATGTATGTATGTATGTACGCTTTTTCTCGATGTCCACAAAAGGCTTCTTTCAGAGAAGCGCTCGCTCGCTTCGCAACTTCTTAAAACTCTTTATATCATCTATAAATTGTAATATCTCGCAGTTAACCACGGAGCTCGCCTGTCTATTTAATTTTATTGACTTTCAAATGTTAATTATTCCACATTTCCCTGCATCGGCACGCATTACATTCGGTTTTCGGTATAAACAAAAAGCGAAACTTGACTCTAATCACAGGCCCAGAGCCAGTGGTCTCTAGAGAGCTAATTAATGTTTGGTCACTGTCGACTTCGTCATATCAGATGGTAGCTTCCATTTCGAGACGAGGGAGCGGGTTTTTATTGACCTCATTAAAAACTGTCCCGCACAAAATGCTAACTGCTGAATAGCTATCGCCGTCACGTCAATCAAAAACGCGCACCTGTTTTTTTTTTTTTTTCACACTTTACTATTTTCCAACTTCCAAGGCTTTTTTTTTTTTCACGGGCACCTGTTTTTTTTTCACACACACCTACAAACACCCGGGCAACGCTGGGTACCCCTCGCTAGTGTTTTTATATAGAGTGATGTGGTTCTCGGTTGATTTTGTCTGTGTTGGATATATACTTGAGAGTCAAAACAATGAAAAGAATATGCTGTTGTCATAGCCCTAATTATTAGTATAATTCTGACTATTATTCTCATTTTTAAATTTATTTGCTTGTTTTGGCCAATATAACCCCCAACCTTTTTCAGGTGTATCTTGTCGAACTTGAGAAATTACACAGAATTTCAAGAACCTTTTATTTAATCCATGGAATTAGCATGCTCTCGCTTTGCCAGCCATGACCACGTAGAAGTGTTAAGTAATTCACAGTTATATTCTTTGTATTGCCTGCACCAAAGGTTGAACTTTCAACCTCCAGAAGAGTGTCACTTACAATTGAATTTTACCTCGTACTTTATCCGTTACATCACAGATTCTTGCAAACAATTCTGGTATGAATTTTGGGCCCCATAAATGTTGTACAAAAAACAATCAAGATGAGAACAGTAGTTTAAATAATACAGAACTCAAGTTATCACCAAATTATGACTGTGACCTTTGACCCAAATATTCCAAAATTAAATCAGTTATAAGTGAGACTATGACTGATATTTTGACCAAGTTTGGTGGCGATTGGTCAAGCATAATAACAAATTCAAACAAATACATGACCTTCTTAACAGAAGTAAAAAGATATGATGTTATGAGCTAGGTACATAATGTTCCTCATTCAATCCTGGGCAACGCCGGTTCTTGATAGCATAAAATAAAGCTTCAACATTTTGAACATGTGGTTTAATTTGTTGGATAGCTCAAATATCAGTCCATGCTGGGTTTCTACAATTTTCTGCCCAGTAGTTTAATTATCACGACAATCATTTATCATCATCATCAATTTAATGTTTACGTTACATGCATTGGACAATTTTTAGAAATTGACTTCCAAACTAACCTATCTCTGGCCAGGATTTTTTTTTATCCCTCTTGTTCTCAAATTCATTCTTCACCTCAATTGTTTTCCTTGATCTTTCTCTGCCAACTGACCTTGTTACTTTAACTGTTCTACATCTACTAACCTTAGCACTCTCATTCATTCTTTAACTGTGACCAAACTAATCAAGCTTCCTCTTCTGCACACATCTCCATATACTGTCCAGATTTAATCTTTCTCTGTGGTCACGAGATCAAAACCTGTCTTTAAGACTCTATTATATAGTTAGTGTTCCTCTCCATGCAACACATATCCTCAACTCTTACTGCTCAGATTTCGCTTCCATAAATCATCACATACAACATTTACTTTAAATTACAAAAATAATTTATTTTTTTTATCACTAAATATTTTATTTGAATAAAAACTTTTGCAAATTACTAACTCTTTGCTTCTCTTATTTTCTTTTAGTCCTCACATTCCATGAGTTAATTTTCTGACAAAGGGAGAAGAATTGCTGTTTTCTGGGCCATGATTAAACATTCATTGTTGGCTAGTTTTTGACCTCAAGGTAATGTTTTTTTATAGCTCCTTACATCAAGTGGCTTCATGCTTTGTCTGGAATAATTTTCATAAAAGGAAATGACTAAATAAAGAATATTTATCAATAATTAATGTTTTTATTGAATTATGCATGGCGCAAAACAGGGTGTGTGTGTGTGTAATATTTTCCTTTGAAAATTTCTTTCCACATGCTCTTCTCTCTCAAGAAGGATTTTCTCTACTCTAACAAAACAAATACGACACTTTAATCAATTTAATCTCTGATCAATTTTTTTTTTTTTTAGTTTGCTTTTAAGACCAAATGTCGCTGAAAAAAAAAAAAACAAAAAAAAAAACACCCTCACCACAACTAATTTTGTTTCTGATAACTTTTACAAGAATTAATATCACAAAAAATAAAATCATATTCTGTGTCTAAATCTTTGAGATAAGGATTGATCATTTTTATTATTTGAACTAGCGTTCTTATCTTGAGTTTTATTTTTATAACATTTTGGTCAATGTAACCCTTGACCTTCCACAAGTTTACCTTGTTGAACAGAATTCTTCATTTAATCCACGGGGGTAACATGCTCTCATTGCATCAGCCATGACTGAGTAGAAGTCATTGTATTTTAAGTCTCGGCCACACCGAGGACTGAGAACCTGTGGCATAGTGGATAAAGTACTTGGTTACACTTGCCTAGTGGTTGAAGGTTCAATCCTCAGTGTGGGTGACATTCAAAACACAACTGTGAATTACTTAGGATTTCCACATGGTCATGGCTAACGGAACGAGAGCAGGCTACCTCCTTGGATTAAATAAAAGGTTTTGTTTGAAATTCTGTGCAGATTCCAAAGTTTTACAAGATATACTTGAAGTTCGGAGGTTATATTGACCAAACCGTTGTGAAAACAACACCCAAGATGAGAACAATAGTCTGAATAGTCCAAATAATATGATCATATTTTGGTCTGAGGTATCGAAAAAGAAAATATCAGCTTTGTGCATGTCTTGTGCAGTTTCTGACTTTTAGCAGAACAGACAGACAACTCTTTTTATAATAGATAATTAATAAATGTACATTATATAAAGATGGTATAATTCTCCGCAGTTAACAATTAACAAGACGTGCCTTCAAGTCTTAACGAGAAAGAGGACAAAAAAAGAAAACGGACAGATAAAAAAGAAATATTTACCTCGAAGGTTTTTAATAAAATCTTCTAGTTTCATTCTCTTTTCCGATTTGATGTTGGAATTATGCAGGTCTGTATTGAGCATGATAATAGCAAAAGCCAGCAGGAAGATCGTGTCTGGGTTTCGGAAATTTTTTATTTGGTCAGGGTTGCATATACAATATCGATGAGCAAATGCCTAAAAGAAAAGAAAATATTGTTTTCATCAGGACAATTGGAAATAATATCAAAAAATATTTTTCTTATAAATGTACAAACTTTTAGATATATAAAAAATAAATTTTTAAAACATTAACATAAAAACAAAAGCGATCGTTAGCACCTTTTGAAATCCTTTAAAAATCGGTTGAAATTATACAAAGCTCGATGCGAAACATGACTGAAGGAAAAATCTATTGCTTATAGAATAACTTAAGCGTGGAAAAAGTAATCCGATGATGTAATTAAATACACTTAAATAAGCCTTAAAGTTTAAGGATTATAGTATCATATCTACAGCTATAAAATTAACTAACCATACCTACTTGGTGTTGTCCAGGCTGCAGTGCAGTTATTTTAGTTATTTTTTATTTGTTTATGTATTTTTTTAAAACTTAAACAGAAAAAGAAATAAAATTTTAGTTCTTAAAGAGATAACTTTTTCATATTTTTAAAAATAAAAATAGGAGTCATTCCCCTTTTTCGTGTAAGCATATATTTAGTTCCTTGCACCTTATAGCACAAATTCATAAAAAATTTCATCAGTTTCCGAGATAAAGTGGAATCCCTATTAATCCCTAAATATGCATCGAATAGATACCATAATATTTAATCCATTGCACATTATAAAAAAAAAGGTCCAAACAAAATTTCAGCCTGATCGATCTAGTAGTGTCTGAGGAAAAGTAGAACAGACAGACAGACAAAGAGAAATGTAATATGGATTGATTATTCTCATGAAACATCTGCATGCTTAACCATGAAAACGTTATTTCAACCTTAAGCATTCCAAATGGATGAAAAGAGCCTCTTATAGCTTTGTATTACTTGGACGCATCTAAAAAGACGCCTTCATTCAATCTATATATCTATCAATGAAAATCATTTCTCAAATGCACCGTAACAAGTGGACCAAGCCTTTTATAGAGATGCTTGTAGACATACGAGAATCTTTAAGAGAAAAAACAAAAAAAACAAAACAAACAAAAAAAACGCCATGTCAAAATAAGGCTACACATAAATTTTATTGGTTTTCTGGAGCAATATAAAAATTATGCATGCAAAAACTGACCAGAATTTTTTTTTTTTGAAAGATAATCTGGAATTGATCAAGTGGTTTTAAAGCAATAAAAAAAATCAATTTAATCGACAAAATTAGAAAGATCAACTTTTTTCCAGTTTCAAACAATAAAAATTAGGGGAAAAGAAAAGTTTAAAAAAATACTTCATTTCAGAAATCTAAATATTTTGCAAACAAATTGAATTATTGCTGTGATTCTTAAACATTTTTTTAGAGGGGGGGGGCAATGAAATTGCTTTCATACTAACCTCCATGAGTTTTTCAATTTTTTGTGCTTCCCCCTGTAAAAAAAAAAAAAAAAAAAAAAAAAAACTGTATTAAAATTTTTGAAGGCACATAAAAACGTATATAAACAATTTGAAATGTTTTTTATTCATTTGTAAATCTACTTTCTACCAAAATCAACCATACTACGATTCACTATCTTTAGGTTTTGGTTTCAATCTTAGCTCAAATATATGTTTTTTTACTTACAAGAAGTCAACCGTTTAGAAAAAAACATAATACTTGCATGCATGTCTCAGTTTCTTTTGCTTTTTTTTTTTCTTTCTTTTGAGTTCATTTTTTTAAAAAAGGAATTTAATGTTATGTTTAATACCTACGGAAATGTATTAGCAAAGAATGTAAAAAGAGATAGGATTAGAAATAAACCTAGAAAAAACAGAATGTAATCAACCATCTCAACAAAAATAACCTTCTTAGTGACACTCAATATGGTTTCCGTTCTGCTAGATCTACAGCAGATGTGCTTACAGTTATTGTGCTTACAGTTATATCTCCTAGGATTAGCAAATCTCTCGACGGAGGCAACCTTTCTAGGGCAATTGCTCTTGACATATCTAAGGCCTTTGATAGGGTATGGCATAAAGGTTTACTTCATAAGATCTCTAGCTATGGTATAGCTGGAAATGTCTTCTCAATTATTAAATCATTTCTTTCTGATAGGTTCATAAGTTGAGGGGCAAAAATCAGAAGCCCACAGTATTAATGCCGGTGTCCCTCAGGGGTCCATCCTGGGCCCAACTCTTTTCCTGATCTACATTAATGATCTTCCAAATCACATCCTTACATCATTTGTAGACATTTATGCTGACGACACTACCATTTATGGTAGCACATCTAAGACAGTAAACGACCAAGTTCTCTCCAATTCTCTCTCCTCTGATCTTGAGCATGTAGTACAATGGGGAAAGGAGTGGCTGGTTACTTTTAATGCATCTAAAACCAAGCTTCTCTCTTTACATCATCAACATTCTGATCCCCATCTGGCATCAATTGAAATGAATGGCTCTCGTTTTCAGGAGGCCTCAAGTTTTGACAAGCTTCTGGGCTTGACCATTACTCCTGATCTTAAATGGAACACGTACATCAAATCTGTTGCCAAGGCCGCTGGAAAAATGGTGGGATCTTTCTATCGATCCAGTAGATATCTCACTGCTGATGCAATTCTCTATCTATATAAGAGCCAGGTACGTCCAAGGATGGAATACTGTTGCCACATCTGGGCAGGAGCTGCTAGAAAGGACTTGTCCTGCCTTGATAGAGTTCAAAATAGACTTCGTAGCCTCGTAGGAGATGTCCTTTTCTCTTCCTTGCAACCTCTATCTCACAGAAGAGATGTTGCGAGTCTGTCTCTGATGTATCGTTATTTTCATGGAAAGTGCTTGACTGAGCTTCAATCTATGGTCCCCCTTCGCCAAACTTTCACAAGAAACACTCGTCTAGCTGTAAACACTATCAATAATTCCCCCCACTCTTTATCTGTGCCTAAACCTAAACGTAGATTCCATGAACAAAGCTTTTTTATTAGAACTGCACGTCTGTGGAATTGTCTTCCGTTTTCCTGCTTTCTGGCTGACTACAATATGGTTGCCTTCAAGTCGAACGTAAATAAGTTCTTGATGAGCCGTTCCATATAAGTTATCAAATTTACAGAATTTTCATTACTAATGATTACTATATTGTCCAATTTCTACTGTACACTCTTTAACCCTTATCCTTGAGTGGCCTCTTGGCCTTGATAATGTGTTGATACCTATGAAAAAAAAAAAAAAAAAAAGAGAGAAAAAGTCCAATGTGAACAAGTTCTAATTGAATCGTCCCCCTAAGCAATCCAAGTTACAAAATTCCCACTGTTTACTATGCTAAAATCACAATGACTAATGTATACCTATTAACCCTTATCCTCGAGTGGCCTCTGGGCCTTGATAAGTGGTGACACCCATGTAAAAAAAAAAAAAAAAAATGTCTACAGTTAAATCACAGTAAACGCATCAAACAGGTCACCTAATTCATTTATTTTGGCATAAACTGACTTTTTTTAGTGATTAGGAGATGACATTGGACTGGGTTGGGCAGCTTTCCATAAACACAGCATCATTCTAAAATCAAAACAGGTGCCGATAACTGTTAAAGTAAAAGTTAATTTAATTTATGTCTTCCGAGTAGTTTTATATGACCTTGATTGTATCACATGGACTAAACAACTAGCCAATCGCATTGAGGTGTTTCAGTCACAGTAATATGTTTCATACGTTTCGGGACATGCCTGATCAGAAAAAAAAAAAAAAAAAAAATATATCTACCCTTGGTTAAACTACTTCCCCACCTCCTCTATTTGATAAAATCAAAAGTAAAACCCTTAAACTTTTGGGCAATGTCAAACGGTCAACCACTGGTCTGTCAAACTTATGTTAAAAGGCAAAAGAGGCAGAAGAAAGCCAAGGAGAAGGTGGAGAGAAAATGTTTTTGATTGGACGTCTCAACAGTTGGACGTCCATTAACCAACTTGTCCTGAATTGTAAGGAATGATGAAAAATAAGTTACGTGAGTTCGCAGTCCACACCAAGTGAAAGACATGACTCATGATGATGAGCAAATATAACTCCTCCTAGTCAAATACTTTTGTTAGACTAGCTGGATGATGATATAATGAATAAAGTGCATACATGACCCCCCCAAAGGGGGGTAAATAATGACCGAGAATGATATAACAGAAAAGCACACTACCCCCCCCAAAAAAATCAACAAAAAGAGAAGGTAATCCTGGGAGGATGGTATCGTGAGGAATGAGCATATACTAATATTACCCTCACATCAAAGAAGATGTACATATCCCCGACAAACCTGCTTAGCAATAAGATCTCACCCCTTCACTGCTGATGTCCCTAAATGCCAGAAAGCTTTCTATTCTAATAGTTTCTTCCCTCGAACAGCTAGACTTTGGAATTCCCTTCCTGCTGCCTACTTTCCTGGCTGTACTGATATGAAAAAGTTTAAATGCAACATAAACAAATATCTCGTAAATCGTTCCTAGACATGGACCCAAATAGTAGCCTCTTACGTCCAAGTGGTGATATGCTACAAAGTATGTGAACATGAGCAAAAAAAAATTGTTTTAAAAGAGAAATGTATCACGATAAATGAAAATATACTACACTATCGACAAAGGAGGACATTAAACTTATGAAAATTTACTCCTCCCCCGTGAAAAAAAAAGAAAAAAGAAAAATGAGAAGGTATTCCTTTTTTCATTCATTTAAAAATTGGTGTAGTCATAAAAATATTTTTTATAGTTTCTTAGCTTTTTGACTAAAATATAGCATCTGCTCTCAACATTGCAGCCGCATACGTTTTACCATGAGCAAAACTACTGCATATAGAGATAAGAAAATCTGACAATGCAAATCAAATATATATTACAAAATACTAATTTATTAAAAGTCATTTAAAAAATAAATATGCAAATTAGCAATACCTAAAGTTGTTTGTGGGTGTTTGTTGATTACTATTTATACAGCATTACAAAATCTTGAATGAATGATAATCTAGCTGGTAATATATGTATTAAAAAAAATGTTTGAAGACAATAAAAAAAATCTTGACAAAATTTTTACTTGCCATGTATTAAGACATCTTTCTTTTTTTTACAAGAGTAATAATTTAATAAAAATTCCAATAGTATGTAAAGCTTTGAGGAGTATCATATATATATATATATATATATATATATATATATATATATATATATATATATATGATACTAATGAATTAATATATATATAATATATATGATACTCATGAATTAATATATATATAATATATATGATACTCATGAATTAATATATATATAATATATATGATACTCATGAATTAATCCGGGGACAATGTTTAAAATAAAGGTAATTCAAAGTTATTTAATTATTTATAACCATGTACACACACATGTATGTATGTATGTGAGTTATGTCAGGTCATGTCATATGCTACTGGTACCATGTAACCCAGTACTACATGCCTCATGGTCGGGTCACCAGCGACTAAACTGGTTCCCCCACCAGACTTGTTTGGTGAGGAAGGTGGCTAGTCTCCCTGAAGGATTAAAAACAAGACCTTCCAAAGGGCGAATGAACCCTTTTTCGGGGTCAACGGCCAACTAGCACCATGTGTGTTTGTGTGTATGTATGTGTGTGTTGGGGTGGAGAGGGCTCCCGTAAGCCCTGGTGAAGGCAACCTTTCTAGAAGAAGCAAATCTCTGATTTAAAAAAACATAAAGCGGGAGACCAGTACCCGCATTAAGCTAGTCTGCAGTATTACTTGTTGTTGGCTATCTTGCTCGTTGCTGGATCTCAACATTTTGAACCGAGAGAGAGACTTAGCTGTCATACAAAGCTAAGACTCTGTAACATCACCTTTGTATAGATACTCCCTCAGGCATTTGTCTATAAAAATGGCCCTGTGGCGATGGAAAAGTTGTGACGTGTGGAGGCTTGAAATGCTGGAAGCATGTAATAATTGATCTCAATGACCATCTTCAGTGTCATGCCTGCTTGAGCGTGTGAATTCCCTGGTAGGACGAAAAAAAAAAGTCATTTTTGGGCTCATGGACTTTAAGTGTCTGAGGGAGTGGCACTCGTCTGACAAGATGTTGCAATCATCATCATCATGTATGTGAGAAACAAAAACAAATAAAACAGGCCCTTGGTAAATGTTCCAACCTTTTTATTTATTTTCATTTTTAAATGAAAAACAAAATATGAAAATATTACTGACCGGCATTCTGAAATAGGACTGGAATTTTCGAAGTGCTACATCCACTTGGAGTCCTGACAAATCTATTTCATCAGCAAAATAACTGGAAAAAAAAAAAAAAAAAAAAAAAAAATGGCGGTAATTAGATTTACTGAAATTTAATCAAGAAACCTAAATATTTCCCTTTAACAACTGCATAAAAAAATCACATAAAAAATCCAATGCTATTGAACACATTCAAACAGAGACTACAGTATTCAGCATGATCTTATGAATGTCTTTCAATATATATAGAAACATAAAAGAAAAAAGAATTGACAATATAAAATAATAAAATAATAATAAAATAGCATGATAATAAAAACAAAAACTATGAAGGATTTGTTATAGACGTTTTCCTCATCATTCTGATTCAGAAAAGTGACCTCTCTCTCTCTCTTTCTCTCTCTCTCTCTCTTTCTCAGCAACGATGCCAAGTTGTAATGAAAAGCTTTCTTACATACAAATCTCCATTTCATTCATTCATGAAACGAATCGTGTGTACCTGTGATTTTACAACAGATTTGCCTCCGGCAAGAACCTTGTTTTTTTCATACAACAGCTCTCTAAGAAATCCAAGCTGTACAACTTGAGAGTAATAGAAATATTAACAGAAGCCATCTTGAAAGCACCCCCCCCCCCCCGTCCGTCCTTATCTCTCTCTTTTTCTTTGTACAGCAATCTTTTTTTTTTTTTTTTTTTTCCTATCATTCGTGTCTTTGCAACAATGAACTAAACAATTTGAAAACTCAGATAAGAATTTTACTTTGGCTTTAAAATGATAAAAACATTTCGAGTTTTGGTGCTTCCTTACAATCACATTGGCATAAAAAAAGGCATCATATATATATATATATATATATATATATGTGTGTGTGTGTGTGTGTTAGGGTTAGAGTGAATGCTACAACAGTAAGAAAACAGGTAGAATTTTTTTTTTTTTTTTTTTTTTGTATTTAAAATTTTACCTTTTCTATTAAACTACCGAAACACAAAAGACTCACCATATTTGACGTTTGGCTGCACAAAACATCAAAATATCGAGTATTTGTGTTGCTATAGTTTACCACAGAAACAAATATAAAAACACTCATTATCATATCGAATAACATTTTAAACGGAAACAATATATATCTCCAAATACACCAAAACTCTTAATGTTTTAACAGAACATCCTTGTCCAAGCTCGGCAGAATTAAGAGAGAGAGAGAGAGAGAGAGAGAGAGAGAGAGCAAAATTGGGATCATTTTGTAATTACTTAAAAAAATAAAACAAAAGTTTACTAACAGATTAAACTGGCACACACTTTGAAAATATAGAAATGTGTTACCTGAGCACATTGAAATTTTGAAACACTAATAAAAAAAATGTTAGGTTTAATTTCTTTGTAGTTCATTCATTTGTTTCGCAGCCAATCAACAGTTTCTAAGTGATCCTGCCTGTTGTGTATGAGGAACGACCTCTACCAAACTGTTCTGTCAATTTTTGGTCTACACTCTCAAAACGATATATAGATGTGGACGTGTGGAACTAATTCGATTTGGTTTTTAGGCAGTAAAATTAGCTACTAAGGGGTCAAATTTTAAAAAAAAAGTTGGAACTTGGCAAGCATAAGTCGACTGAACGTGTTATTTGTACGCATGCGCAAATATACATTTATATCTTCAACAATTCAAAAAAAAAAGAAAAAAAAAAGGTTTTGCATGCACATGGATTTAGGCCAGATAGTAATGAATAAGGTTGGAGAGCTATATGTTTTGATTTCAATTTTAGCTGATGGCACTTTTAGTCATTTTTTCTTAACTTTTGAAATCACTATATATTAGGTACAATATAATAAGCAATAGAGTATTGGCTCTATAATAATAAATACAAAATCTGCATGAATTAAAATATCGTATTTAAGCATATTTTATGGCCGAGCAACACTAGGTGGCTTGCTAGTTTAATGTTAGCACACGATATATAATGCAAATGAATTATAGCATATGCTTAATTGAATGCAAGTTGCTAATTTTTGACCATAGGGAATATGGAAATCTGGATCTATACTGTTTCTTAAGGAATTAGGGTGCAAATGACAAAAATAGGATTTGAATAATTCTATAATCTAAGCTGATATCCATTAAGTCAATAACCCCCCCCCCTCCAAAATTAACTTAAAGGCGAATATTACATATAAAAAACAAATTCATTCTTGGCCACATTTGATCGAACCATTACATAATATGAAGAAAGAAGAAATAAAAATATAATTTTTATCAAACAGAAAAGCATATATAATAATATCCATAATTCATTTCAGGACATGTTTCTAGAACACTCCCAATTTTAATTTTTTTTTGTCCAGACTTTTCCCAAATTACATTCATCTTGGAAGGATATCACCCACTCTCCAAACTCCACTATCCCCAGTTTTTTTTTTTTTCTTTTTTTTCTTTTCCATTTAGATCTCATCTCCACTTAGAGATTGACCTGCTTGTTTTCGGTTAAAAACAAACCGAAAAACAGTGGGCAGTCTATTATATAAAGAGGGTTGGGAGAGTCTTACCCCCCCCCCCCGGACAATTCTTGCCAATAAAACAATTCTACATAGACGTATTTGTTTTTCAATAAAATTTTTTAACGATTCTGGAAGTTTTAAGTAAGACGGCCCCTGGAGTAAATGTGGTATTATGATGATTGGTGATTCTAGTTAAGAGTATGGTAGATATTTTCTAGCTACGGTGACAAAGGATATAGCCAACAACACCCATTTACCCCACACTTTTGAATGACCTCGTGCCTAATTTGTTTAAATGTAATTTAAAAAAATATTTTTCGCAAATAAATATTTCAAAATGTTATCTGTTCTGTCCTCAATCAAGGGGAAAAGAAACCTCGTCGACCGAGACAATCTATTATTATACTAAATCTGAGTTAATTTCTTTAAAGCGTTGCCTCGATATGTTTTAAACAAAATACACTCTAATCCATTTCGTAGGTTGGGAACTGAACCATGTTTGAAAATACGATTAATTAGAACAATTAAAATGGAAGTAATTTGCAATTAACTTAACAACTCGCCCATCTCTTACTAAATTTCTGTCACTTTATTTCACGGTATGTTCTTATTTTATACCGTGCCTATCATACTCGCTTTTGTTATTCTCTCTCTCTTTCTCTCTATTTATTAACAATTTCTCTACCTTGACGCTTTTTTTATTTATTTTTTTATAAATCCTCTTCCTCCTCGCCTCTCTTTCCATATAGATATGGCGAAACACAAGACTAGCATTAACACTACTAGGAAAAAATAAATTAAACCTTTCCAATAGGAGGTAATGCCTGGGAGCATGGCATCATGACAAGAGAACAGATGCTATATTTATCCCTCTCACCAGAAAAAATGAGATGGTAATATAACTACAGAATGGATACTACACTATTCCCCCCCCAAAGGAGGTGGTAATGTTTGGGAAGATGTCTCTTGATAACATAACAGATACTATACGATCCCTCTGAATTGGGCATAAAAAGATAGTACATTAGTTTGAAATAGTAAACTGAACTGAACATTAAAAAATAGTAATAATACAGTTCGACTTCAGAAAGACAGGTACCAAATCTCCATTACTAAGAGATATTTAACCCATACCTGAAGAGAGAAGCGGAGGGGGGGTATATATTAAACAAGATCAATTTGTGATTCTAATTTATTTTGAAAATTTAACTAGCAAACTCAATTTTTTCTAATTAAAAAATAATCCAAGTTCAATAGGTGACCAAACAGATTACGGTTTTCGATACTCTCCCACCCCACTCCAGAGTAAACTTTTTGGGGGAGCTGGATTCTTCATATTGAAACTGACCTTTGTCCTCATGGGGAGTCAAGTGAAATCTGAATAAATTAAATTTACACCCTATTTTTATCGTATGTATTTACACATGTCTGAGCAGCATTTACACCAGCCATAAAAAAAAAATATTTACACATTGTTTTACCAATCATTAAGGCTGTAAATTAATTGCTTGTCACATCTTTAAATCATTTTGCACCATTTGACGAGGGTGGGGTTGGTGGTGATGTAATGTTAAAACGTTTCATTAACTTTCATCCAATGAACCAATTTATATTATAATCTCTCATCGCAGACAAATTATTGTATAACAAGAAAATTGTTTTGTAATTGTCATTAACCAAATTATCATTATACCGCCATTTCAATTACGTGTGCGAGCAATTGAAGAGTTTTCTTTGAGGATTTTTTTCTCTTTTTTTTCTTTTTATTCGCCTCAAACACAACACAGTGCCACTATTTGGAACGAAATTTACAGGGATACTATGTAGGGAGTTGAGCAGCAAGATGTCTGCCCACATTACACTTGAACTTCTGCATATCAGTACAGTCAGAGAAGCAAGGACCCGGGAGGCAATTATAAAGTCCAGCAGTTTAAGGGAAGAAACTATTTGAATAGCATGTTTCCTCAACAGTCAAGGGGTGGGATTTTGCAAACCGTCATCACTTTTTATTTCTAATAAATATTTTTTGAAAGTCGGAAATATCTTTATTCTCTGGATTTTTTTTTTTTTTCTTTTTTAGATGGGACTCATTTTAGGATGATGCAAACGGTGTGGACATGTGAAGGAGAGATGCTTTGAAAGAGGAAAAAAAAATCTAATATTGCAACAAGGAAAGAAGGCATTACGGCAGATGAGAAGACGACTGACCTCAAAACAGATGTGAATGCTTCTTTGGATGAAGATATATTTTTTTTAATAACATAAGCTATGCAGATGCACATAGTTGAATGTTAATAACTTATGATTGTCTACATATAGATTGCTTCTCACTCTGGGACAAAGTTACAAATATTTGTAATTTTAGGGAAAAAAAAAAAAAATACAACGGAATCTGCAAAACATTAGTTGCAAAAGTATTAAATATTAACATAATGAAGGAAGAAAAATATTTTTTCTTTTTGAAAGGGAAAAATGGAAAAAAAGAAAAAGACAATAAAAGGGGAAAAAGGTGGGAATGAAAAAGGAAAAGAGGAGAAAAGGAAGGGGAAGGAGAAAAAAGGGAGGGAAGTAAAGAAAAAGAGGAAAGGAAGGGAAATAAAAAAGATGAAAAATAAAGGTGTGTTGGAAAAAAGGGGCGGAGGAAAGAAGGGAAAAGACGAAGGAAGAAAGGGAAGGAAGAGGAAAAAAACTTTTATTAGAAGTGTGGTGAAATCATGCACAACCGTGCATCCATAAAATTTGAATCGTTCTCATAAGCAAGTGACAATAAGCGTTTATAAAAGAAGAAAAAAGACAATGCAGAAGTCCAGCAGCAAAATAGCCAACACGTTTTATTTGGTTATCCCAAACCTGTTGGGATCCAAGGAATCATTGAAATCATATCAAGAAAATGGGGGGGGGGGGGGCAAACAAGACCAGTTGCACTGAGGCTCAGACATACCCTACCCCCACCCGTCAACAACTTTTGGCCACTCACCAAAAAAAAAAGTAAATAAATAAAATAAATAAGGGGGGGGGGGCTCAAAATGAAGCTAAAGTGTTTTTTTTTTTTTTTTCTGGGTGAATAATCCATTATTGTTGGATAGGTGTAGAGGGACGGAGGAAGGGATTCTGAAATGAGTCAAACAGAAACCAAAACAGAGACCCCCCCCCCTTCGGGTCTCTCCTATAATATCGTCTGATGATTTCTCTTTTTTCTCTCTTATACAGAAAAAGACAAGGCAAAGATGAGGAAGGGGAAGAATGTATGTTTCTGGTGACTGAAGATGACAAACGCAAAGGAAACATAAGAATGAGTCAGAGACATTGAATCTGATCCCCAGTTAAGTTTGCGATGCACTAAGCACAACAAGCATCCTTCAATAGGGTGGGGACAGGGGCACACCATGCATTGGAAGTGCTGATGGTAGGACTGGATGAGCAAGGAACAAGTGGTTAAATATGAGGGGGGATGGAAAGGAATGTTTTTCTGTGCTTCTTGTTGAGTGACCAATTTCACAGCATAAACAAACAGGCAGCAGAGCATCTCACAAGAGCCACTTGCAGCCAGGATTTTATCAGATTAAAAATCATGCATAAAAACCAACACCTTCTCCCCCCCCCCACACTCTCTTTCTCTTATTACTCCCCCTCCCTACCAAACCGATTCCAAACTTTTGTTCTGAGTTCTCTTTGTGAGCAAATACATTATTAATGTGTAAAGTGCACGCATTCACAAACGGTTTTCTTTACTAAAAGAGAATTCATTTTCTTTTTTTGTTGTTGTTGTTTCAAAGAAACCGAGTTAATTATTATTTTTTTTTAAATAGTTTTTTTTTGTGTGTGTGATTTTTTTTATTATCTCTCTTTTTCAGACGGTACATAATTTAACTTACAAGGGAAACTTAACTGAGTTTGGCTTTAAGTAACCGAATCTTTTTAAATTTTGCTTTAATTTCACAATCACAACCGGATTTACAACTTTTGAATCGTTCTCATTTAGGGAATGTTTGTTTCTCTGAGACTTTTTTCTATATACTTTAACAATATATCTTGGTCCTGAATTTAGTTATGTTTGAAAAAAAAAAAAAAAAATGTTGAATTGCTCTTCATATATCAGGGTTTTATGGACAAATTTATCATTAGTTGACCTTTAACATCTAAACATTTTCGTTTACCAGTCAAATAGAACAGTTACTTGCCAAATCCATGTGATTTTCGGAATATGACATTTTCGTTCCTCATGGAATATGTCCATCATAAAGATTTTTCTGTATGTTTTTTTTTAATAAGTGTAATTCTAAGTATGCACCGAATTTTATGTTGAGACTTTGTGTTTTTTCTAAACAGTCTTTGTTAAAAACAAGAGTATATTGTTCTAATGAATCTTAATTGTATAAATAATTTACTTTGCTCATTTAAAAAAATTTTTAAACAGGGTGAAAAATATTTTTCACCCAGTAATGAGCTTTGGAAGATTGTCAGTGGAAAAAAAACAAAAAAAACAACAACACATACACACACGCACAATTGCCAAAAGATGTGTTTTATTATTTCTAGTAATACTGAAAATTCACTCGTATATGTGACTGTTTCACTAGCAATCAAAATCTCTGCATATATATATATATATATATATATATATATATATTTATTTTCATTTTCAGTATTTAGTTCAGTGTTCAATATGTGAATAGAGTTATAATTTAATTTAAAATGCAAAAACATCTGTGTAGCTTAATTGCAATATACAGGGTGGAACGATAAAATTGTCGCACAAGAAAAGACAACATGATTCCATTTCAGTTTGATGAAAATCGGTTTTCTTTTTTTGTTGCAGACCATCTTATAGTTGGCCAATTGTGTACAAATCCCGAGCGATAGGACCTTTCTATCATATATGAAAGTGACACAATGTTCAACGAGCGAGATCGAAGATGCACCGCTGTACAACTCATGCTCTCTACCGATCCAAGTTATGACAACAGGACCATGAAAATAAAAATTTAAATAGCTCAGTTCGTAGGACATTAAGACTGAAAATCTCAATGCTTCTGGTCACGACATTCACTTTATTTGTTAGGAGATAAATGCAATTTTTTCCCATTTCTAAAATGTTAAAAATTCTGATGTACACACACACAAAATGCCCTTTCTATTACGAATGGATGCATGTTATAACTTTTACAGTTTTTGTCTTTACTACAAAACTTGAATATTTTCTATCATACAGTTTTGGTTCTTAAGGTGAGGGAGTGTTTTGGATTTTGGTGTAGGCACCACCAGGCAACACTTCACACTTGCTCTCCGTGCGGACAGATCTAAAAGGTTCATATTAGTCATGTTGCATGCAGTTAAAACACTCCTCACACATTGAAGCCAGGTCTTCTTGCTCTACCACACTCTCTAGTTCCTTGGCTATCCACGCGTGTTATAGAGTTAATGCAAGAGGTGAAACATTGTACATAGGCAAACACCACTGGCAAAAATTAAGTGCATAAGGCATCCAAAATCTATCAAGTTTCCGATTCCAAATCACAGCTGAAAGGATTCTTTCCTCTAATCTGCTGTCATGCATTCACCTGGTTATAGCATGGTCATTATTATGCCAAAGTTGTTGCAGATTATTACAAGTGTCAAACTTATAGAAATTATTTATTTTGAAGCATTCATGCCATTGCTAATTGGGTTAGCAATTCATAAGTACACATCAAATACTGACCTGTTTGCATTTGACCTTATAAGATTTAAGATTGAGATAGAAATTGAAAGCGTGCAAGGAAAGATCATGTCTAAAGTAGTTTGCTTTAAGGCGGCTATTCTTTGCAAGCTTTTTCTTTCATCGAATAGAAAAAAAGAATTGAAAAGTGGAATCTTATTTTGCTATCCAAAATACTTTCTTATTCGAAAAGAAACAAATAAAAAAGGTATTATTTAGAATAATATTTTAAGCTAAAATCCTGCTTTGAGAAAATGTCAATTTGTTGGGTTGACATTTCCGTATCCAATAAACCAGCCAGCATATTTGCGTAGGCAGAGGCAATCTCTTGCAGCTGGTTTCTAATACGGATGTAGTGATACATTTACAAAGTCTTGAAGTGCTACCAACAGCAAAAATGGATGGATGAAAGTACAAATAAGTAGTTTGAAGTGAAAACTTAATAAACAAAACTCAAATCCATTCAAAGTAGATCATATCAGTTATGATTAATAAAGTCTTTTAATAATCTCTACTATTATATAAAAATCACTATGAGTGCGAGTTCCTTCCTTATAGATTCCGAAACAATTGATCTTATTTTTTGCAAATTTCACACAAAGCTAATTTATATGTCTGGCAGTGTCCTTAGATGTGCTTTGTAGAGGCATTCATCCAATAAGTATTGAAAAAAAAAAAATACAAAAAATAGCTTTTCTCTCTTATAGATAAAAAAAAATTTACAGAGGAATATTTTACGTTACACCAGCAAAGGGAGATAATAAAATTTCAGCAAATCATTTCTTCTTAAGAAAAAAAAAAAAAAAAAAAAAAAAAAAAAACAATATTAAAAACTAATTAAAAAAAAACAAAAAAATTAAAAAACAAAAAAACAAAACAACAGATTTATGATAAGCTGGGGATATAGCATTCAACTACAGATCGAATGATCCCTTGTTCAAGCCTGGGTGTGCCTCACCATTTTATTTGAATTTTTTCTTATTAAGGAGTTCAATTTACAATAAAAGAAGAGTTATCATTTAAAATCGCCGCAAATCATTTCTTCATTTGCATATTTTAAAACTAAACATTAATCAGAAGTGACTTTTCCATCATCAAGCCCAAATATCAGCTGACGTAATATTGTGAACAAACACAGACGGAATTTGATGAATGACATTATTTTTTATTTTATTTTATTTTTTTAAAAAGTTTTTTGCGACTTAGTCTAGCGGGAAAATTATTCCTTATAATATATAATAATCAATAGAAGAGTGATTCTATAATAATATATACGCAATCTGCATAAATTAAAATATCATGTTTAAACATATTGTATGGCCGGGAGGATAGCATTTTATAGGGGATGGGGAGACTTCAATTGAACATTCTTTATATTATCCGGAGTATTTGAAGGACTGTTTTCATCAAGTCTTATTTCAACAACTTTTTGGTCGATGTAACTTCTGACCTTTAAGTGTATCTTGGCCTACTCGGGAATCTGCACAGAATTTTTAACAAAACCCTTTATTTAATCCATGGGAATAACATGCTCTCATTCCGTCAGCCATGACTAGGTAGAAGTCCTAAGTAATTCGCAATCGTATTTTGAGTGTTACCCACGCTGAGGATTGAACCATCAACCCCCAGAAGAGTGTAACTTACAACTGTATTTTATCAAGTACATTATCCACTACACCACAGATCCTTGCAAAAATAATCCAAATAATACGAATTATTAATCCTTATTTTAAAAACTCAGAAACATTAACCATTTTTGTTAGGGTTTGTGTTCCTTCATATGAAGGAACACAAACCCTAACGTAAATTCCGCGTGACCAATGCACCATTCTAATATTTTAAAAGACTATCGTAAAAACAGCAAACGGACTTCTACTGATTGTGTGCTCCAACAACAACATGGCAAAGAAACAAAAAAAACAAAACAAAAACAAAACAAAAAAAAAACAGACATACTGATGATGAGTGTATCTTTGAAATATATTTATAAATTTCAAACAAAATAAATATCTGTCTATTTTGTAATAATGCGTTGTTTTACCTTCAAACATATATAACACATTTATTTTATTAATCATTCTTGTTTTAAAAATATATAAATATAAAAAAAGTATTACACTCCGGTATTCATCTCCAATATTTAAATATGCAAAGCTGACTATGTTTTTTTAAACTAATGAGTCACCATTTATCCAGGCTGAACATCATTTGAGGATAAGGAATTAACGAAATGGAGAGGTCGTCGGTTGAGTGGTGGAAAATATTATAAGAGGATTAAGTGATGAATGGAATGAACCATTTTGGTGTTATTTAATTCCAATTTGACTAATTTTGAGAAAAATGATCTTATGCTTTAATTTCTTTATTTTTTCAAATATTTATTCATGGTGTTTGGTTTGATTGTTTTGTAGAATAAAATTGTTCTTGTTTCTTAACTTTGCAGAACAAAGTTGAGTTTTGCAAAGATAAAGCAAAAAAAAAAAAAAAAAAAAAAAAAAAATGCTTTATGCATTTTTGGTCATGAAGCCAGTATTTTCATACAGCCTGATTTCGTAGCAACAGATGCCCCAACAGGTACTACTACCACTCTAGGCAAAAGTGGATATGGGAGCAATGATAACTAAGCAGGAACACCACATTCCCCAAATAGAGCTGCATCACTGGTCTTTCAAGGTCATGCCCAGGATCAGCAGTTTTGTGGACTTTAAGATGAAATATTAATAATTTTATTTGTATGTTAATCTAATATATAAAAGTCTGTCTGTCTGTTTCCATATTTTCAAACTATCTCTTCCAAAACTAAAAGTCGCGGAACGGCGCTAGGGAACTCAAATGACCGGTTAAAATAGTTTTTAAGCGGTCAAAAATCAGTCAAATTTGAAAAAAAAAAAAAAAAAAAATGTTACACATTTTGTACATTTATCTTGGATTATTTTTAATTTTAATCTGTTCATGTGCATGCCACGTTGGTATAGTGGTAACGTCACCAGCTTTGAATGCTACAGTTTTGCTTTCGGTTTCGATTCAAGCTAATGGCACCCAAATACTTTTTTTTTTTTTTACTTTTGAAATCACGATTCTATAATAATATATAGGAAATCTGGACAAATTAAAATATTATATTTAAGGCTACCACCAGGTAAGCCCCCCCCCCGTTAGTAAATGATAAATTAATGAATTTTAACGGTAAAGCATAAGAACTCATTGAGAACAACAGTATAATTTTCAGTAAGTAATAAATATAACACAAGACATTAACTTTGCAGACATATTGCCCAGATCTGGCCACCTGAGTATCAAAAACCAAGAATAGTGTGTTAGAGGGGGGGGGGGGGCTTGGAGGCTTACTTAATAATTGCCGAGGAAGATGGAGAGGGGAGATAGAGAGGAAGAGATATTTCAAACTGTTTTATATTATCAAGGCTCTGATATTTCTTTTAAGTTTCAATCCTTTCCTTATCACTATTTCTAGAGAAGTGGGAAAACGGGGTGGGTGGGGTGAATCAATATGCTCGAGATAAAATAGAACATGGTTATGGGGAGGGATTTGGTGAAAGGGAGTAAAAAAAAGAGAACACCTGACAACTCTTGATTTATTGGAGGGGCAGGCAGGCGCGCGCGCACACACACACACACACACACACACACACACACACACACACACAGATAAATTGGATTCTATTTTAATAATTTTGTTTTAACTTACTCCACTGGTTTAGAAAAAAAAAAAAAAAAAAAAATCATGTGTTACACAGTATAGAGACATATAGATACTAGTAGACTACGTTTTGTGAATATCTCTAATGCAAATGAACAAGATTTTGTAGTCTTAATTCGTTGCTATTATCAATATTATTTGTACTCACACCGGTCATCTTCATCAATTACTTCCTGACAACAACCGATGGTGTTTCCTGGTGGTCTATACGGCACAATCATATTGACTATTGACACACCGATTCTCACACAAAAAAATAAAAATAAAAAAATAAAAAATAAATAATTAAAAAATAAATAAATAAATCACCGGTTAAGCAACAGTGAGCCTGGCCAGTACTAGATGGGTGACCATTTGGGAAGGCAAAGCACTGTATGTACTGCGAGGTGAAATACCAACCTAGGAAACTGGCGAGGTCTATCCTTCTCTCAAGGGTAGATGGGTCTCTCTTAAGCCGTGGTAGGCAATCCATCTAGTGATGGCGTCACAATAAAAAAATACCTTTGATAGCCCTGGCAAAGCATCGAGTAGTCAGCTATGGACAAGATTTGAATTACACTACAAACTCGTTTAGTGAGTTCAATCTCGACTGCGACCGCATGTTATGTTACAGTTACGGTGTTCCCTAGTCTGGTGACAAGTCTCTTCAGATTTCCAGTACTCTCCATTTTTTTCGATAACGTTTGCAAATGAATGTGCATTATTGCAACAACCGCTTGCCATTGACTTTGCACTGGCAACGAGCAGTGGTCTTCGCTGGAATTTGGGTGCCAACAAGCCTCCCAAAGGTCCCAGTCCTCTTTCCATCCTTTTTGGCCTTGTTTGACTATTTGGTGTAGTGCCAGTCGACGATGACAACAATTTTCGGCACTTCCGCATGCCAGTGACATGAGACAAATGTGTGTATTTTAGTTTCAAGAACAACTGACAGATGTCGCTTTTCAGCCAATGATCAGGGGTCGATAACTCTTCCTTTTCTAAAAGTGCGTGCAAACTAAAATTATATTTTGATAAATCTTTATACAATCTTTCTGCGCAAAAAATTTCAAAAATTATTCTGAAACCTCTATAGATGTTTCATGTTTTTAAAATTATATTTTGCTATTTTTATACAACCTTACCGTAAAAATACCCAAATAATTCTAAAAACAATCTATAAATGTTTGAGGTTTTTTAAATTATATTTTTATATAACCTTACCGTTAAAAAAATAATTCTAAAAATAATCTATAAATGTTTGAGGTTTTTCTCATATTTATTATTTTATTTTCAGTTATGAATCACTCATTGAAAAGAAATTATATTAATTTCTTCAGATTGTATTTTGCTACATTTTTATAAAATAAATATTTCGATTATCATATTTTTGTGTTATTTATTTTATTATATATTTTTGCACTATCGTAAACACTTGTTTATATTTGAGGTTCGCATCATGGTCGCTAGACGTAAATTCTCTTTCAAAGACCAGGGGGCGATAACTTGTCTCTGTTGCTGATATGTCACTGACATGCAGAAGTGCCGAAGTTTTTTTTTCGGGGGGGGGGAGTTAACTTACAATTTTGTGGTTCAGTTTTTTTTTTTTTTTTTTTTTTTTTTACTTCTATGGCGTTCCCTTTTTTTTTTTTTTTTCTTCTTTTGTTGCAGTTTCCACATTTGTAACTCGTGTGGATTAGTTTCCATATTCAAGGGGTTTCCTTAAGATTTCGGTTGTTTTCAGCATTACCATATTTCTCCTAGTCTTTTATCCATGTTCTTTGGGACTGTTGTCATTATTACTATCTATCTACTAAAACTCTAGATCTTACTTGCTATCGTCTTTTTTTATCAGTTCCATCAAAATATCTATATGGTGGACAGTGACTGTGCGTGTACATATACATATATTAGTAATTTATGAAAATATATGGCAATTAAGCTACAGGCGAGCCTGACGATTCCTCATGGGGATGAAACAGAAGATTCTGTGTAGCTTAATTAACATATATTTTCATAAATTACATTACTACTTAGCTCCACTGACATATTGAGCAGCCTTCAGATAAATACTGAAAATTGATACAGAAAGTATTTTATCTCGTTATAACAGATTATGTAAATACATGAAATATGTGTACATATACACATAATCACACATTTTTGGTCGCACATATTTTTTACCGGTAACCAAGCAAATATTGAAAACAAAACCTATGAATAAAAAAAAAATAACGGATCATAATTCATGCATACTTTTACTGAGAAAGAACAATCTTAAGAAAAGGATGATGACGAGGTGTTGAAAGAAGTTAAAGGCCAAACTATAGAGTTGCAGTTGGTAATTATGATATCAACTACACAGTCATAGCTCACCTAATAACAATGGCCTTTAAATTCAACAAGCAGTTATTAGGCCATCTTAACATTTTCTAACTGTTTATTGTTAATACTTGTGCGATTTTGAATTCTTTTGTGGACAAGTCACAGATGTGTTTCTAAGAAAAATATTTTTGTTGTTTCAACTGACTAGATTGTTAAATGTATGAATGACTTGCAGTTTATTATTCACGATTCCAATTTCAAATTCCAAGGAAAAGAGGTTACCTAGTTTTTCCCTTTTTTTTCTCTCGGTTCTCTCTATGAGAATTTATACGAAGAAATATTTGTTTGAAAATATTGAAATACAAAAGCGAGTTGTCTGTTCACATTAAATTTGAACTTCTGCAGGTTAATACAGTAAGGGAAGCAGGAAACAAGGAAGGAATTCCAAAGTCTAGCAATTCAAAAGAAGAAACTATTAAGAGTAGAAAGCTTTCTGGCATCTAGGAACCTCAACAGTGAAGGGGTGAGAGTTTGCTGGTTGTCAGATTAGTCAGGAGTGTGTATGTGGAGTTCTATGATTCTATCAGAGCACATTCCATTAAAGTACTTGTAAAACAAGTTAAAAAAGTGTTTTTAATAAGTGCATTTCCAACTTTACAGTTTTTTTATCAGCACAAGGTCTTAAAAGAAAGTGATGATAATCGATTCATACATATATCTTCAGGGAAGTCAATCTCTTATTTTCTCAGTATTTTATTCGTTTTGCTCCACTTTTCAAACTCTGAGTAGCCGTAGCAAAACAGCAACACCTTTCAGCAACAGTTCATAGGTGGGCTTTTAAGCATCTTTATTTCTAATTTTTAGCTGCTAAGACTGCTTGAGATAGCGGGCCAGGACCACTAGTATCAAGGCCTGGTGGCTGACCCTTGTTGACCTGTCATGATTATAGTGCCATTTTCAGAGGAAAGAAGGTTTACACCATTACTTAACTCTTTCCGGCTGGTATATAAACGGGTTGAGGAGCCCATTTTATCCCGGGTGCCGGCCTGCCAGTGTGTGTGTGTGTTATGAAACATGTTCTTTAATAAAAAATGAATTGCATCATAACGTTATAAAAAAAAAAAAATAATAATAATCTTACTTTCTTTCACAACGCTATGCCCCCCACCTTTTTTTTTTTTTTTTTTTTTTTTTTTTAAATTTCCAACGACTTTTTCCGTTTCTGAAATGGAAACGGGTTATACAGCTCATTACATCAAAAATATATTTTAAAATATCTATACTGGTGTCAAGTCTCGCAATAAAGACGAAACGTTGATGAAACCATAACTCTCTCATATATATATATATATATATATATATATACATATATATATATAGAGAGAGAGAGAGAGAGAGAGAGAGAGAGAGGGGATTGTAAGTTCTTTCATGTCAATTTCATTGTTCACATTTCCCATATCTCATCATGATTCCTATTTTGTATTTTGCTGAGGTGTATTCAGAACAATATGAAATTGTTCTAACGATTAAACAGAAATTTTTCATTTTAGATTAAAAAATCAATTTTAAAATTAAATATTCCATTTTCTCCTGTATTGGAATGATTATTTCAAATGAATTAATTTCACCAATGATAATTTATAAAATTCAAGAGACATTTTTTTTTAAACAGATACCAACATGGCGTCATCAAAACAAATAAATGAAAAACTGAAATTTAACATTATCGATCATTTTGCGTTAAGTCTTTTCTTTGTTATTAAAGGAAAGATATAATACAAAGAGAGCTTTATAACTTATTGCGAAAGAAGAAAAAACTGAAATGTAATATTTTTCATACATACATTTTTATACAGTAAATAGGTATATTTATTAGTTTAGTTCGGCTGCTACAACATACAACTCCACCTTATTAAACAAGTCCAAGCATATTTTTTTAATGGGGGAATTCTGTCCATCAATCAGTCAAGTTTGAAATAACATTTTCGTTTGTCATAACTTCATTTTAATTGTTAAAGGCACACGCAGAATGTGCAGATTTTAATATACATTCTTGTTGAGAAGGAGAGATAAAGAGGAAGATATATAAGAATTACAGTTAAGTTTACCAAAATGATCCAAGATGGCAAAACTAAAGTAAATTATAAATATTAAAGAATTAATATTTATAAAGTAATCTCAACCAGATGTAAAAGCTCGATAAAACCAAATAGGAGATAGAACTTATAATAAGAACAAGTAGTTAATAAAACATGTTAAAAAACACTTTGGAAAAGAGTTAAAAACATATTTAATTTTAAAAAGGAAACACCAAATAATATATATGTATGTTAGAGAGAGAGAGAGAGAGAGAGAGAGAGAGAGAGAGAGAGAGAGAGAGAGAAGGGGTGAGATTAGTTAGCTGAGAAAAATAAAACCGGAATTCAAAAGAAGATAGAAAAATGCAACATACGGTATAATTTGAGGATCTTAATCTCTTGGAAAAAAAAAAGAAGAGGGTAATAATAGGTCAGACAAAGAGAAACCCAATTGCAAAATGGAGGAGGAGGAGGAGGAGAAAGGGAAGGAAGGTGAAAACAAAAGCTCTCGGAATGTTAATTCTTCAGAGTAGGAAATTTGGAATTATTTTCCGAGGAGATTAAAAACTATTTCTTTTCTTTTTTTAAATATTGAGTGAGCACTGCAAAATAATTTTCTGACAGGTGATGTTAAGCTTCGAGTTTCATGAAGCTGATCAACAAGACAGAATCCCAGCTGATCCTTTCCCTGCAGAGAGAAATCTCCTCTCAAGTTGGACAATTCAAAAAGGAGATGCACTACGACAAAAAAAAAAAAAAAAATAAATATATATATATATATATATATATATATATATATATATAAATAAAGAAAAATAAAGAAAAATACATAAGATAAAAAAAAAAGAAATAAAATAGAATAAAAATTACAAAAATAAAATAGGTGAGGGGGGGCAATTTTCACTAACTATTATCGAAAATACTAAACTAAGAATATGTTTGATGCCACAGGTTTGCTTCAAATGAACCAAACCACATTGAAAACATTTCTATGCAAATATTCATTTTTTTTTTTTTTTTGCTCTAACATCTAAAGTTATCTTGTGAGATTTTAAAAGTTGAACCTAAACAGCATTTAAGCTGACAAACTTTTTTCTACCTAGCCAATTTTGTATATGTTATTGTTGGACGATGTTATTCAATATATTATAACGGTCAGGAATGAATTAAGTATGTCATTGTTGCTACCGAGTTTAAACTTGAATCTCTAGATAAGATAGATAGTCGTCTATTCTTGTGAAATTTTAAAAGTTACATCTAAATAGCATTTAAGCTAACACTAGAATTTAATTCTGGATAGCAACTTTATATTTATTACTGTTGTATCATGACTGACACTAGAAGAACGTCCTTCGTTATGTTTATTTGTTAAAATTATGTAACCCTGTCCAGACAACTGAACATTTTTCAATTATGACTGAAAAATTAAAAATTAGAGGGGGAATAATTCATATTTTTATTGAAGAATATCAAAACGGTGGTTGCACCTTACAAGAATTTTATTTCTTTTTGTGTTAGATGCAAACAAATAAAAATTAAAATGATTTCACTGCATCCCAGGCAGATAAAATTCATGTTATGCGAGTGTGTGTGTGTGAGTGTCTTGTATAAATTCAATGAATACGGATTTTGTTTAAATGCTTAGTACGTTTTTGTTATCATAAAAATCAAAATATCAAAAAACTCAAAATATCAAAAAATCAAGTAAAAACAAAGAAACTTATTTATATTGATTGACATTTAAAACAACCAACGATAAAAGTGCATTAAATACTTCCATCGACATTGTTATTTTTTCACACATTTCAAAGGATTGGTTAGATGTGTCAGTTTACCTCACAGCAACCATTTTCGGGAGTTATAATACAGTACCTATTGTGAACGATTGACTGTATACAAATAAGCGAACACAAGTTTCTATTTTTACATATACATTCAGCTGAATTTAAGTTTGGCATGGTTGATAGCATAGGCTAAAGCGGTACCCATTAGAACCACTGATGCATAATTCTTATATATATATATATATATATATATATATATAGTAATTGGTAGTAAGATTATACATCTAAAAACCAAATAAGTTTAAGACTCATACTTCAATTGTTTGCAAGAAAAAATAAGCATGAATACTTTGTAAAATTCAGTTTTAAGTGATGCTCTTCTGGAGGTTGAAGATCCAATCCTCAGTGCAGAACGACCCTAAAAAATTACAACTGTAAATTACTTCTACCCAGTCATAGCTGACAGAACGAGAGGATACTACCCCCACGGTTTAAATAAAGGGTTTCATTTGAAAGGAAGAAGATCGAAAGTTACATTGACTGAAACGTTGTGACGAGAACAGTAATCTAAAGAAACCAAATAATGCATAGTTATCTGCCCTTTGAATTTCACCAGAGCATTAACGGTTGGTAACGTTTACCTATAAAAATTGTCCCAGTCTAGGATGCATTATACTCCTCTGACTGAGCTCACAACAGGTACTACACTTTGAAATATTTATTTGCACAAAATACAAAAATACATTATGAATAAATTAGGCACACTGCCATTGAAAAGTGTGGGGATAATGAGTGTCGTTGGCCATTCTTGGTCTCAAATAATTAAAATTGTCTCAGTCTACAGGCAGGACAATTTTTTTTTCATATGTTAATAAAGAAAAAAGTATTAAGAATGAATGACTACAGAAACATCCCCATAAAAACTGGACTTATAATCTAAGACAAAAATGTCCTCTATGTTTATTACAGACATAAACTTGTCCCAAGTTGAAAACAGTTTTTGATGATGATTAATGTTTATGCAAGACAAAAAGGGAGGGGGGGGAGACAATTAAAAGAAGTGAAACATAATTTGTGTTAACTTCCTTTCTTTCAATCTGTCTTCATTGTTTTGTGGTTCATCACCAGACAAAGTTATTTTCAACCACAAAAGCAAATTCTACAACATTTAGGTGTGTTTGGAATCTACACAAACATAATCAAGTCATCTAGAGTACAAGAACAAAATTGTGATTTATTGGTTTCGGTTAGACTGTTTAAATCCCGGGGATGGGGGTAGTAGTTTGAAAAATTAAATTTAAAAAATAAAAACAAAAATCCCAGTCTTCTTGCTTGATAATCTCTTCCAGTACCTTCCTTTCCCTCCAACTATTGGTTAAATAGTATTAATACTAGTGCTGATATTCCCTATTGTTTATGATAAATTATTCCAATCTTCTGTTTTATAATTAGTTTTATTAAATTTGACTAGAGAGAGAGAGGGAGGAAGAAAATATAAAATAGTGAGGGGGGGGCAAACAACATACATTGAGAGAGGATGTAAGTAATAAATAGAAACTTAGTAAGAGATGTGATTTTGTGAGTTAATTGTAAATTACAGCTAATTAGAAAAGTTCAAACAAATTTTTTTTTTCTCTTGGCCTTTTAGTTCAGAACAAAGTGTAGTATCTGTTCTGATGATACACTTCATCTTTTCTGTTCTCGGTCAAAAAGAAACCTTTTAAAATGAGCCATTTTTATTTTTGTACCAGTTCAGAATGTCTCTTTTTGGAGATGGATTTTTCCCACATTAAAAATGGATCTTGTCTAACTCTGTCCTCATATCCCAAACAAGAAATATGTTAAAATATTTTGCATGATTAAAGTATATAAGAAAAAAATAAACTTAGCTTTTCCTAAACTGTAAATAATGAATTATATGCATGAAACATGCCATTTTTTTTTGTTAAATATCACATTACATAATTGACACAATTTTTTCTTGAAAAAGAATAGTATTTGATTTACATGGATTTACAGTTCACGTACCCACTAAAAAGTGAACTGTTGGGACAGCCATTAAATTTGCCGCTATATTGCTTTCGTATAATAAGAGATATAATACAAGATTTTTTTTTATGTATGTGAAAAGATAAATTACGATTCAATGTCTATTGCAGATAACAGGGGGGAAAAAATCGTCAATTATGGAATGAAATAAAGTTTTCAGAAGTAATGTGGTGATGTTGTTGGCAAACTATTTTTGGAATAATGCGTGTTACAAGATAGAGAAGAAATGATCATAATGCTTGGATCCCATGATCTATCCCACCAGTTCTTACTTATCTTTCGTCGTAGAAATAGATCGTTGATTTATGCAATTGCACATTTTTATACACCAGGCTGTGTTCTTTGATCGAAGCACAACAGGTTAGTCATTGGCTACATAGATGGATGTTCGTCTGTTGAAACGATGAGAACCATTTAATCATCCTAGCGGGATGACTTGTTAAGCAAAGGTTGCACAATCTCTAACTACTTTTCTCGACTTTTTATTGACTTCCGTTCTCACAGATAGATCTGTTTGCCTCACGATTTCATGTGTAAAACGCTTCTTTATTTTTCTTGAACTAAACACACAGGTATGTAATATCTTTATGGAATGTAGTTCGTCTGTCGAAACGACAAGAACCATTTGATCATCCTAGCGGATGATAGATGATACACGCTGAACTGTTAAGCTAGTATTCTGCAATCTCCAACTATTCCACTCCTGAGTCGGCATTGCTTCATTCCAGTGGCAAAGAGAAGTCTATAACGACTAGAAACAATGCCGAAATAAGTGAAAAGTATATACAGCACCTGGTATTTCCAGATGGTCACCCATGGACGACTAGAATCAATGCCAAGGTAAGTAGAAAGCACTAACAGCTGGAGTTTCTAAACGGTCACCCACTTTAGTACTAACCAAGTTGAAGGTTGCTTAACGTTGGTAATCTAACAGGAACCGGTGTGTCAATGTGATTATGCCATACAGCACATTTGATACAAAGAAGGTACACCAAAGGGAAGTTCAATAGAGTTTTAATGTTACAATTGGTTGGTTCACATTCATTTCTTTCCAACACTATATGAATGTATGAAGAGATTTTACTATTTTTTCAAGTTTCTCTTCTTCCTCACACAACAAGAGACAAGAATTGCTATTAATTAGTGCCGAATTCTTTCTATTGTTCTGCCTAAGTGGTATAAACTTATCAGTGGACAACTGAGATGGCGGAATCACGATTGTTTAGCCATTATGTGACTTTGCTTAGGACTAACATGGTTCGGGATGAAGGCCAGGGAAGAAGCTGGTTTAACCGGCATTGCTATTACGAAGCTTTGATTTGGGACTGACAAAGAAAGAGAAAAGAAAAGAAAAAAAAAAAATACGGAGTCAATTATACCAACACTCCCAAAATGTAAAATGTTATATGTTCTCGCAAGGGAGCTTATTTAAAAGATATCAATAACTTTAGGCACAGAAGAGGACTATCATTCATATTTATTAAAAACCGAATTGTAGCGATGATAACGATATTGCTATCACAACTGATTGGGTTAGGTATCATGGCTAGGTTCATTAATTATATGCTTTGATTAACTAATAAAAAAAATTAGACTTTGGATGTACATTCTCATCATCTGACGTACCAGCTTAAGACAATTCTTTCTCGGAGAAAGATGAAATCTATATATATAGATTATATATATATATATATATATATATATTACACACGCGCACACACTTTGTAACAGGAATTTTGTCTATGTTTAAGATAACATTACTAGGCACTCGTTAGCCAGAATTAATAAGAATGGCGCTGGATTATAAACTAGGTTTAGGAAGGAGTCGTACTTATAAGAATGCTAGATATTTGAATCAGATTTTTTTAATTTCCAAAGAATCAATAGTTCGAATATTGGAAGACTTTAAAATACAGAGTCAGATTTTCGAATTCAGAATTTTTGGAATCTTAGGTATCGGAGTCAGCTCTTCACACTATAAGCAACTCTCGCTATAAACCAACACAAAGTGCATAACAATTCACAAGTCGTATTACATCTCTGAATACACACCACTGCCACATGTCAATACTTCCCACCACAAGGTTAGAATTATAATTGTGATTATAAAACAAGCATTTTTTAATGATTTATGGAGAAAATTGTCTGAATATTCTAGAGGATCTGGTCATTTGTAAAGTTTTATCTTAGCTTTTTCTTAATCAAGAATGATCAAATCGATTGAGGTTTGCAGTAATTAAATCAAATAACATGTGCAAACAGTATAAAAGAAACTAGCATAGTTTGGCACATTTTAAAGTTGGCAACCAAGTTAATCTTCTTCATAAATACAACTTTAATTCGCACTTCCATTAGAAAGTTGAATAATGCATCGACTCAGTCTCACTCCTCCAGATTACATGATGCTGAACAAAATTGTTGTCCCAAATAAGCAAAAATAATATACCATTTCGTCTGTCCTTCTCTATTGCCAATCTTCTTACTTTGTGAAAAGAAAAAGAAAATTTCTCATTACTCATTTATTTCATTGAGGTTTTATAGTTTCCCTCACATTCTCATAATTTCTCACTTCCCCTAGTTACTTACACCTATAACAGATTTTTTTTCCATAAAAGTCTATTTTCATTATGACAATTTCATTAGTGAAGTAAACAAGATTCCCATTATTTCCCTCCAGTTAAAAATTCTGAATAATCAAAGTCAGATTTGACAGGAGAAACTGATGTTAAATCCCAATGATTAAAAAAAAAGACTAATTTTTTTTTTTAGTAAACCAGACATTCAAAGTTGCCAAGTTGAGTTTATTAGACATATTTATTCACACAGAAAAGTTCCGATATGTTTTATTTATATATTTTTTCTTTATCCATATTTTTTGGTTTTATGGCCCGTTTTTAAATAAGTAGTTGATTTGCTAATGACCAGATGAAAAACAGTTTTTTATAATGCTGTTCATTTTTCAATCTAGTATATGAAGAGATAACACTTATAGGGAATAAGGAAAAATAAAAATCCATTTTCAAATATACACTCTTTGTTAGTTAAATGCAATATATATATATATATATATATATATATATATAACAATATGTAACTGCTCGTTAAATACCAATCAATCATCTTACACCCCCACATATTCTGCTTGAACGCTCACATGCCACGCCCACCTGACCCAGTAAACCTAACTTGTTTCTAAACAATCTCAAATTTCTAGTTCTTAGTATTTTTGCTTACAAGGAGGGGAAGACACTATGCAAAAGAGGGATATAGAACAAAAAATCTAAAAAGAAAAATATCAATTTGAACGATGTCAAGAAATGTGACTTTATTCTATTTCAGAACCAGCAGCTGGTCAAATGTACACAATAGCAAAAAAAAAAAACTTGAATCAACTGATATTGAACATCTAGTGGCTTTATCTGGACTCCCCATGCATATCGCATAGTCATCTTTGGAGTTATAAGGCATTTTGAGGCAAATACAAAAAGCGACATGTTGAATTTTTACAATGCCAATGTATTTACCCTTTGAAAAGTGCTGGTTGAGTGGTTAGCTGCAGATTTTTCTAGGAATTTTCCATTTCGTTTCTAGATTGTTCAAGAGGATAAAAATCCAAGACTTTTGAACACAAACTGAACTGCTTACCTAATTCAAACATTTCCACTCTTCTAACCTTGTTTAACAGGTCAGAGCTTCTGGCATATCTCAGAACCTTTTCCTTACTTGCCACTTATAATAAAGAGCAACGCGCATGCATGCATATATCTCTATATATGGTATGTGCGCCCTTGCTTGAATCTTGTCTTCAAGGATCGGGTGAATCCATATTTTAAAAATGAGATGACAAAACGGCTGTGTAGATTGGTTTCTTAGATGTAAATCTATTAACATCCACATGATTATCAAAGAGTGCTCAATCGATGACAGAGCTGGTATATATAGTCTGTTTATTATACAAACATTATTGGTTACATATGTGCATACACGTTTCAGTGGAATCTCAATTTAAAGAGTCAACCTCATCAGACCAAAAACGTCAATCTGAATTGAGATTCCACTGAAATAGGTATGCACATATGTAACCAATAATATATGTATAATAAACAGACTATATATATATATATATATATATATATATATATATATATATATATAAATGCATGCGTACGGGCGTGGCTCAGAGGCTAAGTAATGAGGGTGGCGAGTTGTATGTTTAGTTTTGATTCTAGTTATATTTCTAGTTTTAATTATCACTACTATATATTAGGTTCAATATAATAATGAATACAAAATTGTCTCTATAATATGTAATCTGCATGAATTAGCATACCATATTCAAACATACCTTACGGCTGAGTCACACAGAGCAACCTGCTACTATATATCTATCATCTCTAGACAGATTTTTTTTTTAACTGTATCACAGCTCTTCAATGCAGCTAGACTAGCACTTGTTCAAGAAGCTTGGAGGTTATACATATGTATTTTATGTATCAACATAAAATTTTATAAAGAGATAATATTTTATGCATTGATTTTCGATATTTAGTTCAGTACTCAATACATAGGTAGAGCTAGGTCGTAAGTTATGAAAATATGTGGCAATTAAACTACACAGAATTTTTCAGGTTTCATCATTGTAAGGATTCGTCAGCCTGAAAAGTCTTCAATAAGATGAAACGTGAAAACTGGATAGTTTAATTGCCACACACATCAGTCACAGGAAAAAAACAAAACAAAAAAAAACCTGCCAAACAAATTCGTCTTTTTTTTTTTTTTTTTAGCTTTTCAGTTTGAAACATTTTTGTTCTTTTTATAACTTCAACTCATTCATTATTTTTTAAGAATATTAAGTGTAAATGTTGACAAAGTAAAAAAATCCCCTACCCCTCAACATTTTTGCCGGAGAGTGTTCACTTGTATAGTAATATTTATGGAACTCTAAAACCCAGTAGAATCAATTCAATAGATTTAAAAAAAATTACAAATAAGTTCAAAAAGGCAAAGTATGATTTTGAATGCACTGTTAACCATTTCAAAACGACAACGTCAGAGAGATTTGAACAATAAGCAGTTTATTTTTTCATATCTTCCTAGAAAACATAAAGCCATTATTCGAGATGAGTTAGTCCTAAAATATCATAAAAAAAAATTTTTTTTTAAGTTTTGCAATTTTACAAAAAAAATAAAATATAATAATAATAACAACAAATAACTCCATAAAGAATAAAATAATGATCTTTTAAATACTAAAGTTTATCTGAAAACTTTCATTTTTTTTTATAATGTAGATAATATAATATATTGTATGTAGATAATATTATTTCCCTTCTTTCCTCCGACTGAAATTGAGAAATAAAAATTCAACTTTTGACAGGTTAAATTACATGTAGTGGTTTGTAATTGCAAACTGGTAGAGCAGATGAAAGTCTGAACCCTTTGTAAGACCACCACCATGACTGCTACTACTACTACTACTACTGAGAAAGAAAACTAAAATCGTTTGTAAAGTTGGAAAGCCCATTAGTTCAGTAAGACAATCTTCCAATAAAGATGTCACAAAAGTAATAAAATTGTCTTCCAATTTTCTCTAAGTTAGGACGTAATAGTAGGTTGTCAAAACAAAAAACGAGACTATATCCGTGCACAATCTGTCGTAGATGATGAACGCAAATAATAAATGGACAATTATGCAAGTAAGCATGCCTTTTTTTTTTAAATAAAACTTTTCAGTACTTGTTGAGATAGAGCCGACAGATCGATTTTTTTTTTTTTTTAAATATGTCGTTTTAAGCAAAAATAATATTACCTATATTGGCAATATATATAATAACTAAATAATTACAAAAATTCATCGAGTAGTAAATTGTTATTTATTGTTGAAAGTAATTGGGGGGGGGCAAAATTGCATGTTTCTTAAATGTTATAAAGTAGACTGTTAAGAGTTCACACGCAGGGGACATAACTCGGACTCGGAATACATATTTTAGATTACATGTTCATGACAAGCAATATTTGTAGTCTATGGTCATAAGCTCTTTTACTAAAAACACAATAGCAGTTGTTCTACTCGAATTTTCATAATTTTTGGATATAATACTATTTTCAACATGACAATTAAGTATGTAATATCGTTTTTGCTTAAAACGACATTTTAAGAAAAATTGATCTGTCGACTATCTCAATAAGTATCAACTTTTTGTATTCATAATACACTGTCAAGATTTAAGATTGAATATCGAATTTAAGGACAATCTTTATATTATTGATAAAATTGTGTGACCAATTTGTGTTTTTCTTATGACTATGTTACTTTTTTCGTTTTTGTTTACAAGGCAGTCACCACTTATCAAGACCCGAAGGCCACTCGAGGATAAGGGTTAATAAGTGTATGGTAGTTATCGAGACAACAGCGTAATAATCGCTAGTAGTTGGAATTTGGTATAATTTGATTATTTAAGGGGACAGCTCACCAAGAACTTGTTTACATTGGACTTGAAGATTGATTGATTGATTGGGCATTTTTTTTATTCACTAGTAATAAATATTTTATTTGAAATTTAAAAAAATAGCGAAAAGTACTAAAACTTTTTAAACATCCTATTTACAAAAAAAAAAAAAAATGAAATAAAATAATTTAACAAAGAAATAGGTTAAGAATAGTTTTAATAAGTAAAAAGAAAATGGATGAATTATTTTGACCTTTCAGAATTTGAAAATAATTTGGAAGCTTTGAACTTTTGAATAGAATGTCATCGCATGTATTGAAATATTAAGCAAATCTTCGTATATTTAAAGATCGATAGTTCTGGAAGTTATTTACATCCAATTTTTTATAGAGTGACTAAAAAATTACCTTAAAAGGTTTGTAAATTAGTTATAGTTTTATAACAATTTGGTTCAATTACTGATTTGATAACTAAATGGTATAAGATAATTACATTTATTTTCAAAATCTTAATATAATTTGGTAAAAAAAAAAAAAAAAAAAGGCACAAAATTACAAGACAAATAAAAATGAAATTAAAAGGAGTCCTGGGCTACGGCAGCTAGACACGGCTATTAATACATGACATAAACAGAAAGATATAAAACAAAGCAAAAAGACAAGTAGAAAGAGTTGGCCAAGAACAACATAATGGTTGATCCAAGTTAAGCTAAGGTAGAACATTGAATAGTTTAAGAAAAGCTGCAATTCTCTGCTGAAAAAACAATGCTGACCGTCTTTTAGACTGGCAGCCATTCTTCAAGATACTCCAAAGATTGCTATGGATTAGCAAGAATGGAGCTAAGTATATCAAACCAGACACATTCGGACTCAAGTAGAGTGTAACCGTTTGCTATTGTTAATGGTAGACAGCTAAAGGCCACCAAAGTGGTGACGGTGACAAAGAAAAAAGAATATGAGGAGGGTGCAAGAGATTAGTTGACTTGACTATTAGGTGCTCAAAGGAATTTACTCCTTTTGCTTTTTTCAGCTTAGACTAAAGATTCATAAAAAGATTTGTAAAAGGAAAGATACTTTATAAACATAAGTGTAAAGGTCATTGTTGAGGGAAAGGTCATCGATGGAAATTTAACTTATTGAGAGAGAGAGAGAGAGAGAGAGAGTGGAGGCGGGGGCATGAATTAATGAATCCCACGGTGATGAGTGTCAACAATTTTTGTATGCAATTACTTTTTAAAATTGATTCATAGAACTATTCATATAAAAGTTCATAGGTTTAATAGCCTTAGTGTAATTGATCACCTACAATTGGATTTTTTCCCCTCAATCGGACTTTCTTGATATTTCTATTTGCATTGGAAATTTATTGGTAAGAAAGTTTTCAAAAGCTAAATTTTTTTTCTAACCGAGTAATATATTTTTTCGAACAAATTACCTAAACAAGTTAAAAATAGCTGTAATGTGGACCAATAAATTGAATGAATTAAAAAATGAAATGATAAATTAAACAATAATTATATATATATATATATATATATATATATATATATAATAGTTAGTAATTTATAAAATATATATGGCGATTAAGCTACACTGAATATTCTGCGTTTCATCCACTATAGGATTCGTCAGGCTTATGCGCGAATTCTCTGGTTGTTTCTTGTTTTTATATATGTTGAGGATTTTTAGTTAGCCAATCAGCTTTCTAGTATCCACCGCGCCCCTTCCTATCAGCCAATACTAGAAAGCTGATTGGCTAACTAAAAATCCTCAACATATATAAAAACAAGAAACAATCAGAGAATTCGCGCATAAGCCTGACGAATCCTATAGTGGATGAAACGCAGAATATTCAGTGTAGCTTAATCGCCATATATATTTTATAAATTACTAATTAGCTCTACCTACGTATTGAGCACTTTTGAAGTAAATACTTAAAGTTTACGCATAAATCTATACTTTCGTATATTAAATTTATGTGAATAAATGAAGTAGTTATATATATATATATATATATATATATATAAAAATCATGACCTCCATCCAGTCTTGAAAGAATGGGTACGCCCTGTAAGAGTGATTGTGTAGATAATTGCGAATCAAACGATATCCAATTCCTGCCAACACTTCTGAATCAGCACTGTTTGATTTGAATGACAAGAAGTTTAAGCCGATTGGAAACAACGAAGTGATAAGCAAAGAGCTCTCCCAGACACAGCACCTGGTATTCCTAAATGGTCAGCCATTTAGTACTGACTAGGTTCAAAGTCACTTAACTTTGGTGATCAACGGGAGGAACCACTGTGTCAATATTTCCTGTTAAAATATTTGACACAACACCATTATAAATTTAAGCATGACAGACCAACGAAAAGTCTATTTCAAACTTAAGCATTGGATATAGCCTTTTTATGGAGATTCTTAGACATCTAAAAAAAAAAAAATGTTTCATATCTAAGTTATGAAAACAGCGTAGGAAATAGTTATGCTTGGCCAGTGATTCCTCTTCTTTATTCAAACAGATATTTTTCTGAATTGTGGCAGCTTTTGGTTTTGGCCATTGCATTGCGAGAAGAGAAGTAAAACTAGACTTTACTGCCTGTAAAACCAATCAGACAAATTGGAATGAATATCATTAAAGAAAATAAAGCTAATCTGAAGAGACATCTGAGAATTCCAAATGTAAAGAAACCGTGATCATCAAATGTATTAAAAAGAAACCAGCTGTTTAATAGAAATTATCTTTTGTTTAAACTCATTCATTTGATGAAATAAAAGTTAAAAAAAGATTTAAAAAATAAATAAAAAAGATATCAAATGAAATGTGGAGATAAGAAATTCAATTCAACACTTGAAATAGTAAAAACATCTCAAAGCAGAGTTAATCAACGTTTGTTTTCCCCCTAAGACTTTTCCCATATATTTTAATCATACAAAATACATGTTAAAATATTCCTTAGTTTTGCAATTGATTTATGTTTAAGAGAAAAAAAAATCCATTTGATTTCAATTAGTAATTTAGTTACAAAGTCACCCACCATTTATCAAGTTTCAGTCTATTATCCTCTCTCAATCTATGTAGATTGACACACTGATTTAATAGGATGCACCATGAATCCACTCTGTCTTTCTCTCTCTAACAATAAAAATTAATTAAAAAAATAAATATTGAAACAGTCCATTATAAGCAAATGGATTATATAACCATAAGCAGTAATACTATTAACCTATAGTTGGATATATGTATGTGTATGTGTGTGCATATGTATATATCGTTTGGGTGATCGGGTTTCGAACCTGGCTTGAGGTAGTTGCTCGTCTAGCTGCACTGATGAGCTGTGAAACAGCGAAACAGTACTGTATGTTGATGACTATGACATATATATATATATATATATATATATATATATATATATATATTTATTTAAATTGTAATTCAATGAATTTTAAAGAACTCTCATTGAAATGAAATGAAGTGGTTGAGTTTCATATCAAAGAATTTTTATTATTCTAAGCAAGACAAAGAATGCTTTAGAAAATTAATCTCCTTAACCTATAGGGTTTCGATGTCTACCATCTCATCAGAGGCTGAAGTATATATATACATTATATATATATATATATATATATATATATATATATATATGTGTGTGTGTGTGTGTGTGTGTGTGTGTGCTGAAGTATATATATATGTGTGTGTGTGTGCTGAAGTATATATATATGTGTGTGTGTGTGTGCGCGCGCTGAAGTATATATATATGTGTGTGTGCTGAAGTATATATATATATATGTGTGTGCTGAAGTATATATATATATATATATATATATGTGTGTGCTGAAGTATATATATGTGTGTGTGTGTGTGTGTGCTGAAGTATATATATATATGTGTGTGTGTGTGTGCTGAAGTATATATATATGTGTGTGTGTGCTGAAGTATATATATATGTGTGTGTGCTGAAGTATATATATATATATATGCGTGTGTGTGTGCTGAAGTATATATATATATGTGTGTGTGTGTGTGTGTGTGTGTGTGTGTGTGTGTGTGTGTGTGCTGAAAGAATTGTTTGGTAAAAAAATAAGTTTTTGGAACTTGAAATATAGATAGATTGTTATGTTATATATGCTCTATTGTTATTTTTAACAAATAATGAGCTTCTAAACGAAAAGGATTAGTATTCACACAGTGTGAAATATAATTGGGAAATACACACACACACATATATATATATATATAAGGATTGACAAAAAAATATCTCTTTGCAACATCTTTAAGACAATGAAAAATTTTGAATAAATAGACAAAATGTCTATTCAAATATTTTATTAAAAATTATTTAAATATTCTTTAATAAAGTTTTTCTTATTAATTTCGGATATTAAAAAAAAAGAAAGTTTTTTGTAAATAAAATATCCGTGTTGTTATGTTAAGGTTCTGTGCAAATGGTATTGCACACTACTAGTGTGAAAAATCTTTTTTTTTTTAGCTTCTTTTTAAACGTGTCGTTTGAGAAATGGCAAAAAAAAAAAAAAAAAAAAAAAATAGCTCTTAAAAAGCATTTTTAAGAAATCAAAATAAAAATATAAATAAATAAATAATGAAAAACTATTTATATCTTAAATGTGATTTCGAAAACATTTTGGCTGTTTATTCAAAATTTATATAAGAGACATATAAAGAGGCCAATTCTGGACATAGTTTTTCAATATTTCTATATTTAACTGGTTTTGCAAACTTTTTCCTGATTCAAATAATTTAACTTAAGTCAATGGGTAACCCAATGGCTCAACATTTTTTTTTGTTAATACAAATCAAGGGAGATAATCCAATGTTTAAAAAAAAATTAATACTGATTTAAAATAACCATATACTGCATATTACTTGGAATCGTATGCATAAGTGTAATCATGTAATATTAGAAAGGATTTACAGTTTAATCAGCTGCAGTTTTAATTTCAGTGAGCTCTTTATAGACCAAAACACTTAATCCCTGTGCCACCCCAAGGAAAAATAGATATCCAGTCGAATTTTCTTTTTTACAATGGAGTCACCACTAATGAAAGCCCAAAGGTCACATGGGGATAAGGGTTAATGCGTGTCAGATGGTTGGTGAGACAACACTGTAATAATGGGTAGTGGTGAAAATTGGGTAGAATTTGATTATATAAGAGGACGACTCAACAAGAACTTGTTTACATTGAACTTAAAAACAACCACATTATAGTCAGATGGGAAGCAGCCCTGCAGTATAGAGTTCCACAGACAGGCAGTTCTTGGGGGGGGGACAAAAAAACTTTGTTCATGGAATTTGCACTTCATTTTAGGCACTGACAGAGAGTAAGAGAAATTGCTGACAAGCGTTTGTTGTGAATGTTTTGCAGGGAAGAGGATTGAAGCTCAGTCGACCACTTGCCATGAAAATAATGATAAAGTAGAGATAGACTCACGTTTCTTCTGTGCAAAAGGAGGAGAAAAGGCCATCGCTAACTAGATTTTGAAGCTGATTTTGAACCCTGTCAAGGCAGGAAAGGGTGTTCTGAGCAATGCCTGCCCAGATAGACAAAGTATATTTATTGTCTTTGTCAAGAGTATACCAGTCTACCTATGAATGGTATCAAGAAAACGCTATCACATATTTACACTCCTCTAATTCTTCTAGACTGGCACAATCCTTAATTTTATTCCATCCAAAAAGGGAACTGTAAAAACTGACCTTGTATCTAATTTCGGCCTCCTGGAGAGCCAAGTAAAGAGGGACGTAATGAATGTGTTGATCCGGTGGATAGTCATGCTTAAATAAGCATCATCATCAGCAGTCGATAGAATAATTACCACCAATCAATCAATAATGAACAAAATAAGTCAAATAAGAATATTCAGGAATATTTGGGGTAGCACCAAGCTAATATTAGCACGACTAATAATCTCTATTAAAAAGCAATGAAGCGGGGGGGGGGGTCATTCTTGAAAATTACATAGAAACGTTGGTATGTTTTCAAAAGATTACTCTACATCTTTGTTTTATTTCACTGTTGCCAATGAACGAAAGGACATCATTTGGAGGAGGAGAAGGAAGAGGAAAAGGTCAGCATTAGCAAGTCTGCTGTGATTGAAACAAAAGCAACAAATAAGAGAAAAGAGAGAATGAGAATTTGATTAGAATTGAAATGTTTCATTTAACATCAATTTTTATATATCACAATGAGGAGAAGAGACAGAGAGGAGGAAAGAGAGGCCAATAGAAAAGTGGGAGAGAGACCAATAGAAAAAGAGAGAAAAAAAGAAGGATGGAAAGAGTATACAGAAAGGGTGGAGGGGAAGGAGTTAAGGATAGGAAGGAAGTGTCAGAAAGAGAATGGAAAGAAAGTATGCAGGAAAAAAAAAAAGAAAAAAAAAGACAAAGTGTCAGGTAGAGGGGAGAGAATAAAAGATGAAAAAAACAAAACAAAAAAAAACAAATATATAAAATGTCAAAAAATAAAAATTCTCTTTAGCAGCTTCCTTATTGCCTCGTCATTGTTAGCATTATTCATAATATCACAGAATTGCAATTACCCAAACAAGAGGTAATTTTATTTGGGAGTGGAGATGCAGGTGAGTGGATGGGAGAGGGAGGGGGACAAGGACACAGAGAGTAAAATAATGTGAAGCTGATTACAGAAGAAAAATCAAAAATCGGTGATATGTTCCCAAGAATTGTCTGAAAGAAATCGAGAAACATGCATAATCTGTTTTATATAAAGATTCATTTTCTTTCTACTGAATAATAAATTGACATCCCCGATGATCCACCGCCACTAAAACCCCATAATAATCCCTTTCAAACCTCAGCGGAGATCGAGGACGGGGTGAGGAGCCCAGAAAACAAATATCAAATTTGAAAGATGCTACAAATTTTAAAGATGCTAAAATGAAAGAAAGAAAAGGAATTCAATAAAGAATGTGGAAAAGCAGATGAAGCTGAAAATATTTTGATTATTATTTCAACAAGTCTTAAAATAATTCTTGAGAAAAATTGCCAAACGAATGCAATAATGAACGGATTTAAAAAAAGAAGACATTTATAGAAAAGCCTCTTCACCGAACATGAATGCCGTAGACGCGAGTGATTTTAAAGCAAACAAATTTAATATTATTCGAAAGGTTGATTAGCAAATTCTTTAAAAATTCTTCAATAACAAAATCGTGCTTCTGAGACAATTATGTTAGGCTCTACTAATGATGAGGTTAGGGAATCCGACATAATAGACATTTATAAAGATTTGAGAGGGAAACTTAGAAAAGGTGATGGTGTAGAAGTTAATGCCATAGACTGTGGGTTAAGCATCCCGTGTTCAAATTCTGCCGAAAGCTGATGCATTATTTTCACTAAGACCTTCAGCAAAAAAGGTATAAATCCACCTTTTATTCTCCCAGCTAGGAGTGAAATAGTAGGGCAGACTAGACTATAAAAACAACTAATCCAGGAGAAAGAAACCTCTGAAATAACATGTAATCAAGAAGGTATGTTGCACACCATGCCACCTGCAGTTATAAATTACCGTTTTAATGTAAATTTTTTTCTCATTTTATATATATATATATATATATATATATATATATATATATATATATATATATATATATATATCCCCAAAACCTCTGGCCTTAGAGGGGAGACTAAGACTCACGGCTATGGTTTCAAATAAAATGAAATACCAGTAAGGGGAGACTTGATTCCAAATATTTCTCATATGTTATATCTCTCTCTTTTGGAAATAGGGTCGATTATATCTCCAGTATCAAATAATCATTATACACTGAAATTTACTTAAATATGAAAAATAAAGTCTCCCCTTGCTGTTATTTCAGATCATTTGAAACCATACCAGCAAGTTTTAGTCCCCTCTCAATCAAGGCCAGAGGTTTTGGAGGAAATATCAGATATATTGTAATTCATATGCAAAACTAGGAAAACAAATGACTATGATTGAAACATTTTACGGCTGTAAAAAAAGTGCTAAAAATAGATTCTGGATGATGGATGATCCTCTTAATGTGTGACCGTAAGGGTAAATGTCACATAGCCCACTACACAATTCAGGTCATTACCTTTCCAACGAACCTTCATTTTTTTACATTCTGATCAATAGTCGCCGAGATTTGGAACTTATAAAATTGGCAATAAGGTAGTATATCCATGGATATATATATACCGGTAGCGAGGATCCTTGATAATGGCTCAAGAATCGAAAATTAAACAAAATACTGGTAGAAACACCGTCAATAAATGTCACTAATTGTGCACAAATGTAATGTTCAACAAGTATTTTGTTTAATTTTCGATTTTTGAGTCATTATCAAAGATCCTTGTGCAATACTAATGGCAGACATTTTTTTTTATTTTGTTCTAAAGTGGACATTGTTAGTTTCGAAACAAAGAAATGCTTTAAAATATGTTAAAACACAAATAAAGTTACCCAGGTAGATAAAAGATTAACTTATACTGTCTTTGGTTGCATATTTGTTTTTTGAAACCCCTTTTTTTTTTTTTCGTTAACTACAATCAAAAATCCTCAGAATATCAATAAATTGAATCTCTTTACCTTCATTGGTGTTATTAGATCAGGCAGCAACAAGCCAAACAGCAGCTTTTATTAATCTTACAATTTTTATGATGTAGATAGCTCATCCTTCTTATGACATCAACGTTTTAATCATTTTTTTTTAAATAGTTTTAAAATTCTTACAGTAACTGACCATTTCTGTAGCTATGTAGAAGTAATGTAACTGGACACCGAAGAAATGGACCCAATGAATACAACAAAGCATAATGAGAGAGAGAGAGAGAGAGAGAGAGAGAGAGAGAGAGAGAGAGAGAGAGAGAGAGAGAGAGAGAGTGTGTGTGAGAGAGTATGAGAGAGAGAGAGAGAGAGAGAGAGAGAGAGAGAGAGAGAGAGAGAGAATACTATTTCCAGACATTTATGTTATGAGATTTGGATGCCCCAAGGTAGAGAATATACTCCACAGATATACTCTGGAGAGAAAAAAAATAGCATAAATAAATAAAAGAAAACAACATATTAGAATTCTAAACTAAAAAAGGTACAAAAGAAAAAGGAACAATTTTTATTTCTTACATAACATTTTATAGATCACTTGTCTCAAAGATGTGGGCGTGAGTATGAGGAGGAGATCCCTCTCTTCTACCTGCAAGAAAAAAAAACTTGACTTCCAACCAGATTTGAAGGTTTTGGTTTGGTCTGGTTGTTTAATGATATATCAACCATTTTCGTTTTCAGTAATTTTGAAAAAAAAAAGGTTTTATTCTCCAAATTCTTTATATCTTCAAATATTTTTTTATGGAGCTTGGTTTGATTGTTTTGTAAAAGAAAAATTGTTTTTGTGTTTGAATTTTCAGAACCTGATTGAGTTTTACAAAGGAAAAGGAAAAAACAGAAAAAAAAAACAAAACAATATCAATGTTTGGTGCATTTTTGGTCAGAAAGTGATGATCTTCGCACAGCCTGATCAGGTAGTACAAGACGCCCTAATAGGTAGTACCTATCCAGACGAAAGTGAATTTAAGAGCAATGGTAACTCCATATTCCTCACAGTCTCTAAATGGGGCTTCACAATTGGTTGTCTTTTAAGGTCATAGCCAGGATCAAAAGTTTTGGAAGGAATTGGATTTTCCTTTTTCATTTCCGAAAAATCAGCAGTCTGAGTATTGGAAACTTTTGAAATAATGAACCGACATTTTCGAATCATCAGAGTTGGAATTTTTTGGAATCATAACAGTCAAATTATATCTTATGCCTTATATCTTCTGACTTTGCAACTAATGCTGCTAATTTCAATTCTCCACATCTGGTTTTAACGAGGATAAAATAGTATCAGTAATTCTTTAAAAGTAATTAAAATATTATTATACTGATATTCAATGTTAAGAATGCAAAAAGATATTTCACCTATTGTATCCTCGGTCAGTGGGGGAGAAACCCTTCATGACTGAGACAATTTTTACTCTTGTTCCTATCCAGAGTGCCTCTTTCTGGGGAGCTGGATTTTCGCCACATTAAAAACTGGCCGTGTGTCTAACTGCCCTCGGGAGGTGGGGGGCAAGTAAATAAGAACATTAACAGATCTCTTACCCTGACCCTAAGAGTGTGGGTTACTGTCCCCAGCCACACCCACTAACCCTACTTCTAAAGTGACCCAACATTAACATGAAGAGAATAGTGATACTTCACCTCCTACACTTGGAGGATCCAAACAGAGTAAGGGAGGAGAAGGATAGGCGAACACTCTTACACAAATATCTTTAATTCTTATTTTTGTCAACATTCCAACTGATATGAAAAGCATCCAAGAAGAGGGCAGGCTTAAATATTTGTTGGCTTAAGCTTGGATTGAACTTAAACCTTATTTATCTTACAAGGAAGGCCGGATAAGAATGGGCAAGTGCTCCTGTAGGAAGTGTTCTCCCTCTGCCTACAATAATTGGGGAGACAGATTCATTCAGAGATTTTGTTCTCAAGATAAGCAACATAGCAGATAAATGGTTTTGACAAGAATAACAAAACTAATCACTTCACACTGGGTCAGGCAAAGTCCATCACTGCTGGGTACACATTTGCAGACAGCTATATACATTAAAAAAAAAAAAAGAAAAAAAAAAGATTCTTCATACATGTTTGTAGTACACTCCTGACAAATACAAGAGTCAGCTTACTGCCCTTGAATCCATTAATTATATTGATTAATTAAAAAATATTTAATTATTCTATTAACCGAAAAGCAAAAGGATAACCTTTTAATTAAATTGAAATATGATTTTATATATATATATATATATATCTATATATATATATATATATATATATATATATATATATATATAGAGAGAGAGAGAGAGAGAGAGAGAGAGAGAGAGAGAGAGAGAGAGAGAGAGAGAGAGAGAAGCTTAAATAACCAAGGAAGAATAATCTTTTACATGAAAGAGTATGTTTGGTAAATATTCTACTCATCATATAACAAAGTTATCTGGTCGGATTTTAGAATTTAGACCCAAATAGCATTTGATTCGATATTTCGATATTTGATTCTGCCTAACCATCTTTATTCTTGTTATGATGGCAAAAATTTTAAATAACCAACCAAATCATTTAAGGGAGATAAATCTTAACTCAAAATATGATTTATCTCGCTAACATTACTTGTGATACTATTGAACATTTTTTTTTCATCTCTTCAATATTATTAACATTTTGTGACTACTTTGTGTTTCTTGGCTATACGGGACTTACACATAACTTTTATTTCACTTATAATCTAATTTAATTAAAACATGAATCTCAAGCAATGCCAGGTAGGTACAGCTAGTACACGTACACACACACACACACATATATATATATATATATATATATATATATATATATATATATATATATATTTCATATGTAAAATATTGTCTTTATTTCTTATTTTAGAATTTAGATCGAAACAGCATAACTATTTGATGCTATCTAACAATCTCCCACTTCTCTTCCTTTCCAGTATATTTTTTTTACAATATAAAATTGTTTGGCTTCAGATTGTTTGTGTTAATTTAAGTTTTGAAGATTTATCACCGCTAACATTATTGGATTCATTATTAAGCATTTTTTATTCATCTTTTCTCTATATTAACTAGCATTTTTGATCACTTTGCCTGTTTCTGTGTATGTTCCTCACCTATATGTGATTTGCGTATTATTTTCACAGATACCTCCATTACCACCTCCGATTTATTTTTTATTTATTTATTTTTTTTTTTATTTGTGGGCTCATCTCACAACTATTAAAACAACTCCCAGACTCATTATTTGGAGTCTTCGGACTACTGTTCTCATCTCTCAATGTTTCGATCATTGTAATTTCCAACCTTCTTCAGGTGTATCTTCTTGTCGAACTTGGGAATTTGGATGGAATTTTAAACGAAACACTTTATTTACTTCATGGAGTTAGCATGCTCTTGCTCCATCAGCCATGACTGGATAGTGGTCCTAAGTAATTCGTAATTGTATTTTTCGGTCACCCACACTGAGAATGGAACCTTCAACCTTCAGGAGAAGGTCATTTTAACAATTTATTTTTCCAAGTATTCTAACCACTTCGCCACAGGTTCTTGCGACTATTTTGAACTTAAAAATGGCATCACAGCTCGAATCAAGGTAATGCCAAGAGAGGATATATCTCAGAGTTATAAATGGCTTTGCATGTCGTATTTCAATGGGCTTATCTAGAATTTCTAACTTAATCTTTTATTTCGATTTTTCTTGTTCTACATTGGCTTGTGTCAGCAAGATGTCTTTTGATTACTTATGTTGTGTCATCACCATCAAAAGACATGGTGGTGACATAACATCAATAATAAAAAAATAAGAAATTCAACATAGAATAAGTATGTAATCACAAAATGCAATATACATTATATAGACAAAAAGTAATTATTAGACATTTATCAGATAATACACGTTATGCATAGAGTTAGTAATACGATTATTGTGCAGTATAATGGATTTCAAATAAATGCATTTTAGATAAAAATATTATGTACTTATGTGTCAGGTTGAAAATAGTAAAAAATACAAAAAAAAAAAAAAAATTACAAAAAAAAATGATAGAAGAGAAAAATAATTACAAGTAAAAATAAAATTCATCAAATTATAAAGTTTTATTGTATTTGTTAATGTTAAAGAGTTCTTAAAATTATGGGGAGGTAACTGTGATCTTTGATTTTTACAAAATATTAAATACTGTTAATGTTAAAGAGTTCTTGAAATTTAGGGAAGTACTGAATCGTCCTGAAACAGGTGTCATTTGACTTTTATATCCATGTTAACATGATAGTCAAACCCATAATGAACACACACACAACCAGTATCATGGTCTTTCTATTTATGGTAAAACTAACTGTACCTACCCGGTGTTGCCTGGGATGTAGCGAAATAATTTTAATTTTTATTTTATTTGCATATTTTTTTTTTTAGTCATTTACCTTGTTGATTTTTCGAACATTATTAAAGAATGTCTCCATATTAGCAGTTGTCCAGACGGGATTACATAACATTTTAAATAACTTGTAGCAAAGTAAATAGTCCAATAATAGATGCAACTTGGTTAGTCAGAATCAAAGTTTGATATGTCAGCTTAAATGCTATTAAAGTAGGACTTTTAAAATCTCACAAGATAACTTTATATATTAAGACAGAGAACCATCATCCATTATCTAGAGAGTGAAGTTCAAATTCTGGTGTCAGCAATGATATAATTCATACATAACCTGTTCTATCATCTAGTTTAATCCCAGGTCGAGGAACATAAACAATAAACTGATACTGGATATTCTAAAACGGGAGTCGCTTATCCTAGGTTGATTAAATACATGGTTCAGTTTAAAAATACAAGAAGGGTATCGTCTACAATAAAAGAAGCTGGAGAAGGCAGCACATTTTAGAAAAAAAAAAAAGCAGAAACCAAGATGAGGATAACAGTTTGAAACAAAGTGTAGTATCAGTTTTGAATGCTGCACTTAGTCTATTTTTTCCTCGATCACTGAAACAATTCAAATTTTTGTTCCAATCCAGAGTGCCCCTTTTTGAGAGAGGGGGGAGAGCAGTAAAAACACACACAAAAAAACGTCCTTGTGTCTAACTTTGCCATCATTGTTCAAGTAAATAGGAACCGCCCAAAATTTGTAAATAATGTGACTAACAATAAGTCATTTGCGGAATAGTTAAAGTGAGTAGATATGTTGATAAAAAAAAAACAAAAAAAAACGTTTATTTTTGCCAAACGTTTGCAAGTATAAACATTTGTGTTCTAAGGAAAAAAATTGCAAAAGAAAACTCTGGTCCTTATCTTCACAATATACATTAGAAATAGATTTTTGGCATGGAGTGAAGGGGGGGGGCAGCCATTAGGAAAACAGACAAGCTACCAGCTTCCCACCATAGCAACGTTAGACATGAAGTCAGTTTGATAAGAGGGCAAAACCAGTTTCCCTGATTAAGCAAAAATTGCTAAGAACAGACCTGCTAGCATTACTCGGTAGAAGCATCTCAGGTGACTGACAATAAACCAATATGTGAAGAAGGCAATGCCTAGGAGGGTGCACCCACATTTTATCTTGACAAAGAAATGTCTGATGGTTCAGGAACCATCCTAGGTTGCTGGGATAATGCAAACCTTAGGCGGCCATGAATATGAATGTCTATATTGGTTATTTAGTAAGAGTCGATTATGTCAAGGTTTATACTTGTACTCGAGCCAAAACTATGTTGGTAGAAATGTGTATGTGTGTGTGTATATATATATATATATATATATATATATATATATATATATATATATACATAAAACATATTTCTATTGGGTAATAGCAGTTTGGAAACGAACTAATCGAAATGATGTCATCTTTTATTGATTAGCTGAAAGTCAGACATAAATGAAATAAAAACTGTAAACACATCAACTAACTTCAAATTCGCAATCTATAATAAAAATGTGATGTCTTTCTGTTCGCCCAGAAACACAATTTAAAATAAAGGCCTATACCAAGATCAATATGTTTAAATGGTGATATTAATTTTGTATCTGGATTATTTTTTTCCTCAAAATTATACTGTGGGGTTTGCGCATGTGCTGGACAGTCCTAAATAGAGAAGACAATCCTTTACTTTAGAAGTTGGAGAAAGAAAAAGTAGAATAATAAAAATGATAATATGGAGTTCAGGGGTGAGAACAGGAGTACATTATTTTTAAATATTCATTCATGGTGTGGGGGAGGGCATGTTCATCATTACATATAAAACACACACACATATATATATATAACTAAACAATTGTTCTTTATACCTACAGACACTAGTGTTTCATGTTTACGCAATCATCAGTGTAGGGGTAAGAATTGCGGCTGATCACAAGATTTAAATCCAGCCATGACGTTAACTTTTGCTCCATTTGTTAAGCTTTTACCTCATTGCCAACAAACAATTGCCACAGAAATAAAGGAGATTAATAACTATTAAAAGCCGAATTTTGGGCGAATACATTAGACAATCTAGAGTGTTCAAATGAGCGGAAGTCATGAACATTGCATATTAGTAGCTGCGCAAAGCCACAGGAGAGACAACCGAAGCAGCAAAACTGAAGCTGGCCTGCAAGATACTACATAACAAATGTAGCCAAATTTGGGCATATTTTATTGGTTTGAAAATATAGGTTCTTTTTTACCAATTGTCATAAAATTTTAACCATAGAATAGTATTATAATCTTCAAAAAAGCCTGCAAATTTTCATGCAGTTTCGCCTAATAGAACCAAAAGATACGAGCATTTCAATATTCAATTTGGCTACCAGTGTATATCAATATATATATATATATATATATATATATATATATATATATATATATATATATATAAAATAAAATAAAATAAAATGGAAACTCAACTTTCTTGGAGTTATATTTTTGGATTATACCGTCATTGGATTATTTACCTTTCACCAGACTATCCATTCATGTGTAATCACCTTTTTCTTCACTATATTCCCTCTGCTCCACTTTTGGTTATCAAGTAAGATCTTTGACTTACTTGTTGTTTCATCAAATACTTTTGCATGCAAAATCCGATCCCGCATTTTGCTCATTCTTACCCTCTGATGAGAAGGAAAGTATTTCTTTGGAACTCCGTGGATTAAGGACTATCCACTTATCAAGTGTTTCCTTTTCAGATTAAATGTTTTTAACTCTTTTTCAAAGTGTTTTTTTACATGTTTTATTAACTGTTTGATCCCATATATATATATATATATATATATATATATATATATATATATATATATATATATATATATATATATAGCTATATATATATATTACATATATATATTACATTACAGTTATATATGTATGCACCACCTTTTTTGGCAATATTATAAGTTCCAAACCTCAGTGACTATTGATCAGAATTTAACAAATGGAGGTTTATTGGAAAAGTAATGACCTGAAGTGTGTAGTGGGCTATGTGACTTTCACCCTTAAGGGGATCATCCATCATCCAGAGCCTATTTTTGGCACTTTTTTACAGCCATAAAATGATTCAATCAGTCATTTGTTTTTCTAGTTTTGTATATGAATTACAAAATATCTGATATTTCCCCCAAACCTCTTGCCTTGATGGAGGGGAGACTAAAACTTGTTGCTATGATTTCAAATGATGCAAGAGGAGACCTGATTCCAAATATTTCCCATATGTTATATCTCTCCTCTTTGGTTTTCATACATGAAGCAAATTTCACAGTGTATAAAGATTATTTGATACTGGAGGTATTCGTAATCGTACCCCATTTCCAAAAGAGGGGAGATATAACATGAGAAATACAAAATAAATAACACACACGCTATCCTATTAATATATATTTCAAACATGTCTGATTGAATACGACAGAGTTATTCCTTTTTCTGGATATCTTTTATATTTGCCAAACAGTCTTTTTTCTATTTCAGCTTGTGTGCTGTATAGAATGGTGGCCAAACGTTGTTGTTCAACTACATTCTTCTCAAACGCTTTTTATCGATGCATCCGATTATCACCAGAAGAGATTGTTGTTTTCTTTTCCTTTGAGGCTTGGTGTATTTATAATTTTTTTTAAAATTGGTTATTAAAAGGTGGATACAGGAAGGTTAGGGGCGATTAATTTTTATTTTTAATTTTCTTCTTAGTTATTAAATACTGTTAATATATTTGTCCCGGTGTTAAATGAGATCCGGTTAAAAAGGGACTGTAGTTTTCTGATAAGTATGGCTTCTAGTAATTATATATATATATATATATATATATATATATATATATATATATATATATATATATATATATATATATATATATATATATATATATATATTTGTCTATGTCTTTCTCTGCCCAAGTATTAGTTGTCAATAGTTGAACTCAAACAAAGCATATTTGGAATCAACAAGTTTTTGTTGATGTTTTAGCTTTGCTAAAACGAATTAGTATTTTTTTCTTTTAATGAATTATTTTGTTTAACATTTACAGTCATTTAATGATAGCAATCATTTTTCTGAACAAATGCTTTACTTTTTATGAGTAAATTTTTAGAAAAACAGCAGAATGGGGTTAGGGTTAACACCTTTCGCGAGTCGCATTATGGTTAACATATTTTATAAGCAGGTAACATTGTATTTAAATACATTCAAGTATAATTTGATATTCCTTTTATAATACTTAATGCATTACTTCTAAAGATGAGCAGAGTTATAAAGCATGTGTATACCCATAACAACAATTTGAGTTGAAAGAAAAATGCCAGAAAAAGTGAGAAATATACTAAAAAAAAAAATAAATAAATAAATAAAAATAAATAAATAAAAAAATGTTGAGAGCGAAGGAGCAGAAATGGAAACAGAAAACGTTAAAAATAGAAATAGTGACATTTTCTGAAGGGAAGGGCGGTTAAATAAATATCATGAAACCACAAAAAATTATTTCACAACCAAATTTGTTTTTTAAAATTTACAAATAAGAGTGTTTGAGATTATATATATATGTGTGTGTGTGTGTGTGTGTGTGTGTGTGTGTGTGTGTGTGTGTGTGTGTGTGAAAATAAAAGCAGGTATGATATAATATTATGGAAAGAAGGAAAAAAAAACCTGTGGCCTTCGTTTTTTGTTTTGGTTTTGAAAATTCTCAACGTTTCGTCCCCATTTTCCCCCACTTCCGTTTTACATACGCCTTCCCCACTTACATTTTTAATCGTTTTTCCCTAAAAAATATATAAATATCTCACTTTTCATAAGAAATATATAAATATCTCACTTTTCATAAAATTCTCCTCCCATCTTTGATATATTTTCCTCAATCATTCTTATCATTCTCCTGAGGAAGTCCTTCGAAAATGGGGATGAAACGTTGAGAATTTTCTAAAAAAGGCCACAGTTTTGTTTCCCTTTTTTCCATATATATAAATATATATTATACACACATACTGACTGAATATTGAATTACTCACATCTTTGATTCTATAGGACGAAACTACATGAAAATTTGAAAGCTTTTTGAAGATTATAATACTATCTTATGGTTAAAATTTTATGACAATTGGAAGAAAAGAACCTATATTTTCAAACCAATAAAATATGTCCAAATTTGCCTACACTATATAATCTGCAAGACAGCTTCAGTTTTACTGCTTCGGTTGTCTCCCCTGTGGCCTTGTCAGGCCACTAATATATGCGTGTGTGTGTGTGCGCGCGTGTTTATGTATACCGATATAGAAATATTACATTTTTAAAAGACATCCATTAAGTGCCCAACATTGGATACAATAACATGTGTCCAATCAGTCTGTGTGTTTGGGGATGAAAGTAACGATATTTTAAACACAAGAGTGACAAACCAACAGTCTATCAGACATATGAGGAAAGATCGAAATAAATATCTATAAAAGTGAAATTGTCTGTCTGTGTGTCTCTACACTTTCCTATCAAACTACTGTTCATTTTTAGTCTACAGACTCGATATTTGACATAAGGGTTATTGAGATTTGGGAAAATATTTTTTAATCAATTTCGGCTAGAAATGTGGCTGTCAAGGGATCAAAATTCAACGATTTGACCTTTGAAAACTCTACCAAACTCCTCCGCCAATTTTGGGTCTAAACACTTGAAATTTAGATTAAGTTACTTGGACACGGATCAAAATTTTTAATTTGATTTGAGCCCAAAACAAATTTTAAAGGGTCGAAATTTGGGTCAAAGTTCAAAAAAGAATGTTATCTCTGCGGTCGCTACCAAATTACTTAGCCAATTTTTGGTCTAAACATTTGAAATTTTACATAAAGTGCATTCAGAGATAGGGCAAGCTTTATAATTGGGTTTTGGCCGAACATTTGGCTGACAAGGGGTCAATGTTCAAAAGATTTGATTTTTGTGCTCTCTAGCAAACTATTCAGCCAATTTTGGGTTTAAACATTTGAAATTTTACATAAAGGGTATTCAGACATGCAGCAAGCTTTTTAATCAGTTTGGGGGAAAAAATTTGGCTACTAAGAGGTCAAAGTTGAAAGAGTTGACCTTTGCAGCCACTACCAAAATCCTCCACCAATTTTGGGTCTAAACACTTGAAATTTTAGATGTAAGTTACCTGGCAGAAATCAAACTTTTCAATATATATACATATGCATATAAAGTGATGAACAGTCGGGCTGAACTACTAGTATAAAATAAAATAAAAAATTAAAATATCACAATGCAAAAGAAGGGTAGAGGAATGCGGAGAGAGAGAAAGGGGTAAAGAGAGAGAGAGAGAGAGAGAGAGAGAGAGAGAGAGAGAGAGAGAGAGAGAGAGAGAGAGAGAGAGAGGTGGAGAGAGAGAGAAAGAAAGGTGGAGAGAGAGAGAAAGAGAGGTGGAGAGAGAGAGAAAGAGAGGTGAAGAGAGAGAGAAAGAGAGGTGAAGAGAGAGAAAGAGAAAGAGAGAGGTGGAGAGGGAGAGAGAGAAAGAGAGAGGTGGAGAGGGAGAGAGAGAGAAAGAGAGAGGTGGAGAGGGAGAGAGAGAAAGAGAGAGAGATATGGATGGAGAGAGAGAGAGGTATGGATGGAGAGAGAGAGAGAGAGAGGTATGGAGAGAGAGAGAGAGAGAGAGGTATGGAGAGAGAGAGAGAGAGAGAGGTATGGAGAGAGAGAGAGAGAGAGAGAGAGAGAGAGAGAAAGAGAGAGGTATGGATGGAGAGAGAGAGAGAGAGAGAGAGAAAGAGAGAGGTATGGATGGAGAGAGAGAGAGAGAGAGAGAGAGAAAGAGAGAGGTATGGATGGAGAGAGAGAGAGAGAGAAAGAGAGAGGTATGGATGGAGACAGAGAGAGAAAGAGAGAGGTATGGATGGAGAGAGAGAGAGAGAGAAAGAGAGAGGTATGGATGGAGACAGAGAGAGAAAGAGAGAGGTATGGATGGAGACAGAGAGAGAAAGAGAGAGGTATGGATGGAGACAGAGAGAGAAAGAGAGAGGTATGGATGGAGACAGAGAGAGAAAGAGAGAGGTATGGATGGAGACAGAGAGAGAAAGAGAGAGGTATGGATGGAGGGAGAGAGAAAGAGAGAGGTATGGATGGAGGGAGAGAGAAAGAGAGAGGTATGGATGAAGGGAGGGAGAGAGAGAGTTATGGAGGGAGAGAGAAAGAGAGGGGTATGGACAGAGAGAGAGAGAGAGAGGGGGGTAGAGGTATAGACGGAGAGAGAGAAAGGGATGAAAAGATGGAGAGAAAAGGAAGAGAAAAAGGAAAGTGAAAATAATGGAGAGAAAGACGGGAGGGGGCTCGATGTTATCTGATTGTGTCTGAAGATAGTGAAGACCATTTAGATGGAATTATTACAATCATCTGGTATGAATCAAAAGCAAAGTAGATTTGAATTGGACTAACATCTTTTATAATATGACAGGCACCACCACAACAAGGTAAATAAATAATAGCCTTACACATCAAAACAGACAAACACTTTCAGGGTGAAACATTCTCATTGTGATGCAATTTTTATAAATTTTTAAGAAACCAAGAAAAAAGAAATAAAATTTTTAAAAAATGTAAATATTTTTTTAAAATAACTTTAAAAAAGTACTGTTATATTTTCTTTATTTTATTTTCAACAATGATTAAATCATAGCTACCATGAAAAGGTCATAATACTATAGACCTTTTAAATTAGCATAAAAGGAAAACAAATTAGTTAAATTCTTGCAAGATAGAAGCCCAAAAAATATTTGACAAAAAGTGTTAAAAGCATTCAGATTAAACCAAGATTCATTACTATAAAAAGGAATAAAAGGCGTTTAATTTGAAAGATTCAGGAAAAAAAAAGTTTTAACTATAGAAGCCTGCATTCATATATTTTTTTAATAAAAAAATATTCCTATCACTTTTAAAAATCTTAATTTTATGAGTAAACCATTTATTGAAATAAAATCGAAGTATAGTTTCCTGGAAAAGTCTTGAATTTACTTCAAAAATATTATTTTAATTTAATTTTGATTTTCAACAAATCAATTCATTATTATTACTCACAAGTTGCAACTAACCAATGGTGTCCGGATGTAAAGAAAAAAAGAAAAAAAAAGAATTTGTTTATGGAGAAACGAAAATCAATTTGGGGAATTTTGACTTCATTATCAAACTATTTTTGAAACAAGAATTTAACAAAGTTTGCGTTAGTACTTGATGTTAATTGATTAATATTACAGGGCAAATGTCGAAATCTAAAGTAGTTTTGGATAATTATTTTTGCAGAAGTCAAGAAAAATTACTTATTGCATAATGTTCAAGAATATTTGATAAGATACGGGGGGGGGGCATTTCAAAAGTAATGCCTCCTATTTTTTATTTCGTCCAAATGAATCAGAAGGGACTGCAGATGGCATTGTTATGATGACTGAACTTATGCATTCATGACCAAAAAGTTTCATCTCTCTCTGTTGCAGATATTGACGATGTGAGACTCTAAATAAGCAACCAGTGTCATGGACGTGAGTCAGAAGCTGAGATGTGTCATTAAATTTCCCCATGCAGAAAAAATTGAACGGATCAACATTCACTTGCGCCTGTTGAATATTTATGAAGCTAATTCAGCTGATGTTAGCACAATTAGGAGATGGGTTCATCGATTTCAGAGTGGCAACAGAGATGTAAGTGATAAAGCATACGCCGGACTTTTACGACTACAGCATGGTTCACTGGTGGCAAAAGTGCACTGAAAATAGTGGTGACTATGTATAAAAAATATACTGGAGCACAAATGGTCGCTTGTTTCAATGATACCACTCCTGTCTTCATAGCTCTTCAACATTTTAGTTTTTGAATTAAAAACCAGGCCTTCCTTTTGGAACAACCCTTGTAAAAAGGAATCTTGTTTTTCCGGGGTTTTTTTTTTAGGTGTGTGTACTGAATACAATGTGCAAAGGTGAAGGTCAACCAGTATTGACCGAAAGCTGTCCTTCCTGTTTCCCCCTCCTACTGGAGTCTTTAAACCCTAATTGATCCCAATAAATGTATTCGTTCCTATAGAGTTATTTCCCTTTGATTAGAAAAAAATTAAAGAAAAAGAAATGAATGGCATAGTTTTAAAAAAGAAAACCAAAACAAATTACAAGTAAATATATTACCGGGCAACGCCAGGTAAAGACAGCTAGTATACTTTATTGAAGATAAACTTGTAAAATGTGTGAATAATTAACATTTTTTAGGAGAAATAGCAATAAGTTAATTATTTTTAGTATTTATATCTTTATATTTATACTATCTTTATTTATATTTATTTATATCTTTACCCTAAATCAGACTCTTAGCCAAGCAACACGGTTTTCGTTTTAGCTCTCATTCACCTGAATTATCTCCAAGAAAATAAGCGCAAGAGATTTGCTTTTTATCCAAGAATAGAATTAAATTAAACACCCAACCCATTTGTTGATAGTAAAGTACACGAGAAATAAACAAATAAATACTTAAAGTCACTGAAGAGTCGGAGAAAAAAAAACCCATATCAAAACAAGTTTACTAAAAACTCAAAATATAAAAACACCAGAAAGATTTAAAAATTAAATCGTTTCATTTTGGGTCTGTTAAACATTCTTCTCTTGTGAACAATCTTTTTTTTTTTTTTTTTGCAGATTTCTGAAGTACTTGCTGCTCGCTCAATTGAGTTCCTTCAGATTCAGAGTCGCAAAATTGCAGCTTGATTAAAGAATTCGACTTATAAAATGAAGCTGCTCTTGCAGCGTATCTTCCTGGCACTGATGCGGAGTAATGCTTTCAGCATCATTACAGAAGATAAGGAATAACTTTTGCCAATATTCTGCCTTTGTGAAACTGTTCTGTCAATAATAAAAATTATTTTTAATATTTTAAAAATCCTTTGACGATATTTTGCTTTTATGGAGGATTATTCAAATTATGATTTCCATCTTGGTTTTAATATTCACACTGTTTTGAACAAAGTAATCTCTGACTTTGTTTAATTGCATTTTTTCAAACTATTCTATTTGGCTTAAATGGTAAAGGTGCTGATTAAGAATCAATTCTAAGTAACAATAGTCCGATGGTTGACGGTTCAATCCTTACTACACACAATATCTAATATTAATATGAGTTGGAACAGATACATTGACGGTATTACCAAAGCTGCTGCAAAGAAGGTGGTTTTTTTTTTTCTACCATGCTACAAAGTTATGCCTGAGAGTATCCGGTACCTCTACAGGGCCACCATTCATATAGAGTATTGTTGCCACATTTGGGCTAGTGAATCTGCTACTAGTCTCTCACTCTTAGACAGGGCTCAAAAGAGAGTTGCAAACCTAGTAGGTTCCACACTGTAAGCTAGGCTTCAACCTCTGTCCTACCAACGAAATATTGGATCCCTCTGCCTGTTTTACAAGTATATTAATTGTAGGTGCTCCAACGAACTATAAGCCCTTGTACCCCCACTACATAAATACCCCTGACAAGCAGCAACATCCCACTCCTACACAGAGATCCCCAAATGCCAGAAAGCCTTCTATTCTAATAGTTACTTCTCTAGGACAGCTAGACTTTGGAATTTCCTTCCTGGTTCCTGCTTCCCCGACTGTACTGGCATGCAGAAATTCAAGTATAATATAAACAGATATCTTGCTGCTCAGCTCCCTCCATAGTATGCCTGCAAATTATGTCCCAGATAGTAGCCTCATACATTGAAATGGCAGTGTGCCTTGTTTGGAGTGAAAATATAAATAAAAAGAAAACGTAATGTATACTTCTTCCTGGATTCAGTTTGAAATTCCATACATGCTCGTGAGTGCAATATGAGGATTGCAAAGTAAAAAAAAAAAAAAAATTCACAGGTTATATCGGTCAAATCTTTTAATACCAAGATAATAGTAATCACAATAATCCAAATTATTAATTTAACATTTTCAGTTAAGGCTTTAAGGCTGATTTTACCACTATGCCATATTTTTTATTGGGGGGGGGGGGATAAATCTAGCAACATAGTCGTATTCAAACTATCTCTCTTTCTTATGTTTCTCCTAACCATGTTTCTCTTCACCAAGCATTGACGTTATTGATTTTTTTCCCAAATACAGAACTCAATCATGTTCTGCAAAGCCAAAGAAAAAAACAATTTTCATCTACAAAACAACTAAACATTATGAATAAATATTTAAAGATATGAAGAACGTACAGCATAAAACTTTTATGAAAATGAACTCAACTCAAAAAAGTTGATACGATATCAATTTAAGCAACCAAACCAAACCAAACCAAACACTATAAATAAATATTTGAAAATATAAAGAACTTGAAGTATAAAAACGTCTACCAAGATGACCGGATTTCAGTATTAAATAACCCGAAAAGGGTTGATATGTTGAAACAAATATGTTTCTCAGTATTAGGACTTCTTCTCCAGTCTTTAGGGCATAAAATGAAGAAGTTGGTCCTGAGCATCACCAGACGTCTGCACGCTACTAATGCTAGCATAGATGGATGCTTCAAGTTGATTACTGTTTAGTAAAGCAAAAAAAAAAAAATCATCAGTTCATATCATTGGACGAAAAAATTTCTCTTCTTTATTTGTTTTTTTAATTCTATTTTTGTAAACGAAGACAAGATAATTAATTACCTGCAAAAATAATTTATCATTCTGAAATAATTATTCAATATTAATATATTGTGTCTATGGCAGGATATCTTCCATCCTCATCATTTAATATTTATGTTTTCAAAGCATGTGATGCAGCCGATATGTCTGTATCGATGATAATTGTGCGTCTGGACTTATTTTACCTAAACTGTGCAAGAGATTACTCACTCAGCCGATACTCCTGCAGACGTGGACATAAGTAATTTCAGAATTATCCAAACATCCACGCAATAAATTAATGCTAGATCTGTTTATGGTGATGAACATCTATATTTTGTAATCTTCACAACAATATTCAGTTGATAAATATTTCCAAATATTTTTACCAATGCGCAAAATATGATAATGTATGGAAGTGAAAACTGGCCGCTGAGGGTTGAGGATATACATTGCATGGAGAGAAATGATATAAGGACGATATGATGGATGCATTATTTGAATCTTAAAGACAGGCTTAGTTCTGATGAACTCAGAGGGAGACTAAATCTGTGCAGAAAAGGAGATGTTGATAGTATATTCATGTTGGAAGAATGGATGAGAATTCTTGGGCTAGTAGATGTAGAACAGTTGAGGTAACAGGTTCAGTATACAAGGAAAGACCAAGGAAAACATAATAAAAATGGACTTGACAGAAAGAGGGATGATTAAAGACCTGACCAGAGATAGATTAGTTTGAAAGCTAATTTCTTAAAACCGTCCAATACATACTAGCATGTTAAGATGGTGGTGGTGGTGGTGGTGGTGGTGATAATATGCAGAATCCGACTCTCCTAAGTTCAAAGTCAAGTTTCTAAGTTGGAACAGATATCATGCAAAGAGCTCTAGATTCTTAAAAGAATCAAAGCAGGTGTTTATGACAGAATTAACAGAAACAATTAAAAACCGTAAATCATTGGCCCATCTAAAATATGAATAAGAAAATTGTTTAAAATAATAAACGCTGATGATCGAATATATTTGTTCTAATAAATTACTTTTTTCCGGATTTAAATAGTGTTAAAAAATAAAAATTGATATGTCCAGAATTCTCCCAGCACATTACTTGAAATTCAGTGAAGTTTTATTTCACTTTGCTTACATAACAAACTCCCGACCAGACAAATCTATTGAATAAAAAATACAGCAAATAAAACTTTGTTAGTATATATTGAAAAAATTCTATCATGATTGCAAAGTTGCAGTTTTTAGTCTTGTTAGCAATAATCATCTCAACTGGAATTTTATTACACCCAGCCAACACATGATAAAGACATAGATCCTGTATAGACTATTTTGAAAAAGAGTTATTAACCTCGAAATATCAAAAATGGACAGATTGAACAATTCATCTATCACTGTAAATCGCATTCTCAAATTCTAAACCCAATGCTTCAAGCAAACGAAAACATTCTCTCATCTGATAATTCCTCAAAATGAAATCTAAATTCCATTTTTTGCTCAATAACAAAAATAATTTTCATTATTTGGATTATTCAGACGAATCATCTTGGTTATTATTTTCACAACGTTTCAGTGGATATAACCTCTGATCATCTTCAAATACATTTTTTGAACATGAGCAACTTTTGATTAAAATTTTGACCTGAACCCCTAAACAAGGGTAGATTTTTCTCATTGCAGCAATAACGAGGTAAATTGTTAAACATAATTCTTAATTACCGATTGTAGTAAGAATAAAACCTTTAACCTCCAAAAGACTGTCAGAATTGATGGTTAAAGCTTTCTAATCTTTACAAAACAAAACAAAAATAATACTTCCTTAAATACATATCACACACAATGCTTCAAGCAAACTACGTCTCCTTAATAATTTACATAATAAAACATTTTATCAAAATTAGGTTGAAGACTCCTAAAATTCAACACTAGATTTGTCAACATCAATACATTGCATAACAATTAAAAAGTATCAGGTAACAATTAGTTGTAAGTTCTTAGCCTTTTGGCTAGGAACAAAGTGTAGTATCTGTTCTGATACTACACTTCATCTTTTCTGTCCTCAGTTAGTAGATGAGAAATCCTTTTTATTTCTGTTTCTATCCAGAGTGTCCATTTTTGGAAAGTTGGATTTTCCCCACATTAAAAACCAACCTTGTGTCTGACTCTGCCCTTGTGGAGAGGCAAGTAAATAGAAACAATTGTAAGTGATCCGATTCAGTTTGAAAATCATACACATGAGTTCAACTAGAAAAATCCCAAGTTTGAAAAGATGTACTTGAAGAAACTTGGGATGACATTAGTTGAAACAAGCAAAATGAGAATAGTAGTCTGAATAATCCAACCAAAACAGATTATCTAAAAAAATTCCTAAACATAAAATAAAAGCAACATTATTACTTTCTTGAATTTTGTCCAGAATTTCACCATATTAAAAAAAATAAAATGAAAAATCTATATGATGCATGTGCCTGTGAAAAAAATGAAAATATCATATTCTAAAAAACATGTAAATTAGTCAAGTAGTTTTATCTCTATAAAGAAAATCATTTTAAGCGATTAATGCGAATTTGTAGATATTAGGTTGGTGCAAAAATAATATTATATATATATATATATATGTGTGTGTGTGTGTGTGTGTATATATATATATAACGTAAAAAAAACCCCGACATTTTTGCACCAACCTATTAAATCTAAGTATGAATTATTGTTAAAAATTACCTCCCTTGTATGTTGAGATTTTTTTCTTTTTCAAAATTGTCAATGTCCTATCTGATAGTCATAAAATTCTTAATTAAAAATAAAACTACTTGATCAATTAACAGTATTTTTCTTTATTTTTTTTAATTTAGGTGAAATTCTGGACAAGAACCTTTTTTTCCTCTCGTTAAGTATTGAAATTGTACATTGTTGACAATTTTTCTAACATTATTCGTGCAGAATTAACATTTATTTTTTAAGACTAAGAAAAAAATGTATCGGAATCCATATTTATTTGCCTCCTCACAACAATAGCGTGAGGTACAAGGTCTGCTTTTAATGTGAGAAAAATCCTACTTTCTTAAAAGAAGCACTCAGCATTTGAACAAAAATTAAAATTACCAAAGCCGAGAAGAACTTCTACTACACTGACTGAGAAAAAAAAAAAAAAAGAGATACTACACTTGGCTTATAGCCAAAAGGGTATATATAGCAGAGTCATACACTGCATTTACCTCTCTTTTTGATATGTCTTAACATGGAAAGATCATCAAGTCTTAGATTTCTGAAAACTCTACAGATTAAGGGGTTTAATGCAAACACTTTGAATAAAAAAAAAAGTCAGTTTGTTAACAATTTTCAAAAGAAATATCAAGACGACGCCTTGAAATAGGCCAGTTGGTTCATGCCTATTGTCTGGGTTAAATAGTGTTTTTATAGACAATTATGTTTGCCTTTCCAGAACATCATTTTTATAAAGAAAAAAAAAGAAAAAGAAAAAAGATTGAGAAATTCTGAGTCATTTGAAAAAGAAAATAAAAATAAAAAAAATAGGTGAAACAAAATTAAAAAAAAAAGAAGATGAATAAGAAGAGATGAAGAAATAAGTAAACAGATTTTTTTTTTTTAAATCTAAAATCACTCAACAAAACAAAAGTAGGGAAAAAGGAAAAGCAAAGTTAAAAACTATGCAACAGGGAGCTAGAACTCTTTGGAGTGAAATAAATAACATTAATTCATGACTAATTCCAATCTTCAGATTCGGTTTGCTTCTTTGACCAAGTAACTCCATCAAAAAAAAAAAAAAAAAAAAAAAAAAAAAACTTGCTCTTTTGGAGGTAATAAATCTTGAAGCCAAGAGAGAAGTGATGTTTGCTAAAAGCAAAGTTAGTCAGGCTTCAGGGGACTTTTGCCGAATACACTAGAAAAATTATGAAGAAAATTTAAGGGCGGGAGGTTAGGAGGAGTTGCATTTATTTTTGTAACTATTAGATTGTTTGCAAAATACTGACCGATTTTTTCAACACACTTTAAATAAGTTGATTTTACGTTAAATAAGTTGATTTCTTTTGTCACTTTTTTTTTTACACACTTTTATAATAAGTTTAATAACTGAGGAGTTATTACTGAAAATTAACTTATTAAAATAAATGCGTTACGTTTAAATGTTAATCATTCTATTTAAGAATTACTAAAATAAACAAAACTGGAGGAACAGAATGTGTTTCGATGTTTGAAATAATACCAGATAATTCCCACATATCCGGGCAGTAAAATAATCTCTCTCTCACTTATCTTTGGATGACAATTCACATTTAAATTTATAAATTAACATTTTTAAAGACGTAATAATATATAATAAATAATTTTATCAATAACTAAATTATACCATAATTTAATTAAACATCACAAAAATCCAATAAAAAAACAAAAAAAGAAAACAAAAAGAGAAACCAACTCAAAAGTATTTATGGGATTTAAATTTCAACATTTCAAAACCAAGTTTTTTTTTTTTTATTACCCTATTCCTTCAGTAAATTATCTTTATAAAAATGTAAACATTTAAAAAATAAATTAAGAAAAAGGAGAGAAAAAAGAAAAAAAAAAAAGGATGTTTCTTCCAACGGATGAAAAAAAAAGTCAAAACTCCCGGATAACGGCTAGTAAATACAGCTAGTGGTCAACAGTTTTCACATTTACTACGTTCAATTCTGGAGAAAATAACCAGGAATAAAATGTGTATTAAAATTTACCCACCCCTTCCATTATTCCAATGCAAAAGTGAAGAGAAGAATGAGCTGTCATCAAGAACTAGAGTCCAAATAAACTGCGTCTGAATTCAGAAAACATTTTCCCAGGCTTTCAAAAGAGAAATCTGTCTCTGACACAAACAATGTTTATTATTATTATTATTATTATTATTATTATTATTATTAAATAATACCACCACCACCATGTAAAGCAACATTTGTTATTTTTGGTTTTTATCTTTTTTAAATTGGAATTTATTTTTCTCTTGAACAAACAAAAAAAAACAACAAAACATTATCATCCAGATGGAGACTGGGAGGTGAACAAGAACATAGAACACATCTCAAGTGTTGGAGTTGAGATTTTCCGTCAACCTCCATCCATCACCATGAGAAATTCATGTGAAATTAATTTTCAACATTAACAACAATATTAATGCTCATATTACATGGATTATTAGGACTGCTGTTCTCATCCTAAGTGTTATTCATTCACACAACGTTTTTGGTTTATATAACGTATGCCCATCTTTAGGTATATCTTGTATTCAGGAACCTTTCTGCAAAACTTGGGAATCATGACAGAATTTTCAATGATACCCATTATTTAATCCACGGGGAGGGGGGGACTATGCTTTCATTCCGTCACCTATGATCGAATAGAAGTCCAAAGAAATTCGCAATTGTATTTTTAGTGTTGTACACATTGACGATGGAACCTTCAACCTCTGAAGATTGGAGGTTACATTGACCGAAACGTTGTGCAAATAACCGTAACAAGATGAAAACAATAGTACAAATAATATGAATTATCAATCCTCATCTCAAAAATATAATATTGTTTTGGGGATCTTTTCTTTAATATATATTATCAACATAAAAAGGGATAGAGTTCTCTTCAGTGATTCCTATTGTTTATAAACAATAAGATTTCCCTGCCCCATGGCTTGTGCAGATGGTGCAGTGGATATAGGATCACATGGAAGTATGTCTACAAAAGAGTATGAACCCTCCTCAACTTTATGCTCTTAAAGTGACTGTCGCAAAATTGTAATTCTACAATTGACTAATATATGCACAAGAAAATGACAATTTTTTGTGAGCAGATGGTCAGCGTAATAATTTCAAGATGGCCGTCATCGCAATATGCAAATTATTCAAATTTTACAATTCATTTTGATGCTATAAATATCTTATACATTGGGCATACAATGAAAAGTTAAGCTTAGAGTCATTTTAAAAATCAGGGTAAAAATCATTTTTCTACAAAGAAAAAAGGATCAGTGTTCAGAGGGTTAAAATAGAGGTAATAAAAAATGATACTGAATCACAAAATTTTAACAAAAGAGCTCCCTGATTATAGCATAACTCAACAAAATTATTATTCAGTTATGTAATGCCTATTTTCACACTTTTTACAATTGTTTTTAAACTTATGTAAAATGCCACTTTAAAAGGGAATATTAAAAGTGGCTCAAAACTGTTTTGTTTTAAAAATTACATTTACCTGTCCTTGGACGGACATTCTTCCAATAATTATTTTGATAAATAAATACAGGGTGTCCAAAAAGTCACTCCAAAATTAAGAATCTATTTAAGTTCAAAGCCCTTCAGCGACTTTTTGGACAGCCTGTATTTATTATCCACAGACATATCTTTACTGTTCACTTATATAACGGCTTATACAACTGTATTGCACGTTGAACAATTTGAATCCTAACATTTTTAACCATTCGGCCATGTGAGAGAAATGAACTTTATATTTTATATACGAATATAATAAGTCTTAGAAATGTTTGCTCAAGGGAGAGAACTTTTGTAATATTGCTTAATTAGAAACTCTTCATATTTCTATAAAAGTGCTAAACTTGAATATATATATATATATATATATATATATATATATATATATATATATATATATGGAAGTTTAAGAAACCAATACAATGTAGAATTATTTTTTAAATAAATATTTATTTAAAATCAACTAAGTTTCGACAATACAGTGTCATTCTGAGGCATAGAAACAGTCTGTTTTCTTTGTCCTTCCTCATGACACTAAGTAAAGGCCATATGTTCAATTTTTACTTTAAAATATTCCAATCTGGAGGATCACAGTATATATATATATATGTTTAGGCTTGCACAATTTAAAATCTTTTCTAAGACTAAAGTCAATGGTCTCCTCCAATAAAGAATCAATAAAACTAATTTTGTTCCCATCTCAGACAGAATACATTTATTTAATTAACAAAAGAAAAAACTTTCTAAATTCGTTTTATTTAAATAGTTTTATTGTAAAGGTCAAGGACGACATGAAATCGGGCAAGATTAAAATAAATTTGTTGAAAAATTGTCTAATTATCTTTTATTATAAATCTGCTTAAGGAGAATCAATTCTTTTTAAACTATAAACATCATTTTAATTATAAGAGACAAAAGTCATTCAGTTGGTTTTATATTTCATAGCTAATATTTCCACCTTAGTAACAACGATTTTAATAATTTGTAAAGTAATAAATTCAAGTAAGATTATATATATATATATATATATATATATATATATAGCCATATATATATATATATAGCCAAGGCTAGGCTCATATTAGGGTAGACAGTTTAACAGGAAAAAAGTAGATGAGTAGGCTGCCCTCAAACATGATAATAAAAAAGTGAACTGCATGCGTAATTATATATATATATATATATATATATATATATATATATATATATATATATATATATATATATATATATATATATATATATCCCCGAAACAGTGTTTCATGGTAAACAACTGATGATCCCTTGAAAAATAAATTATTAGTACTATAGTAAATTCGAGAGCGAGTTGATGCAGTGATTGCAGGTGATTAAATGACTTACTGACTAAATGGTTTTCTAACGAATGATAAAAAATATTTTTTTGTATAGTTTTAAAGGTTAAAAACTTCAAAGACTATATATATATATGTATATATATATATATATATATATATATATATATATACACACATACACAGAGGGAGGGAGAGAGAGTGGGAGGGAGAGAGAGTGAGAAAAACAGAGAGAAAAAGACGAGGAAATATTCATCTGTCTTTAATGTTTGTCCCAATGCAAAACCCTTGAAGGTTGGAAGTACCAAAAGAGAAGGCCACAAGTTTCATGTGTTTATATTTTGGTAGTGCCTGAACGCACACGCAGCAGTCTGAGAGAGTATTCTATTTCAATGTATAGTGTTAACAATTATGACATGACCAACTAGAAGCACCATCGATATCCATCAAAGAACAAAAAAAAAAACACTGCATATAGACTCCAGGGACAACTGAACTCTCTTTATGACCGATGTGATTAAGATGTTTGCCCAAAGATATTAAGACATAGAGTTCTAACTTTGACAGGTTCTAACTTTGATAAGGAAAGTAAAAAAAAAAAAAGAAAAAAAAAAAAATCACTCAACTTAGAAAAATAAGTTAAAACAATAAAAACATTATCTTAAGAAATGTAATGTGCGTAATGATAAATTAAAATAGTAATGTCTAATACTTGACTATCTTTGGACAAGTATTGTTTTCTATTGTTCACATGTGCCCTCCTGTAGTGACAGACATGGGGCAGGAGGGAATAGTGACAGAAAAAAGGCAGGGAGGGATAGTGAGAGAGGGTAGGGGGGGATAGTTTTCAGAACTTTAACAAATGGACATGACCTATTTAAGACAAAAAAAAACCCTTATCTTCAAGAGCTTGACATGAAAGTTTCATCTCTGTTGTATTATTGATGGTGAGAGACTCTAACGAAGCAACCCCTGTTATGGACATGCGTCATAAGCAAAGATGTGTCATTGAATTCCTCCATGCCGAAAAAAATTAAACCGATCAACATTCACTGGCGTCTGTTGAACGTTTACGAAGCTGATGTTAGGACAGGAGATGAATTTGTTAATTTCAGAGTTGCGACAGAGATGCGAGTGAAAAAGTGCACTCTTGAATCTTACGACTGAGGCATCAAAAGAGGCTGGCAAAAGTGCATTGGGAAATGACTATGTAGAAAAATAAATTTCGGAACACAAAAAGTCGCTTTGCAGCTTTTCAACGTTTTGGTTTTTTTAGTTAAAAAAAATAAAAAATAGGGGACCTTACTTTTGGAATGACTGTTGTATTATTCTTTAATCTTATCTCTTTGACATCAAAAATCCTTTTCAATTATTTATTTTCCACCATTTCTTCTACTTGGTTAATTTGCAACAGTTTAACTAATATTAGATTGGTGCAAAAATAATGTTTTTTTTTTTTTAACATATCTTTCGTAATATATCATTAAGATCGGATAAAAAAAAAAACATTTTTGCACCAACCTAACAGTTTATGATAATAATAATAATAATGGTCTAACATCTCCGATTGTCAGCAAAAGTTAACATGATTGTCGTAACTCTCTATATATTAGTTATGTCTGCATATTTCTATGTATATGATTCACTCCTAAACTAATTTGCCCGTCATTATGAATTCTAGGACACAGCAGCTGAGCATAAAGGTAGATAATGTGAATTATATTTAGTTTTATGCAAAGAGGGGAAAAAAGGGGGGAGGCTCTTATAAAAATTGAGATATCTTATTTTTGTAAGATTTTAATAAATATTAGGGATTAATTAGTAAATATTTCCTAAATTTCAGTTTCTTCAGAGTATTTTTTTGTGTGTGTGGGGGGGTGGGATAGGTATAATATGGGCACCACCTCTCATTTGAGAATTCAAATGATTTAGATTTGTATTAAATTTTATCTATAATTATCATTAGATGTCATTTAAGCAAAATCCCCTGAATTTCAATTTTTTCTTAAGGCTCCTTTAAGCTTAAGCCTTACATTTTAGACATTTTCTAGAATAAAACTCATGCAATGAATTTTTATTAAAATTGAAAGAATGATTCTAGATATAAGGTTTAATATCATTATGTACTGATGTTAATGTACATAAAGAGAAGATAAAAATGCTGCAAAAAAGTTCATGGGATTAATTTTCTCCTAGCTTTGTATAAATCCAAACTCTTCCTTCTAAGACACGTATCCTATACATGTCAAATATTACATTATTATTACTCTTAATCCTAAGTATAAAAATAAATTTATATTATTTGTCATAATTAAAATAGATCCTACATTTCTAAATTTTTCAGATGAGGAATAATTATTTGTATTATTTCGATTCTGCGGACAATTATTCTCATCTTGAGTCTCATTTTCATGTTTTGGTCAATAGAAACAATCCAGAGTTTGACAAGATACACTTGAAGATCAGAGATTACATCAACCAAAAAACTGCAAAAATAACACTTAAAATGAAAACGGTAATCTGAAGAATCCAAATATGGATCCATTTTGAAATGTTCAGAAAATGTATTTCCAAGCAAAACTAATCAAAATAGCTTAAAATCATTTAAATGACTAATGTCAACCTAAAGATTAAAAAAGTAGAAAATATAGGTTTTGCAATATCGAGATGTTTTTCAGAAAATATGTATAAAAACATTGAAACTTGTTAGTGCTAAATGAAAATAACAGGTGCTTTCTGCTTATTCCAGCATTGTTTCCAGTCAGCAGACTTTTTCTGCCGGAATCAAGCAATGCAAATTCAAGAGTGCGGTTTTGGATTGCACAACCATCGCTTCACAATAGACTCCCCATGCGGTCACCTTTACAGGTGTTATCCATTGTCTCTCAAGACTAAACGGTGGGTCGAGATATATGCAAGATAACAAATGCTGCAAATCAGTGAAATATTGGTAACAACAAATTTGTGTGGGTTGATGAAGTTCTTGTAAAAAAAAAAACAAAAAAAAAACAGTAAGTAGGGAAAGTGGTGGTGGTGGTGGTGGGGGGGTTGATTTAGAGAAAACATCATTTTGTATTGTTCGTTTCTCATAAAGCAGCTGACAATCTGACAAAATGAAGCAGGAAAATATCCATGTTTTATAGATAAACAAGAAATCAATTTGTTAGTATATCATAAGATTAAGATTGATGAATGCTGTTGAAATTAGTTGAGATTATCAAATCAAGGAAAAACACAGAATGTGAAATGAAAGAAGTGATAGATTGACAGTGGAAAAAGAAAGACGGAGAGAGATGAGTAAGAATGAGGAGAGTGAAAAAGCAAGAAAGAGAGTGAGAGGAGAGAGTAAGGGGAGGGAAAAGAGTAAGAGGGAGGGAAAAGAGTAAGAGGGAGGGAAAAGAATAAGAGGGAGGGAAAAGAATAAGAGGGAGGGAAAAGAATAAGAGGGAGGGAAAAGAGTGAGTGAGAGAGAGAGGGGGAGAGAGAATGCTTCTAATAATCAATGGAAAAACAATATCAGTTTATTATTCATTCCTAATGAATATCAAAGTATTTTTTTTTTCTTTTATTAAAAAAAAAACATTCTCATAAGAATGGGAGTTTTTATTTGCATATTAATAACAATGCGGATCACTAATCATAACATCCAACAAAAAAAAAAAAACGAAAAACTGAAAAAGTAAACCTTCATCCATATTAATCAACACATGCAATTCTATTTCTATGCACACTCACTTAAGTTATTGATAAAAAAAAAAACCTGCTTTGTCTACTATTCTTGTAAAATGAGCTGATGTTTTTATTGGAGGCTGTGCCTTCTTTATGGAAAGAAAGCTAAACAAGCCGAAGCAGATAAAATATCAGTTTTAATTGGAAACACTAATAAAAAACGAAATCTACCCAGATGAACCAGCAGCTTTGTTGGGCGTTGGGCTTCAGCCTAAAGATTAAAAACAACAATGAAACACGATAATCAAAATTTTTAACAAGTTTTCTTAAGATAGAGCAATGCAACCTGAAAGTTTAGCAAAGAAAACGCCATTTCAGACTCGAGACCCACTAAAAAGCCATTTCAGACACTTGTCTTTCCAATGCTCTCAGATCTGTAAGATCGCATCTAAGAATGACAAGTTTAAAAAAAAAAATGAACAAGTAGATAATTCTTATTCTAATTCAAAGTTATAAAAAAGTGAATTTATAGAAATGGATGAAAAACAATATTACAACCAAATAAAATTGTTTAAAAATTGCAAATACTCATTTCTTAGCAAATAGAGCATATCGTTTGAGGTATATGACCTAAAAATGACTGCACTAAGTTTTCACGAATGTAACAATTTTCTCAACTTTCAAACTTCAGTTGCATAATTTCTCGTTGCACACTTTTTACCACAGTAATATTTTTTTGTTACTTTGAACTATTTTGTAGTTTTACACGATTCAATAATTAAAAGTTACAAATATGCTTCCAAAACCTGCCCTGTAACGAGTATTCCAACTAATTTGATTATATATATATATATATATATATATATACACGAACTTAATTTCCATAAAACTGACCCCTAAATGAGAGCAGAGGAGATAAAATAAGTTGATCGTGAACAAGAACCAAACTCCCTTCTTTTAAAGAGGATGAGTTTAAGTAACCCTCATAATATCTCATACATCGCATTGATTCACTGGTTTTTACTAGACCACCGAAGTTAAGCAACATTGTGCCTGGTCAGTACCAAATGGGTGACCAATTTGGAAATAACATGTCGACTCCTCCCTGGAACAGCTGCAAAAACTAATGTCGTCATTTCTCCTAATGTGACTTGAGACCACTTGTGAATTTCATACTCCCATAAAACTTCCTCCTTTGGAGGAAACCAGTTAAACCTGCATTAGTGTTAATGCCACAATTTCATTTCAATTATAATATCTAATCTTACAATGTTTTCCTGAACCATATCTGTAACATTTACAAGACTGTACAGCTAACTTAATATTATTAACTAAATTAACATAGTATTAGTATGTCACTAACCTCATAAAAGGAGACTAATGCCTGGGTGGATAATATTATGCAAATGAATATATACTACACTACCAACTAACTGCTTGAGAGGATGGTTTTAGGATAAAAGAACAGATACTACACTAACACCTCTCAAAAGGAGTGGGTAATGCCCGTGAGGATGGAACTATAGCAACAAAGCAGATACAACACTACTCCCCGCCGCCCCAAAATTGACCGATAGTATATCAGTCTGAAATAGTAACCTGAATCAAACAATAAAAAATAGTACAATTAATAGAAACAACAGTATAAGTTTCAGCTTTAGGCAAACAGTTGCCAAATCTCCATTAGTAATAGCAAATATTTAAAGTAATTGGTTTTGTGCTGTGTCCATGATAATAAAGTTAATATGAATTTTGATCAAGTCTGGTATAAAGATTGTATGCATAATCAAACCACAATTATCGCGGGAGAAAAATGCTACTTGATCAGCTACAATTTATTTGATCTTAATCAGCTATTGAGAACATGCTTGAAATGTTCTAAATTTAAATACATAGACATGAAAAAAAGGGAAATGAAAATAGAAAAAATGGCTACATTATATAGATGCTCCAATTGAACATCGCCTTATTCACTGCTAATGTACGAGTACAAGCTTTAAAATCAATATTTATTTTCATCTTCCTAAGGCATACTTAATAGATCAGTCATTTCTTTTCTTAGGTTAGCAAACAGATACCAGCTTAAAACAAATTCCAGTTCTATTGTAGTATGCATCTATTTTTGTAGGCGCTCGACCTAAGCATTTGAGTCAGGAGACTTCCCGTGACCTTTAAAATCAGTTTATTCTAAGCTTTCAAACTAGATGGGAGTTTTTTAAAAAAGTGTTCGCAAAATAATTTTTTTTTTCTTCTTTTAAACCAAACTTCGCATTTCTACTGAAGCATGTGCACTTTTAACAATCTACAAGAAATAGACTTGTGCCTTAAATGTTTTTTTTGTTTTTTTTTTTACTATAGTACGCATTATAAAACAGTAAAATCATTAAGCTAATTTGTTAGACGTGTTTGCCTTTTTACAAGATATTAATCTGTTTTTCTTTTTTAATAAAAATGATTTCAGACAAGGCATTAAGCCACTTGATGCAAGGAGTTAAAAAAAAAAAAGAAATACTACTTCAAGATCAAAAACTTGCTAAGTGTTAGGATTGAATAGATTCTGACCTAGAACACAGCAATTCTTCCCTCTTTGTCAGAAACATCACTCATGGAATATGAGGACTAAAGAACAAAATAAGGGAAGTGAGAATTACGAGGCTGATGAAAGTAAACCCAAAATCCAAATCATAATATTTTAATTAGAGTTCACTGATTTAAAAAAACAACAAAAAAAAAAAACGTTTATTAATCTAATGTATAGTGTGCATAAAATATTTGAGGACATACATAATTATTTTTTTTACCATGACAAGAATATTTGACTTCATGTTTTCTATATTATTAATAGCAGCCATTATAATTACACAACAAATGAAAAGGCAAAGTTGTTTTGACTACAAAGGCTGAATATAACAATTCAGAACGAGAAACATTAAAATGTCGCCTGATCTTTTTCATGTACAAAGTTCATAAAAAATTAAAGGTTTAAGATGAAAGCGTAGCATCATTATCAAAACATAAGAGGCATTCCAGACACACTGATAGCGTTAGAAGACACGAATTTATCCAACAGATACAGCACACCATTGGTAGTGATCCTAGAATATTCACGAGGTTGATTGCAAAACATTGTCAAAAACACAACAACTGAAATCTCCACATCAGATACAAGTCTTATGAGATGAATAAAAGGTCATTTTATATAAGAAAAAAGTCAAGTAAAAAATTTTTTTATGATCACACAACTCCTATCAATTGGTATCATAACTACCCTGATCCTAATGTTTTGAATTACCAGGTATGGAACATAGTTGAGAAAAAAATGAATGCGCACTACCATAGCACTAAATAATCACAAAAAATTCTGGACAGAATATCAAACACAAAACGAACAAAAAGGAATGCTGCTATATTTACATTTAATAACGAGTATAAAAAAAAACAAAAAACAAAAAAAAAAAAAACAGAAAAATTATTTATCTTTTATAGATAAAAAACAAAACAAAAATCAATTTATCTTTCACAATTTTTGAGATGAGAATTTATTTTGGATCATTCGGACTAATATTCCAATCTTGGTTGTTATTTTTCACTTCATTTTTTTATAACGATTCGGACTATATAATCTTTTACCTTCTTCAGGTACAATTTTTTGAACTTGGGAATCTTGGGAATGTTAAAACTGGGAACCTATAGGAAATTTTGAATTGAATCCTTTATTTAATTCCACAAAGGTAGATTGTTGTTGTTTCATCAACCATAACTTAAACTGGAAAGAAGAGTTTTTATATATTTGTGAACCAAAAAGCATTTCCAATAGAAATGAATTCTATTAAAAATGCCTTTTAGTTCACAAAATATCTTTTTTTTATTATCACGATAGATTCTAATATAAAGATATTTATCTTCACAATTCACACACACACACAACAATCACGTTGACACATCAGTTCTCGTTAGATCATCCAAGTTAAGCAACAATGAGCATGATCAACGCCAGAAGATATAAACTTCCAGGTTAATATCTGAAGATGTATCTAAACACCGCTGGGAGGGATGCACTCTCATTCTTTAGTAAGACATGCATCTAGGAGAAGGAAAGCTTTGATGCAAAACTTGTCTACTGTCTGCTCTGTCCATGATAAATGTTTGCGCCGTCTGAGTGTAGCAGTAATTCCAAAAAGTCGAAATGATTCCCCACAAAACTTTGCAATAAACAAAGCATCTGTGTGATTTTCAGACAACTTGTTTGGAATTGACAGGAAGCTCCATTGGATATATGGTGTTTTTCTTAGTTATTATCGCGTTTAAAAATAACCCAATGAGAATAGTAACCCAAATAATCCAAAGAGATCAATTTGTGACGTGACAATTACATTCGAACCGTGTCGTTACATTTCAACCACTCAGACCCACATGTTGTCTGGTAGCGTCGCAGGAAGTAAAAAACATGGAAGGACATAAAATGTAAGACTCAGCATTTTTTTTTTGAAAGTGCAAATTGAGTGCATTTGTTTATGATTCTTCCAACAAGACATTTCATTATCTTTCAAAGGTGTTTTCACACACCCATGTGTTTTACAACACTGCCATATAATGTGCTTTTTAAAAGTCTCACTCCCTGCCACCTGATGCCGGCTATAGCCAGCACTTTCTCACCCTCGACTTCATACATCCATCTTCTCCGGCATGCACACCGCTTCTCGTCTCGACCACATGCTGTCCTTTTTATTTTCCTTTTACTCGCCTTCTTTGTGTGACACTTGCCTAATTTGCATATATGCTAAGACGGCGGCTGCTGCTGCTAATATTTTCACCAGTCAGCTATCACAGGCTGCTGCTGATTTTCTCACACGCCCATACGCACTATGTTACCATAAGAGTACACCGCTTCGTTACAAATTTGTTTCTAATCCAAACTAGCTTTATTTGTTAATACACCAATAAAAAAAACTAATAATCTGTTAAAACTTAATTGAAAACATATTACAGAATTGCTAGTGTTTTGTGTTTGGTTATTCCGAATATTTATCTTTAAAATATCTCATTAAATAGCTTTGTTTAATTTGAAACACATGAACAATCACAATAGTATTGGTAATAACATCCTAAATATCAGCTGTTTGCGATTCATCAGCAGCAGACCATATTTGAATAAATATTTGGGTTATGGTAATTGTATTTAAAACAAAACAATGTTGCTAAATAATAAAACTGACACCGGAAATATTTGACCTGAAATCATTAGAAAAAAAAAAAAAAGTGATCAGCCTACTTCCGTGTTTCCCAAGTAAAATAGAAAAGGATTTTATTTTTCATGTTGATCCATTTTGTTTAGAATGAATGTTGTTGAACACATTGTTTATTCATATTTTCAAGAAACAAAAGAAGATTCAAGTGATTTCGCTTGAACAGAATTCACTTTGTTTGATTCAAAATTCTAATGAGATCAGATGATCTGCAATTCAAATAAGTTGATTGTTATTTGTGCCAATGAAAACGTCAAGATGAGAACAATCTTTTGTTCAAACTTGTAACCTTTTAAAAATTTAAATATCTTTTGAAGACCATCAAACAAATTACACAAGCACAAAAAGTAGGGTATGTGAAAGCGAAAATCTATTATACCCAAAGTCGAGTTAATCAACATTTGTTTCACTTAGGCTATTTTCCTTAGTTATAATCACACAAAATACATGTTAAAATATTCATCAAATTTGGGATTGAGTAATGTTTGGAACCCTCCCCCCATTCTTTACGCTCTTTACAGTTCTGTCACTGTCTATTAATAATCGACAGTAATAAAGAAAGAGGGGGAAAAAAAAAAAAAAAAAAAAAAAAGATTGGAATTGTTTATTATAAACAAAAGAGTATATTACCACAACACATTAACCAATAGTTGGAGTGCAAAATGAATATATATATATATATATATATATATATATATATATATATATATATATATATATAGGCTGCTTGGCATTGCCCAGTCGTAAAATATGCTTAAATATGATATTTTAATTTAGGAAGATTTTGCATTTATTATTATAGAGCCAATTCTGTATTATTATATTGTACCCAATATATATAGACTATTTCAAATGTTTATAAAAACTTTGGTGCCATCAGCTGGTATTGAAACCAAAACATACAACGCTCTAGTCTTTGCTGTTATTTATTGGTTTAGTCTTTGTCATTATCATCTTAGCTATCGTCAGATAGATAAAAACGGACATAAATTAAGCAAGTTCAAACTAAAAGTGTATATGTATGCATGCTCAGAAGTTAATCGATTCACTCCTGCCAAAGTCAACTATTTTTTTTTTTTTTGAGGGGAGGGGGTTCAATTTTAACCCCTTAGCAGCTTCAAAAGTATTACCGAGGTCCAAATACCCTATTATCAAATTTTAAGTCTGTAGACCAAATATTCAGAGTAGTTTGGTAGAGACGTTTTGCATATACACACAAACAAGGTCACTCACTCACTCTCTCTCTCTCTCTCTCTATATATATATATATATAAACATGTATGTGTGCTAGAACGTTTTCATCCCAAATTCTACACAATTATGCACAATCTAGAAACTATGCATAAATAGAATTAAACAGAATTGTTAAATGAAATCAATCATTTCATAAGAAACCATAAAAAGTAAATAATTAATGAACGCTCATTTTTCAAAGGAATATGCAAATTAGTTAACCTTCATGAAGTCATTTGCATATCCATGACTGAATATATTAAGTTCATTTTAATAATTTCTCAATATCAACGTAGACATTTAATATAAATCTCAGTGATATATATATATATATATTTATTAGAGAGAGAGAGAGTAGAAAAAGGCTCATTTTGATTTTTGATTTAAAACTTTTTTTTTTTTTTTATGTCGGTTGGGTTTGCAAACTCATTTTTTCTACATTTAAACATAACTCAATCCAAGGACTAAAGTATGTATTCTGTGCTCCGAAAATATATTTTAATTTAGAAAGCCTTTGAGGAAACAAGAAGTGATTAATTCAAATTTATAACAATAGATAATCTGGCCAATAATGTTATTAATATTAGAAAATGAATCACCGTTGGTGGCTGTATAGTAATAAAAACAAAGTTTTTTTATTTTTGTCAAGAAATGAAGTATTGAAACTTTTATCCTGGAAAACGGCAAACCGCGAACATCCTTTTATTCAATCCTGTGTAGTACTTTAATTTGTAAGATATTTTTTGAAGAAAAATCAACAGAAAATTATTTGAATGGAACTGACAAACACGCTCAGTCACTAAAAAATATGATACTTATCTGAAATGTGAAGTGAAGCGAAGTTATTGTTGATTCAATAAATCCTAAATAAGTCAAGAGATCAACTGCATTGTTTGTTTTGCTCGTTCAAGATTCTCCTTTTCGACTTAGTATTCTCTTATACTTTATCTAACTAGACAAAGACTATTTTTTTGCACCTCCCATCTTGACCTACATTCAAACCGTTCTGGTTGACCCCTCAAAAAAGAAAAAGAAAAAAAGAAAAAGAAAAAAGAAAAGCAAACTGTGTTAGAAAAAAAACTGAATTGTAGTATAGAAATTTCAGAATAAGCAATTCACGAGTTTCATTAATAATAGAAGTGTGCATGGATTTATAACTAGCAGGAAGACCTGGTGTTGCTCGGGATTGACTAAGAAACCCTATGTTCTCTTGGCCCAATGTTATACCATCATATCACTGTATTCTTAGTTGACATTTCAAGTATTAAAATTAGTGTATCAAGTTTAAAAATGTACTCTGCTTGATTAGGTAAGAGTTAAGTACAACATTTATTGAAATTTGGTAAATTTATATTCTCAAAGAACACTCAGCATTTCATGTGAATGGGTATTCTTTCCACCAAAGCATTCTTTGTTGATGGTCATCGTAGGAACTAGAACTACCTGTAAAGAATAGCAGGATCTTTATTCAAGGTTTACTCCTCTGGATCATCCGTACTTTATGTATGCATACACCTTGCGAAAGAGGTGGCTTTTCATCACGCATGCACAGTTATTTACTACAGAGAGGTATTTTGTTAATCACAAGGGATGCTTGAAATCTAATCTTATACGGAAACAAATATGTAACGTTTTTTTATTCTATGTGACACGATGCAAATTGAATCAAATCGATATGAAAAATAAAAACTTCACTAACATTGCAACATTTCTTACTGAACAAGAGATATTCAAGTTCAACTATTTCAGTAATACTATAAACTAGAAACAGACTTCCTCGTATGACACACATTTTGAACCCCAACTTTATTACCATAAAATATATCAACCGTTCAGATATTGTGAATGCTTTGACTTGACTACTTTTATTACAGATGAGAAGTGCACAGTGACGTCAAGCAGAACAAGTACAACAATCTGACTTTTGTCATTTACAAAAATTCAATATCACAATATATGACAATATATATACATTTCTTTTTCAAAGATATTGCATCATATATTTTTGCATGATGCAACCATTTTCAGAACAAAGTTTATAATTAAGGTTTTGGTTATTTTAGAAGTCATCATGAACGTCAATGTGTGTACGTTAGAAAAAGGGATAAAAATTTTCAAAACGACTAATAGATCAAATTGAGGCTTTGCATTATGAAAGACTGAACAAACAAATAGCATAAAATCATGTTAAAATCAAGCAAAAAAAATTGTGAACATGGTTATTCTTGAATTAGAAGCCATGTTTAATTACAGAAGAGTTTCCGATGGGTAGTTTTTCTATACAAGTCCTGGATATGAAGAATTTTCAGTGGGTCGCTGTTCTGTACAGGTTTTGGACTTCATAATTTTGCAAGCAAAGAGCAAAAAATCTTTCTTGTGTTGACATGAAAAAATTATGTGCAGAAATGTTAAAAGGATTCAATTTTCATGGAGCAATTCTGGTTTCTGATTGATAATAGAACGTGAATTAATTTGGTTTGCCAGTTCCTATTAGCAGTGTTTATAATAAATAGAATCTCCCAACTTTAAGGGAGGATACCCCATTATAAATAAAAAATATTTAACTTTAAAGACAAAAATAATGTGAATTTTTAAAGACAGTCAAAAAAATGCCCACTCAAGGAAAACTTATTTTCATACCAATTGAGGATTCAATCTATTAGAATCCAAGTCATGCTAGTGCGGTCTGAAAAGTATTGTTCTGTGTAGTCCTAGGAGGTCAACTTTCTCAGGCTTAACTTTCTGTGAGAAGGGGTTAGTTAATTATTAACCACCTAAAATGCCCCTACCAGGGAATGCTAATAGGCTACTTTTTGTCGGTGAGAATGCACTAATTTACTGTGCTGGCTTTTCAAAACACAGACTTTGTGCCTAACCGCCACAGAGATAAATTAAAACCCTTAACATCCTGGTAAAAACGTGTTTACTTCTATTTAAATATTTATCATGCTTCAAGTTTTGGAGAGATTCTTATGAAACAATAAAACTGGAAATAAATGTTTCTTTAATTTGTTGTTGTTTGCATGTATTGTTGACTATGATACAAAATGGGTATCCACATAAAAAAAAATGGAAACACATGGATAGCGATTTTGATAGTGATACAATTCATACACTTTTTTAAATGGAAATTGCTTCAGACAAAGCATGAAGTCACTTGAAGTAAGCAGCTAACAAGAATGAAATGTGATTATTGCAAAGGCAGCAGATACCCATTGACTATAGTCTTGAAATGACAAAGGTTATAAATAGGAGAAAAACAGTTAGCAGGAAGAGAGATCTACAGAGATCTCTGAAAAGAAGCTACTGGAATAGATAGCTGTATTACGGTGAGGTATCAAAACAGCAAACGGAGATGGAGACTATTAGACCAATGAGTCAAATGAAGAAACAAGGAATGGATCAGGCAATTCTAAATATCACATGCCATAATAGTATTTGTACAAAAGACTGGGACTAGCAACATCACGTCTGTGAGAGAGAGGTTGTAGAGAAGAATAGGTTGAGCCAATCAAATTACAAATACGTCTTTGAACCTTATCAAACATACGCCATAATCAAATTGACACACGGGTTCTTGTTAGATCACTGAAATGGCTGACCAATTTGGGAATTCTAGACGCTGTATGTAGGGGGATGTCAACACCTCCTTGTAAGAGTTGCAAAAAAAATAAACGTTGTCATCTCCCCTAATGAGGATATACATGCAACTGGGGACTGCTTGTGAATTTCATACTCCCATGAAACTTCCTCCTTCAGAGGAAGCTGGTTAAACCTGATTGGCGGTTAGTGCTGTAATTTTTTCATTTTTCTTATCAAGAACTTTCAAATGGGACAAAGATTCACCAGCCCAAATAGTTACAAACATGGTCCTATAAACAGTTTCTGAAATAATTATTATATCAGTAATATTACAGTGTAGAAGCTCAGGTTAATGACTATACTATAAAAAACTTAACAGCAAACTGTGTGCACGCACATCTGCATAGTTGAAATTATTTCATATCCTTTTCAATATTGCAGTTTATATATAACAAAAACACACCTTTGAAAATCTGAACAGAACTGAATTAAGATAGCAAATCTTGGACAAAGAGCTCAATATCTTTTAAGAGAGAGCAGTGCAAGTAATAAAATGACAATAAAATGTAATTAGCTTTAATGTTCTTGCAGTTTTACAGTATCACCGATTATCAGAAGTGTCTCTAAGTGGGGTCAATCAATTTTTCTTATTGATATCAATAGGAAACTAGTCTGATGATTGGTGATTCTGTCAAACTGCAATAAACTATTAAAGCTAAGTACATTTTATTATCATTTCTTATTGATATATACGTTTGAAGAGTAAAAATATAAAATCAATTTTATATGATGACCGGCAGTAGCTTGCCATGCATTCATCGGACCAAACTAAAATGATATTGATTCCAAGAACATCACAAAGCCAATTATTTTCGTTCATATCCACCCACAATCAATAAGAGCCAACATACGCCTGCATTTCATCCTGGATGAAACTCGGAATGAGTGAATGTCAACAAAAAAGCAAAAACAAAAAAAACTTAACCCCTTGCTCATGAAAAAAAAATTTTTTTCTTTCTTTATACTTTTTCCGTTATACACACACGCACGTATATCTCCAAGGAAAAGTTCAAATTGATAAATGAACATCAGTCTTTGATTACTCTAAGTGAGATTAATTCAGGTATACTTTTAAAATATTTTTTTTTACATAGGAGATGTTTTATTACTGCAATTAAATGTGTGTGTGTATATATATATATATATATATATATATACACACACACACAAAATGAGAATTTAACATATAAAAGGAAAATTTGTTTTGTACTCACTCTAAGACATCTTGGTTCAATTGTATCTGTAAGTTCCCAAGGTACTCTCCAATCATTTGTTTGCTAAGTCCTTTTCGGGTAATCAGAAATTTGGCAATAGTTGGTGGAGTTTGATCAACAAATCCACGTTCTATGAGGAAACGGAGACCTTTTTCTGGTTTTCTGTAGAATGAAAGAAAGAACAAAAGTCAATCAAGTTATTGAAATAGACATTCAAGATTTGCATCAGAAACGATAGGATTAGAAGCTCGGAGATCAGACTTTCCAACAGATTAACCTAAAAAAAAAATAAAATAAAAAAAAATGGGTTTTCCCCATAATTAACACACATGACATTGATTAATGTATTTTGAGGAGAGAAAAAAAAAGAGTACAATTTAAAAAATAAACTAAGAATTCAGCATACTGCAGTGTATTTTCCATAAATTATTTTTTAATACTGTGAATGTTATAAAGCACTCAAATGTGTCAAAGTAACATTTGATATTTCTGAGATGTGATATTTTTACATTTGATATTTCTGAGATGTGATATTTTTACATTTGATATTTCTGAGATGTGATATTTTTACATTTGATATTTCTGAGATGTGACATTTTTACATTTGATATTTCTGAGATGTGACATTTTTACATTTGATATTTCTGAGATGTGATATTTTTACATTTGATATTTCTGAGATGTGATATTTTTACATTTGATATTTCTGAGATGTGATATTTTTACATTTGATATTTCTGAGATGTGATATTTTTACATTTGATATTTCTGAGATGTGATATTTTTACATTTGATATTTCTGAGATGTGATATTTTTACATTTGATATTTCTGAGATGTGATATTTTTACATTTGATATTTCTGAGATGTGATATTTTTACATTTGATATTTCTGAGATGTGATATTTTTACATTTGATATTTCTGAGATGTGATATTTTTACATTTGATATTTCTGAGATGTGATATTTTTACATTTGATATTTCTGAGATGTGATATTTTTACATTTGATATTTCTGAGATGTGATATTTTTACATTTGATATTTCTGAGATGTGATATTTTTACATTTGATATTTCTGAGATGTGATATTTTTACATTTGATATTTCTGAGATGTGATATTTTTACATTTGATATTTCTGAGATGTGATATTTTTATATGCTGCAAATTGCTGTCATTGTCTTTGTAATAACCTTAACATGTCATCAACATCTTTTTTTTTGGGGGGGGGGATCAGTAGAAACAAATTAACTGCCAAAATAAGTAGTAAGATATTAACCAAAGTGTCAATAAAAGTGGTGTTCCAAAAATAAGTTTAATAGCAAGTCCAGGTTCAAAAGTTTAAAGTGTTTAAGTACAGATAGTATTGAGTAGAATTAAGCACTGGTTTAATTTGTTTCAGTTTTGGGCGTTTTTCATGATTTTTGTTGACATCGATTTTTTTAAGGCATTTGTTTTCGTGTCGCATATAAAAATGGATTTGAGATATTTTAGGGAAACTTTTTGCATTTTATTTATTATCTCGGTACTTATGCAGAATAAGGACTGTGCTATTGTCAGTATTTTCCAGGTAATTTATGAAAAATGTTGAAAAATGCTGAGTCAATGAAATCTCAGCAGCCAATGTCATTTACGAAAATATTTAATTGTTAGCACTGGTTTATTATTAATATATATATATATATATATATATATATATATATATATATATATATATATATATATATCAATTTGAACAAAAAACAAAAAAAGGAAAAAAAACAGCATATCATTTTAGTTTGTTATAAGTTGTTTGTTATTAAAAAATATTTATTCATGAAACTTATTTTACAATGAGTCTTTTTGTTTTTATTTGAATTTTTATTTCTTTAAAGTTTCGTTAAAAATTGTCTAATAATTATTCATTGTATTTTCTTTGTAACAAAAATTCTTTTGATTTTTAATTTTTATTGCATTATACCCCAAACAAGGCACAGTGCCACTTTGATGTAGGAGCTACTATCTGGGGCATAATTTGCAGGGATACTATGTAGGGAGTTGAGTAGTAAGATGTCTATTTACAGTATTGAACTTTTGCATGCAAGTACAGTCAGAGAAACAGGAACCTGAAAGGGAATTCCAAAATCTAGCAGTTTTTGGAAAGACACTATTAAAGTAGAAGGCTTTCTAGCATCTGGGGATCTCTGTGTAGGGATGAGATTTAGCTGCTTGTCGGGTTTGTCAGGAGTATTTACATTGAGGGGATACAAGGGCTTGTAGTTCTGTCGGAGCATCTACCATTAAAATACTTGTAAAAAAAGGCAAAGACATGCAACACTGTGGCGATGGGACAGAGATTTAAGCCTAGCTGACAGTGCGGGACCTATTAGATTGGCAACTCTCTTTTGAACCCTGTCCAGGAGTGAGAGATTGTTTTCATTTTTTCAATTAATTATTTTTATTGAATTTATCTTCGTGATAACAGAAATAATATTTTTTTCATTGAAAACATTCGCCAATGTTTGCAAAACAAAATCACAAAACTTTTGTTTGGTACTCTCTAGTGTTTTCTCTGTAAACTGCCCGGAAAATTCCGCTGATAGAACGCTCCTTATTCTGCATAAATACCATTCTCTAAATCAAGGTAGCAGCATTCAGGTCAGACTCATAATACCAGGAGCCAGATCTTTTATACTTCAAAGAATTAGCAGACAGTTTTAATATTGAAATACTTTAAAATAAGTAGTCAGATATTTTAGAAATCTAGTTGGAGTCAGACTTTATACCTTCTGACTCTGCAACCATGATCTAAATTTTAGTGACCATAGATTTTAATAAATTCCAAACAAAAATCTATGATTACATATTTCTAATTTTCAATTTGCCAAAAATATAAACATATGTGATCATTTTTATTTATAAACATTTAATTCGAATTAAAAAGATAATCCTTACACGGTGACTGATTTTTAAGTGCAACTGAAAACAAAAATCCAAATACTGCTTGGCCTATAGCATTATAATCTTTCCAACATGAAGACTGTTTAGCAATGTGGTTGTCAATGTCCCAATCTAATTGGATGCTAATCGTTGTGATTAATATTTACAATTTTCTTTTTTATATATGTGTATATCATGAAACACCTTTCCTATATTATATTTCTCTTCGTCTGTCCTTCCACTTTTTCTCAGTAAATACTTGGCTGATCTAGCTGAAATTTTGTGTGAACCATTGTTGTGATAAGGTGCAGCAAACTAAGTATCATGGTATCTGTTCCATGCCTTGTTAGAGATTGATAGGGATTACTCACCACAATATTACATTTATTCTAGAAGTTTTTTCAGAAACTATTGAGCTGATCTGGCTTAAATTTTGTATGGACCTTTTATATAAGATGCAGCGAACTAAATATCCAATTTGAGTTATGTGCATGTGTATGTCCACAGAGAAGCATGTGTTGAGTTAAAAAGAAAAAAAAAATGGGTGGAGAGGAGAGAGGGGACGGGGTAGGGAAAAAGAGAGAAGGATAGAAGTTATGTTACACTTTTATTCAGAGCAATGCCTGGTAGCTCTGCTAAAATAAGAGTAGGGAAACTCAAACATATAGTGAGAGAGAGTGAAAGTGATATAAAGTTAAAAAAAAAAAAATAGGTCACTTGGTGAGTAACTTGCAAATAACAATAAATTAGAATTAAAATGGAAGCTTTTTCAAACATAGCTTAGTCCTAAAACTGAAGAATATCTTAGCATGTATTTTGTGCGATTAAGATATGTAGAAAAAAAAAGACTACAGAAGCAAACGTTCATTAGCTCAGTTTTAGTATAATAATAATTAGATATTCCGGTTGCATGGAGCTATTTTAGTTTGTATTGAAGCAAACACAAGTATCAGGTGACTGAAGTGTTGCTATTGCATGTACTATAAAGTAGACAATGAAAACTTGTTTTTTCCAAATTACTTTAATTATAAAGTGATACATCTTACCAAAATTTGTTTCCCAATGTTTACAAAAGATATCATTTTGTACGAGTAGATTAAGTGTAATTTTAATGGCAAAATATGTTTCTGTTGCGTAGAAGGAAATAATATAATAGTTAGCATCAGCAGTAGTTACACATGATGCATTATTGTTTGTTAACAAACTAACAGCTAGTTTTTCCATTCTTTAATTATACAAGTTATAGGGAAGTTGGGAAGCAACAAAAAATAAATAAAATATAAAAAAATGCCATAACAAGCACACATCATTATATATATATTATACACACACATACACACACACACACATATACACACACACACATACATAGGGTTATAACTTGAATGCCTACTAGCCACTATCCTCGAGTGTCTAAGGTCTCCCTCTACAGGAGTTTGTCAGGACAACCTGGCATGAGGATCATTTTCCTTATAAGTAAACTGATTAAATATTCAAAATCACATAGTATTTGCTGTCCAAATAAGACCTCCTTAGTTAGTCTAACTCACACTGGCTTTTACGAGGAATGGTGCACCTTCAAGTGATGTTATCTCAAATAGCACCATGGGTCCTTGCATGGTGCAGTGGTTAGGGTACTGGGAAAAAATCAATTGTAAAAGTGATATTCTCCTGAAGGTTGAAGGTTCAATCCTCAGTGTGGATGAACAAAAATACATTTGCGAATTACTTAGGACCTCTATCCAGTCATGGCTGATAGACCAAGAGCACGCTACCCCGTGAAGTAAATAAAAGGTTCCGCTCAAAGTTCTGTCTAAATTCCCGAGTCCGGCAAGATACACCTGAAGAAGGTCGGAGGTTATATCGACTGAAACGTTGTGAAAATCACACTCAAGATGAGAACAGTCGTCCGATGAATAATTATACAAATAACCAATCCTCATCTCAAAAATTCAGAAACGTCATTAATGAAACATTCGAATATCTATGTATCTCATATACATAGATATTCGAGTGTTAGTCCTATGGAAGAGGGTCCTTGATTTGCGAGCACTTCAACTGAAATCAAACAAAACTACATATACGCATACATACTTTATAATATATACAAAGTGCTTAAGGTATTTGAGTTACTTTTACTATAGCAGGAATATTAGTTGACATATTTTTATATTGCACAATTATCAATAGCAACTCTGATAATTGCACAACGAAAAAGTTGTATGACTAGAAAGGTTAAATAAAATCATTTAGAAATAGCCATTTTTAAAAACCACTTGATCTTTACTTTTTCAAAGTTCAAGCAGTTGACAGCATTTTTTTTCATAAACAATATAATTGTTTTTACATTAAATAAATTGTAATAGAAACGTTAAAAAGTCACCCAGCCCCCCAGTTTCAAATACAATTTAAAGTAAAATCCTTTTTTTTTTTCAATTTGATTGACACTCAGAAGAGGAGGATTTGAGAAACTATCTAGGATTGATATAATTTAAATAAAACATTTTTTTTATTTATTCATGCAAAAATATCTTGCTAAATAAATACGTTTCAGAGCAGCAAAAGTTCAAGTCTTACCAGGCAACAGTAAAAAGATACGATATATAAATATCATAAAATTCAAGGGATCGATTGTACAAGCTCTGAACAAAACTACATCTATAACAATATTATATAAAAATCAATAATGGAGATTTGGTATCTGTCTATTCATTACTTATATTAATTGTACTATCTTTCAATACTCAATTCAAGAGGAGGTACTGTACTATCTGTTCTTTTGTCATGGAACCATCATTCCAGGCATTGTGTCCTCATTTTAGGGTAGGGACTATCATAGGTCAACAAGAAATTGCAACCTATTGATAAATTTTCATAAACATTAGAAGTATCTAAGTTTTCACAAAGGGCTACTACCCCCACCCTTTTTTTTTTTTACTAAAAATATCTCACATTATCCGTTACACCTAATAGATGTGTTCCAAAATTTATGATAGGTTAATTAGTTTAGGAGTGAATCCTGTACAGACAGATATATAAAAATAGACACGCATATTTATATATGAACAGAATTATACAAAGAAGAATAATTGAACATTTTAGAATTGTTAACACAAAAAAATAAGAGCACTATTGGGAACTATCAGATGAAATATTTAACCCAATTTGATCTGTACGTGTATTTATAAAATGATTTTCAAAAGAGAGGCCGAGAGAGGTATGATAAACAAATAAAATAACACCTGTTCATTTTTTTTCTTTTCAAATCTCAAAGTATCTCATATACAATTGCTAAATTTATTGCAGAGAAAGAGAGAGAGAAGGAAAAATGGGGAATAATAATAGAAGAAATAAAATCAATCGGTAAATAAAAGGTAGTTTAACATTGAACAGGTGATCGAGTAAGTTAGTGGGGAGGTGTAGAGAAAAGAGAGAGGTGCTGATAGAAAGTGGTGGGCAGAGAGGAGTGATCGAGTTAACAGATGTTGAAGAGAGCAAGAGAGAGAGAGAGAAAGAGAGAGTAGTAAGGAGGAAACAACTTGCACTGCTACTACATGCTGTAGCAGTTACTTCATTTTGGCTCCATCAGTCTTCCCGATTGCTACCCTCTCCTTTCCCTTTTTTCCCTATTCCGTTTCCTACATCATCATCATCATCATGTTGGGTTGAGACTATTCTAATATAACGTTGGTGGTGGTGATGCCCAGCTCCTGTTCAGGAGAAGGTTGCATCCTCTGTGTCAGTTTCAGCGGATGCTGGGCTCAGAGAGGAAGCAGAAAGAGGATTATTGATTGCCAGCACGGAACACTTCGCGCTCCACACCTCTTAACATTTAGATCTCGATGGAGCAAGGCAAGAAGCAGCTATCGCGCGACCGTAGTAAGAGCACCCGCCTCGCTGCATCAAGCTCAGACATTCAGAAGCAATTTTCGAATCCTATTAACACTAGTAAAGAGATGTCAACAACTCGGTATAATAATCGGTTACCTTTGCAAGAAACAGCTAGACATTAGGCTTATCATAAAATGTATATTCATTATTTGATTGGCACAAATAAAGAATTGTTCTGCATTAAACGGAACCAAATAGACAGACACTTCAAGTAAACAGTTAAGGCAACATTCAGTCATGTTTCGGAATTTAAGATGAGGATTCATAATTTGTTATTCGGACTACTGTTTTCATCCTGGATGTAACTCCTTTTTCCAATAACACTTAAAGATCCCTCGAATTATATGTACACACACGACATGTGGAGATTACACAAATATTTTGTTTTTAATAGGTTTTAATTTACACATGAAAGTCAATATAATATAAATTTAATTGGTAAAAACAAGAAATATGCTTGTTATCTCATGGTCCACTCTCTTCCACAACGCTAGTATCTGTCAAGATCCTATTTCTATAAGCCAATTTATTTACAAGAACAAATTACTTGGATTATTCGGATTAATGTTCTCATCAGGAGTACTATTCTCGCAACGTTTTGCCCAATGTAACCTCTGACCTTCAGGCGCATTTTGATTGAACTTGAAAATCTGTACTGAATTCTAAACCAAGTCTTGAGTAATAATTAGTTCTAAGTGACAGTCTTCTGGGAGTTGAGGGTTCAATCCTCAGTACAGGCAATAGTATAAATAAAATTAAAAATTATATAAGACTTTCATCCGGTTGTGGCTGATGAAATGGGAACAATCTACCCCATGGATTAAATAAAATTTTCAGTTCTAAATTCAATACAGATTCCAGAGTTTTAGAAGACACACTTGAATAAGGTCAAAGGTTACCGACATGTTGTAAAAATAACATTCAAGATGAGAATGATTTGAATGATCCAAATATTTAAGTGCTAGCAGTTCTTATTGAAACTGTTAAAAAAAAAAGCAAGAAACAATATTCTGTGTTTAGCAAAAAAAAAAAAAAAAAAAAAAAAAATTATATATATATATACTCGGGTTTTTTTATATTCAAAAGTAATGGACTAATGAATTCAACGAGGTTGTTAGATAGTGCTCAATAAAAAGAGCTGATAATACTTGTTTATTGTTATATAAACATGCTCACATCCTGCTGCTACAAATAGCCACTTGTTTCAATAAAACAACAGATATCATCAGGCAGCGACTTGACTATTCAAAAGTTCAATGAATAAATATTCATTTATTCATTGAACTTTTGAATAGTCAAGTCGCTACCTGATGATATCTGTTGTTTGATTGAAACAAGTGGCTATTTGTAGCAGCAGGATGTGAGCATGTTTATATAACAATAAACAAATATATATATATATATATATATTATACAAACTTAAATAGGACAAACTGCCTGACAGAGCCACTTGGCTTGGATGCTGCTTTGTAAAATAAGATATGTCCATTTAATCTATACATTTAGTGATGGATATGTTATTTCAAACTTGAGAGTGAAAGGTTTCAGATTTTTTTTTTTTTTTTGATAATTTGGATAATTCAAACTACTATTCTCATTTTGTTTGTTATTTGCATACCATTTTGGTTGATGTAACTTCCGAACTTCTCCAGATGCATCTTATTGAACTCAAGAATCTTCATGCATAAACAATTCCGCAACCTATATGGGCTCAGCTTTAAATTCTGTACAGGTTCTCAAAAAGAGCAACCAAGATGAGAATAGCTGTCAATATAATACAAACTAGCAGGACCTGTGGAAATTCCACAGTGGCATCTTTCATATGTAATATATTGCTGCTGGGCATTGTGTGGACATTCAACATGAATGGAAGTCACACGATATTATTGTAGCCCTTTTGTTAAACCTGTAAAAGTAATTATTGAAGTAATCTGGTTAAAGTAGTGTCAGAATATACCGGGTTGTTATGGTTTATCTCTAATGTCCTTACAGAAGTCTGTGGCATATTTCCATTCTATGGACGCCCAACGCAAACGAAAATAACACAATATCATTATACCATTTTTAAACAGAACAAATATTACCCTTGAATCCTAGCCAGAAGACCAAGAAGATATATTTTAGTTTCACCTATGTCCCAAAAGCATTTTTTGGGGGGAGGGGGGGTCTTTGGTGGTGATCGGGAGATCCTTTTTATCAAAAAGGAGGACAGAAGGTGACAACATACTATGAACATTGAATTAGCATCTCTTTATACGAATTTAATGTTTGTAGCATACTACCATCTTCAACCCCCACTCCCGATAAATAGGATCTCACAATTGAATAATTTATAATCTGAAAATGTGACATATGTACGTACGTTAATATATAGATTAACGGTGACAACCAACGAAAATGTTATTTCAAACTTAAGAGTGATAGAAAACGACAAACAGAGCCTCTTCCAAAGATGTGTGGATGTGTCTAAAAATGCTATTTAAAATTTAAGCGTAACAGACTAACGGACAGGCTCTTATGCCTGGATACATCTAAATTAAAAATACATCCATCCAAATTGCGTATTTAGCAATGGATTTTTTTTCTACACTTAAGCGTGATGAACTGACAAAACCTCTTACATGCATTTATCTAAAACATTTTTTTATTTATTGAAAACACGAAAAACAAACTTTTGAAAAGCAAACGATATGGATAAAAAAAAAAAAATGATCCAATTTTTCAAACTTGTGATTCCATTTTAAAACAATTCTTTTAAAAGTTTCTACTCAAAGAATTTAGGGGGGGAAAAAAATTAACACAATAACTTGCATTTACGTATTTCTAATGTTAAAATTGAAAATAAAATTGCAATAAACTAAAAACAAGTTTTCTGGCACGTTAACATTTACATGGGTCATTAGGCATCCTTTTTCTTGTGTGTGAAAACGGTTACACTCATTGGACTTGTATAATATGCATATGTGAAAAACTCATTAGTTTCTTCAGTGAAATTATCGTGCAGTCGAATGTTATTTTAGTTTGCCAACATCATAAAAAGTGTCGGCGGAAAGAGGCGGGGGGGGCACAGGTTATTCAACAATGAACAAGCAGGAAAAGAGTTGTTGGCATCACTAGAATTTGTAGCCTGGGAATAAAAAAATTCCAACTCGTTCTTGGATGAAGGAAAAATCTTGATTACAAGAATCAGAAAACATTTACAAAATACTAGCAGGACTACTTGAAGTTGCCCGGACCAAAAGTATAACATATTTCTACTAAAACTTATCTTTATATTTCTCTCTATGTATCTCTCTATTTTCTTCCTTTCCTCACCCCCATTTTTCCCTTCCTGTTTCATAACCGCCTCTATCTTTACCACCAAGCTCATTCCTCTCTGGATATACATGCACACACAACTCTGATTTATAATAGATTCCTTGAGGAACGAGTCGACATTTTCTTTTCATATAAGGACATAATAACACTGAAAATCTGATCCCCATCCCCACCCCCACCTGCCGAAACCTGACTGAATAATCTTGGTAAATTTTAGATATTATTTATCTGAGGCAATGCTGATCAAAAATATATGAACTCTGTATTTAGTTTTAGCTGGCCATACAAACACCCATAAACACAGCTAACTGCTCTTTATATATTAGATGATGTTAACCATAAACATTTCCATAGTTGAAGATAAACATCCACGAGTTTAAAATATTGATTTTTAACAATGTAAAAATGAATTTAATCAGTACAGTATGATCTTCACCCTCAATACCACCCATGAAATCGGCAGTAAATTTTTTAATAATTGCAAAATTCCTTTAATATTTCAAGTTTATAAAGAAGTAGAATTGCAAGGAAGATTCAAGTAGTTTCAAAAACGCTTTGGATTGTTAAAAAAAGACAAAATCAATGCATAAATTCACACCAAGAGAAAATTTTGGTGTCATTAATATCTACAAAAAATAGGTAGGTTCATAATAACGAGGGTTTCAAAATGAGATTTGAAAATCGACTGTTTGTACAGTAATCAGCAACCTTAGCAATCAGCCATTTCCGCTTACCATGAAAGTAAGTTAGGTTTTTATATTTGTTTACATTTCTGGTTCCCAAAAACTCAATTCTAATTACGAAGAGAAATGATTTAAGCTAAGTAGAAATCTTTATGCCTGTATAGTGATAATTTAAGACACCAAAATAAGATACAAACTAATAATTAATAAGTGAAAAAAAAAAAATTGAATCAGCCATTGTTGCTTTAGGCAGTGAATCGGAATTGACAATTTTTAAAGGAGCCAGGCCAGTTTTTTTTTTGTTTTTTTTTAACAAATTAAGTGGGAAGTCGACCTATTGCTAACCAACTCTGTATCTGATAGAGAAAAAGGAATACAATTTCTAGTCATTGGGAATATGAACCTAATTTAAAATAGATAAATAGTTAAAAAAAAAAAAAAAGTTGTTACAAAAATTAGTTGTTAACAATTGCCACCTTAACCTTTCAAGTAAACATACTCAAGAAGGATAGGTGTATGGTAATCTGCCAAACTTTGCCTTTGTCTTTCTCATTGGGAAGAGTCCAAATTATTTAGATCTATCTCAGGAATGTTTTTGTTAAAAGATAAAAGTCAATATCGGCAATAATCAACAACTCATGCAGACAAGATAAAAATGAAGAGTTATGTTTTTCTTGTTTTCATAACAAAGCGATTACAAGTGTTTACTTATAAGGATCAACATCGTCTTTCTGAATTATTACTAGCTGTATCTAACCGACATCGCCCGGGGATGTAGCAAAGTCATTTTAGTTTTTAATGTTTGTTTGCTGCACATTTTTCAACTTACGGAAGATAACTCCTATTATATTCCCAAATTAAAAATGAATTATACCCCCTGCTGATTTTTATTTTTAGGTGATTATTTAATGTTTCATATTAGCAGTAGTCTGAGCCGAAAAAAAAAAAAAATTTAATAAAAAAGTAGCTAAGTATGTTATAATATTGCCAATAACATGACAACAATAACAAATGAAAATTGGCTAGTCCAAAGCAAAACTTGATTTGCCAACTTGAATGATATTTGAGTTTTACTTTGAAAATCTGACAAGAGAACTTTGTTAGATTTGTGTTAGATAACCTTAAGGAAATTTGATCTTCAGTAAACCAAAAACAGAAGATAGATTATGAAAAATGAACGGCTCTCATCTTAAGGAAGCCCCTTGCTTTGACAGGCTTTTGGGACTGACCTTCACTTCTGATACCACTCCCGATGCAATCCTCTATCAATACAAGAGGCAAATATGGCCTAAGATGGAGTACTGTTGCCACATCTGGCAAGAGCTGCTCAATGCACCCTTTCTTGTCTTGACACGCTTCAAAACCTAGTAAGTGGTATCCTTTCCTCGTCTTGCAGCCTTTCTCACAAAAGAGACGCTGTTAGTCTATCTCTGCTCTATTACTATTTTCATAGCAAGTATCCAACTGAGCTTCAACTGATGCCTCTCTCCCCCTGTAAAATATTCGCAACAAACACTTGGCTAGTTACAACCACTGTCAACAATTTTGCCTACTCTTTATCTGTGTCTAAAACTGAATGCATATTCTATAAAAAAAAAAAAGTTTCTTTCCTAGAACTGCATGCCTGTGGAATTGTATGCTATAGGGTTGCTTTCCAATTGACTACAATGTGGTCATTTTTAAGTTCAAATAAACGAGTTTCTTACTGAGCTGTCCTCTTATTTAATATAATTCTACCCAATTCCCAACATTATGGTGTTGTCTCATCAACCTCCCGACACCCATTAACTCTCAGCCTCATATGACCTTTGGGTTTTAATAAATGCTGATTCTCTTAAAAGCATTAAAAAAAAATAAAAATAAATAAAATTGAGAGGAGTGATAAGTAGAGTTAGATGTCACGCATGAAAAAAAGATGTTCTCTTGCTGTGCATATGTCTCCACAAAGTTAGATGCAAAGACAAGGGTTCCCTCTATTCATTTCAATTTGCTTGTATAGGTGTAAACATGCACAATCTGACCTTTTCAATCCGCGCTAAATGTTCAAGAACCTGAAGGAATAAAATCTATATATATATATATAAAAGTGAACGTGTATGTCTGTCTGTCTGTGTACATTTCCCTACGCAATAACTGTCAATTTTAAGTCTACAGACTTGAAATTTGATATACTGAGATTTGAGAAAATCTTTGTAATCCATTTTTGGCCAGAAATTTGGCTGTTAAGGGGTCAAAGTTCAACGATTTGACCTTTGAGAACTCTACCAAACTCCTCCGACAATTTTGGGTATAAACAATTGAAATTTTAGATATAGGTTCCTTGGACATGGATCTTACTTAATAACTTGATTTGAGCTCAAAACAATAAATGTTCAGGGGTCATAATAGGGGTCAAAGTTAAAAAAAATTTGACCTCTGCGGTCTCTACCAAATTACTCAGACAATTTCTGGTCTACACATTTAAAATTTGATATAAAAGGTATTCAGAGATAGGGCAAACTTTTTAATCAGTTTGGGTCAAAAAACTTTAGTTACCAATATATAAATGTATATATGCATGTTTGCATGTCTGCCTAAAATTTTTGACAGAGACGACGGATTTTACCAAGATCAGTATCGTTTTGAAGTTTGACTTTTTAGACGACAAATACAAAAAAAATTGGCTAAAAACATTAATATCTTCACCTTCAACTGGGCACTTTTCTACAGGGTGGGGGTCGCTTTTTTCGCAGATATTTTTCAAAGTCATTCTCTCCTTTCGATTGTCTAGCCTTAATTTAAACTTACGTCACTTCCGGTTTGGCATTAGTCATAACAGCAAAAACGTCACTTTTTTTCCCATTCTTTTCCTCCTTCATGGTACGGGTTCGAGCCTGCCTTCCTACTACCACATTTTTTTTGGGGGGGGGGGGGGGCTCAACATACACATCCAAACACCCGGGCAACACCGGGCTGAAATGCTAGTGTCTGAAAAGACTCAATCATATTGACCCTAAAGAGAACCAGTCCATACAAAATGGAATGAAGGTGACTGAAAACACAAGACTATATTTATCCTAGAGCGAAAATGTGCTTCTAAACTTTAAAATCAATGCCTATAATACATTAAACCAATCAGCATTTCATAAAGTTCGTTTGTACTTTGAATCAGTTTTTTTTTTTTTGTATTTCAAAATTTTATAATCCATAACACTTATCCAAATAATAAAAATTGTTCAATTTCAAATAATTTCTTTGCACCGCAGTAAATCTATTATTATACTAAATGTGAAGTAATCAACGTTTCTTTCCCTAGAGTCTTTTTACCTATATATAATCACACAAAATATGTCAAAAATATTTCTTCATTTTGGGACTGAGTTCTGTTTTAAAATAAAAATCGATTTTAATTGTTCTAATTAGCCATAATCAAATCATCCATCTCTTCTTCAGCATCTGTCTATTGTTGATCATCATATGTTGATTGATCGCCCCCACTTCTATTTTATACAATATCACTCTCACTTCTATCACTGTGTTTATTAATAGTCAAACTATAAAACAAAAAATTAGAATACTCCATTATAAACACTAGGGAGTATCACTAAAAGTAGTACTATTATTTAACCCAAAGCTGGAGAGGAGGAGATAAGAGAAGGGAGGGAGATATGCCAGTATACCAGTGGCAGTCACCCTAGAATCACAATTGGTCCTCAGTTGCATGCATATCTCCCCATTCAGGTGAGATAATGACATTAGGTTTTGCAGTTCTTACAGCAAAATTGCCAACATCATCCTACATAGAGCACCTGGTATTCTCAAATGGTTACTCATCTGATACTGACCAGGTTAAACATTGCTTAACTTCAATGACCTAACAAAAAGCGGGATTTTGGATTTTATCTTTAATTTAAAAAATAAAAAAATTAAAAAAAAAATGAACTGATTTTGCACACTCAATTTTTCCTGAGCTCAATGTCTGACCAAACTGGCCACATTTTTTTTTTTAGAAGTAATATTACACTTTGTCATGCAAGAAATTTAAGTCAGTTATATGAATCCATAAAATGTATAAAACTTTTCTTTTTCTTGTACAAATGTTTTTCTAAGTCGCTTGCATGAAATTTACAAAGAATGCATATTATTAACGTGCACTGATTAAATCTGCAAGTTTACAAAGAAACGATTTAAACTGAAGCATAGACTGAAAAAACAAAGATGCAAAAACATCTAAAAAGTCGCGATCATTTGGATTATTCAAACTACTATTCTCATCTGGGTTGTTATTTTCACAATGTTTTTAACTAACCTTTAACCTTCTTTAGGTGAAACTCTGAAATTTAGAACTGAACACTTTATGTAAATCTACAGGTGTAAATTGTTCTCGTTAAGTCATAACCAAGTGAAAGTGTTAAGTACATTATTCTTAGCACTACCTATAGTAAAGATTTTGCCTTCAACCTCTGGAAGACTCACTTAAAACCTGTTACTAGAGTAGAACTCCGGGATACAGCATTAAAATTAATAACAAAATACAGTGCAGTATATAATACATATGTATATAATCAAATAACATTATAAATAACACTGTAAGGCGCAGTTAATAGCGTAACGAAGGGCCGGAAAAACATTGTATTCCACATCGTAACTTGAAAAAAAAAAAAAAAAACGTATCCTAGGGCCATCATATCCCGGGGTTAAACTGTAGTATGAAGTTCGAGAGCATTGAACCTAATCCTGTTCAGATGTGTAGGATTACTATATGATTAAAAATACTATAAAAAAATTATTAGTAATGTGTATGTATATGAATTTAATTAAATAAGTTCAAATGTATTCAACTAATTTTTACATTTTTCTTTTTTACAAAAGTGCTCAATACAATCCATATGTAGAGTTTTTATAAGTGAAATTATATAAACATCAGAAAAACCCAACGCAGATTAATCTGTTTCGACGATGTTAATTGTCTTGTCAGGGGTTCAACAAATGAAACGAGTAACATCGTCGAAACGTTCATCAATTCAAGTACGTTTTTTATGATGTCATATATATATATATATATATATATATATATATATAGATGCTGTTTATAATTCCTATATTGTATTTAATTCTATGCTTAGTCTATATAAGAAACCATTGTCACACAATATACGATCTACTTCTAATACAAAAATACTGATAGTTTTTTTTGGGGGAAAAACAAATCAATCATCGTTACTTGATAAAAAGACCCCCCCCCCCCTTCATTAAAGTTTACTTGTAAAAATCTTAACATACATGTATGTGTGTGAGCATGCATATCTATACATCATAATTATTAAAAGAATCATAATTGTGAATAATGGAATTCATGGAATTCTGTCAAAACAGATAAACAAGGTGAGTCAACATGAAATGCTTAAATCTTCAACAAACTTCTACACAGAAATCATTTTTCCTAACGATAACATTTTTGACAACATTCTTTATCCGTTTTCTTGGTTTTCTTTTGAAAGTATAACAGACTTTTGATAAACTCATAAATGTGGCTTTTTTTTTTCTTTAATCTCACTTTGAGATTAATTTCCAATCTAACTAAAACCAAATATGTTGGACATCTAAAAATTGTAAAATTTAAAAACCTGTAACAAAACAAAATAAAAAAAGAATATGGACACATGACTAATCTTTGGAATATTATTCATATATTGCTATTTAAAATTATTTTCTTAACTAGAAAAATTGCAACCCGCTAGGTCATCTAGTCGGCTCAGTTTAGTTTGTTTGAATCAGAAAAAAAAAATTTTTGCATAGTTAAAAAAAGTAAAGACAAAATCTAAAATTAGTCATTTTTTTTTTGTTTTTCTTTTTTTTTTACTATACTTCCTCTTCCAGCAATAGGTTAAATAGAATTACTATTTGCGGTGCTATTCTTGTTTGTTTATAATCTACTATTCCAATCTTTTTATTCTTTTCTTTATTAGATGAGACTGTGAAGAAAGAGTAAGAGATCCACAAAAGCGAGAGTGATAGAAAGGGTACGAGTGTTCAAACAACATACAGTGTGAGGGGAAGAAGAGGAGGTCAGTTAATTATAAATTACGGCTGATTAAGACAGTTGTAATGGATTTTTTTTTTCAACATAACCCAATCTCCAAACCAAAGAAATACTTTTGTATGTACTTTATATATAGTAGAAAAAAACTTTTGAGAAGCAAACGTTGATTAACTCAACTTTTATATAATAAATATTTAAAGAAGGCAAGTTGAAAAATTAAAATCTTTAAAAGAACCCCAAATTGAGTGGATCAAATACACAGGACTATTGTAATGATAAATAATACATCTTAAATTAAACATATCTTTATTAACTTGACTTGAGGCAACATTCACCCTGGATGGGTTTGAGCCAGCTTATCCAGGATGAATGCAGACTACGCATGACGGTTCACAGTGGCCAAGATAGTGATGGTCAGCAAGTCTCGGGACCCATGTCAAAAACTGTAGACCTGTAGATTAGTTGGTCGTTTTTGTTTTATGGCATACAAACCCTTTTCAGGTTATTTAATGCCAAATCCAGTGATCTGGAAGAAAATTTTTTTAATAGAATATATTTGGGTTTTTTTCAAGTCAGTTTCAATTTAACTCATAGTTGGGAGAGTGGACCTCGGAGCAATGGCAATTAAAAGGTGGCTCCACACTCCCCAAACCTGCAAGTTGGGGCCTCACCATCGGATATAGTTTAAGGTCATATCCAGGACCACCTGTAGATTAGAGCAAAGTTCAACGTCGACTTTGATGGTGTGTAGCCACATCTTTACGTGGCCTCCCGGGCGTCTTCACCAACCTTGATGTGATTTTGGAGCTATCACTTTGTGGATGAAATCTCCTGGGTTGCGGTGCGCAGTGTGGTCAAACCAGCAAAGTCTCCTGCCTCTTTATTATTACAATGCTATTGTTCAATGATGCTTCAGTAGCCATCTTAAGTTATAGCTGATAGCTATGATTTTGATTGGCCAATTAGGGATCACATGACCATGTCATTTTCTGTTTTGAAAGACGTGTTAATAAAACTGTATTATTCAATTGTTTTTCACTGTAGCAAAACATGACAAGATCGAAAGTGGGGAAAAACGTGCCTCCCCATACTAGTTGGGTACAAAAATAGCTGAGAACTGTCCATTTGCATTACTCATTTTCAAAATGAATTGCAAGTAAACACACAATCAGGCAATGCTGGGTATCTACAACTAATCTATTATGTCTATAAAAATAAGAATGTGAGGATACTTCTCAATCTATATACTAAACAAATTTTAGATCTACGGACTTGAAATTTGATGTATAGGTTAATCAGACATGTGGAAAAAATTTTGATCCGTTTTCATCCAGAAAAAAGGGCTGCTAAGGAGTCAAAATTGAAAAATTGTTATGTGGGTAAGTTATCAGATCTTTATCTGTTTGTCAACTGTTTCACGAATGTGCATATGTGAATCGTTCACATGAGAGATTCCTTATGTTAAGAATAAGTAGATTTGAAAACACTTTTTAAAGATTGTGTAAAACTGGTCTACTTGACTCACTGTCTTTGGGTTTTGGTTTCTATCTCGGCTCGAGTATGTTTTTTACTTACAAGAAATGAACTGTGTAGAAAAAACATAATATTCGCATTCAGTTTCTTTCAGACTCTTGTTACTTTATTTTTTAAATGAATTTAATGTTACGTTTAATTTCTATGGTATTTCTGTTTATAATAAAAATTCTGCATTTTGATGCGTAATTTACGACCGGGTAACACCGGGTGACCTGCTAATAAGATTTGCATTTGGCAAACTACATCTATACTGAATTCCAAAAGCATATTACTGCAACGTAATATGTGAACCAATTATTACAATAACTAGAAAGTGTTTGATAAACGAGTTAATAAGTGAATGATCAGATTGGTAAATAGTGAATGAGATACAATGAAGTTGCTGTTGCATTCTGGGCATTTTGCCCATGGTATTATTTGGATTGGAAAGCCTGCAGCCAAGAAGTGCTTCAAGCCATAGTGGGGATTAAAGTAGTAATATTTAATAGCAAATACAAACAGTAGTAACTCGTTATTGGTTTTGTGTACAATATCGATTTGAGTGGGTGAGAATGAAAACGATCAACCAGAAAAAGTGTCTGTAAGATAAAATGCGTAACACCAAAAACAGAAAAACAAGTTCGGCCATTACAACTTGTAAAAACAAATCAGAGAAGAGCAAGTCATTATCTGAATGATTCAGATTACTATTCTCATATTAATCCTTATTTTCTCAATGTCACAGTCAATATAACTTCTAACTGCCTTTGGGGACATCAAACTTGGAAATCTCTAAGACATTTCAAACTGAAACTTATTTATTCCCCAGGGGTAGATTGTTCTCATTACGTCAGCTATGAATGGGTAAAAATGTTAATCAATAACTATGCTATTCATATATACTATGACTAGGGCTATGACAAGAGAATATTCTTATTGTTTTGACTCTCGAGTATATGTCCGACACAGACACAGTTAATCAATCGAGAACCACATTGCTATCTAAAAACATGTAAGGTATTAACTGATATATACTCGAGATAATATATGATTAATGAAAGAATATTCTTTTGTCATAGCTCTAATTATAACCTGTAGTAAGAATTGAACACTCAACCTACAATATAGAACTAATTACTAATCAATGCATTTATCCATTACGCCATATATCCAAATAAATTATCAATCCTCATCTAAAAAGTTCTAAAACAGAAGAGGAATAACATTTTTGTATGTTGATAGCTGTTAAGCATTTTTCAGTTAGTACGCCTCCATCAATTCGTATTATTGGGATTATTCAGACTACTGTTCTCATCTTTAGTATTATATTCCCAACGTTTTCGTCAATGTAACCTCCGATCTTTAGGTGTATCTTGTCAAACCCTGGAGTCTTTCTGTTGAACTCCGGAATCTGCACAAAATTTGAAACAGAACCATTTATTTAATCCTCGCGAGTAGCATGCTCTCACTTTGTCAGCCATAACTGGATAACAGTCCTAAGTAATTTGCAATCATATTTTGAGTGCCGCCTACACTGAAGATTGAACCTTCAACCCCCAGAAGAGTGTAACATACAACTGAATTTTACCAAATACTTTATCCAGCGAACAATTCTAGTATGAACTTTGTGAGCCATAAACCTATTTTTAATATGAATTATCAATCCGCATCTCCAAAATTCAGAAAAATAATGTAACCTTTACTCCTGATCTTAAATGGAATACGTACATCAAATCTGTTGCCAAGGCTGCTGGAAAAATGGTGGGATCCTTCTATCGATCCAGTAGATATCTCACAGCTGATGCAATTCTCTATCTATATAAGAGCCAGATACGTCCAAGGATGGAATACTGTTGCCACATATGGGCAGGAGCTGCTAGAAAAGACTTGTCCTGCCTTGATAGGGTTCAAAATAGACTTCGTAGCCTGGTGGGAGATGTCCTTTTCTCTTCGCTGCAACCTCTATCTCACAGAAGAGATGTTGCGAGTTTGCTTTATCGTTATTTTCATGGAAAGTGTTCGACTGAGCTTCAATCTATGGTCCCCCCCTCGCCAAACTTTCACAAGAAACACTAGACTAGCTGAAAACATTATCAATAATTTTCCACACTCTTTATCTGTGCCTAAACCTAAACGTAGATTCCATGATCAAAGCTTCTGTCTTAGAACTGCATGCCTGTGGAATTGTCTTCCGTTTTCCTGCTTTCCAGCTGTCTATAATATGGTTGTCTTCAAGTCCAACGTGAACAAGTTTCTGATGAGCCGTTCCACTTAAGTAAACAAATTTACCGAACTTCCATTACTATCGATTACTATATTGTCCTTTTGACTACTCTACACTCTTTAACCCTTATCCTTGAGTCGCCTATCGGCCTTGATAAGTGGTGACGCCGATGTAAAAAAAAAAAAAAAAAAAACCTTTGGGTATGAAACAGCATTTTTTGTTCGTTGTGCATTCTCACATATAAAATGGCATTTTTATTTGTCACGATTATGAATGAAATAGCATTTTCATTCCCTCATCACACTTAAGCATGAAACAGCAATTTTTTTCTTTAAAAAGCACAGCTCTTGCTTTGTTTCTTTCAATTTTTATTCCTTAGAAAAGCAACAGCTAAAAGTTTAATAAAACAAAATATATATATATATATTTGCTATTTAATATTTGCTTTAAACTGGTATTTATACAATAGCCTTAAACAAAATCTTGTGATTTAATCATATGTAAATAAAAATAATAATAAAAAAAGATAAATGCACGTGACAAAACAATGCTTTTCATGAAGAGAAAAATCACTAAACATTTTTTTTCTTTCAACATATTTTATATATTGAAATCAGAAATGAAAAAAAAAATCCTAATAGCATAAGAAAATAGAAAATTTTCAAAAATATGGAAGTTTTACTGAAATGTTTCCATTTAATATCATTTATGTGAAAGTTCTATTTTCCCCCCTGAAGCATTATACAAAACAAATATTGTGCATTTTCCTCTTTCATGAGAATAAAACTACACAACATTCAATCAGTATCTTCAGTGTTGATTTATGGATACTGTATTCTAATGCATCTATATAATTATAAAACTCTGTGGATCTTGCTTGCTTTCTTGCATCTTGCCTTTGACGATCAGGTGATTCCATCTTTTAAAAAGAGATGACAGGTGAAAAAAAAAATTTTTCTGTGGAAATATTCTTTATTCACTTACATTTCCTTTTTATATATACCAATCCTTATTTAAGAAGCTCAATGTAATTACAGAGCATATAATGAATGAATGACAAAAGTCTATATTCCAAATTGCATGATATTGACTATCTTACATATAAGGTGTCCCAAAATGATCTGACACATTTGTAGGTAAAAAAAAAAACAACAAATGTGTCACATTTTGAGACACCCTGTACATGTGTGTGCGTGTGTGTGTGTGTGCGTGTGTGTGACTCAGAGACTAAGGAATGAGGGTGGAAACTTTGTGTTTTGGTTTCTATTCTAGTTGATGGCACCCAAGTCATATATATATAATTCTGATGTCACTACTATATATTAGATTTAATTTAATAATTGATAGAGAATTGTCTCTATAGTAATAAATACGTAATCTGCATGAATTTAAATATCATATTTATGCATATCTTATGACCAGGCAATGCTGAGCAGCCTGCTAATAATATAATAAACCTCATTATTTGGATTCTTCGGACTAATGTTTTCATCTTGTGTTATTTTCACAATGTTTCAATCGATATACCCCCCCACCCCAAACCTTCTTCAGGTGTACCTTGTCAAATACAGGAACCTGCATGAAATTCTGAACAGAACCTTTTATTAATACACAACATATGCAAAGAACCCGTGGTATAGCATATAGAGTACTTGGTAAAATTCAGTTGTCAGTTACACTCTTCTGGAGGTTGAAGGTTCAATCTTCAGTGCAGACAACACTCTGAATACAACTATGAATTATTTACGATTTTCTACCCAGTCATGGCTGACGGAAGGAAAGCATACTATCCCTGTGGATTAAATAAAGGGTTCCATTCAAAATTATGCGCAGATTCCCGAGTTCGACAAAACACCCTTAAGATTGGAGGTTACATTGACTGAATCATTGTGAAAATAAAACGCACGATGAGAACAGTAATCTGGAGAATCCAAATAATATGAATAATGAATCCTCATCTAAAAAATTCAGCAACGTAATAAAACTATTGCATTCTTAACATGTCGACTATTGATGTTATTTGCCTCTTTTAAACCAGAGTAATGATATTCTGCTCTATTTCTTCTCTCAATCAGATAGCTGTTCATACATGAAGAAGGTGGCAATCAGCTCATTATAAAATACTAACCCTAATCTATCCGGCGTTGCCCTGATAATATCTTTACTTGCAATTTGTCTGTTTTATTTATTTTCCAAAAAATATCTTTGCTGCAATCAGAGAAATCAAATTTATAAAACTCACTTTGCCTGTCTATTTCCATATTCTCAAGCTATCTCTTCCGAAAAAAAAAAAAGTCACATAGCGGCGCTAGTGGTTTCAAATGATTGGATTTTTTTATGGACCATTCTTTTATGGGTTTTTAACTGGTTAAAAACTGAAAAAAAAAGTCGTTATACATTTTGTACATTCATCTTAGTTTATTTTTAATCAATTCATATGCGTGTCACGTTGGTACAGTGGTAACGTTACCAGCTTTGAATGCTACAGTTTTGCTTTTGGTTTTGATTCTAGCTGATGGCATCCAAATAAATTGTTTTTTTTTTTACTTTTGAAATCACAACTATAATCTTTACAATATCTGGACAAATTAAAATATCATATTTAAGCGTATTTTACTTTTGATTATATACAAAATCTGAAGAAATTAAAATATCATATTTAAGCGTATTTTATGATTGGGCAAAGCCACTCCCCTCCTCGTTAAAAGCCAAGTACGCCCAAGGATGGAATACTGTTGCCATATCTGGGCAGGAGCTGCTAAAAACAGCCTATCCTGCCTTGACAGAGTACAAAATAGACTTCGTGGCTTAGTGGGGGATGCCCTTTTCTCTACCCTGCAACCTCTCTCCCACAGAAGAGACGTTGCGAGCCTATCCTTGTTTTATCGTTATTTCCATGGCAGGTGCTCGTCTGAACTCCAATCTCTGGTCCCCCCCCTCGCCAATCTTTCACGAAAAACACCCGTCTAGCCGAATCCACTGTGAAAAATTTCCCCCACTCTTTATCTGTGCCTAAATCAAAACGTGGATTCCATGAACAAAACTTCTTTCTTAGAACTGCACGCCTGTGGAACTCTGTTCCGTCTGCCTGCTTCCCACCTGACTACAACTTGGATGTGTTCAAGTCTAACGTTAACAAATTCCTAATGAACCGCCCCCTTAAGTAAACAATTCATCAAATCTCCACACTAACGTAATGTACTTGCAATAACCCTTATCCCCGAGTGGCTTCCGGGCCTTGATAAGTGGTGACCACTGTATATAAAAAGAAAGCTCTATATTGACAAATACAGAGTTACGTCCCTATGTTATAAGATGGTATCTATATGAAAATAATTCTGAACCATTCCAGATCTTTTGTTTAAAATGAGAGAGAGAGAACAGTTGGCTAAGAACAGATTTTAAAGTTAATTTTTTAAAAATCTAAAATCTGATCACAGAAAAAAAAAAAAATTGCAAACTCCTAACTCACTATCCCAGCGGTGAGTAATCGAGAAAAAAAAAAGACTCCTAACATTTATTTAAACTGCTGACTTTCTACTCCAACTCTTCACCAATATTTAGAGTATAACAAACACAAAATTTTAAAGAAAAACTTGAAATAAACCACCATATATATTCAAATTCTGCTCATTCATCATTTTTAATCCTCTCACAATATTCTTCATCATTTAACTGGCAATCCACTCATTTCATTAAACCTTATCCCTTAATGACTTTTGGCTTTGATGAGTAGTGACACATTAGTTTAAAAAAAAAAATTAAAAAAAAGCAACAACTTTGAATAAAGGGAAAAAAAGTATTAACTTAAAAAAATGTTTTAAGTCTGCAAAACATAATTTTATCCGTTTTATCAATCAACAAAGCAAACAATTTCACAGGTGATGCATCAGTTGTTCAATTCTAATATCAACGTTGCTGTTTCGAGGTCATGAACATGGCGTGCTATGAATAACAATTAGCCAAATAATCTTATGGCTCAATTATAAAGGAACATAATTGGCATCACTTTCCGCAATTGTCATTCCCATCGAAATGAACAAGAATAGAACAAATGAAAGGAGACAAAATTAGAAGAATAACAGTCACTATTTGCTGCCCAGTCGGCTAAAAGTCAGAAACTAAATAAGATACTGTGACCCTGACCTAGTTATGGAAAACAAAAAACTCATACAATAGAGTTTGGAACAATTCATAATGCAAAGATCTAAATGTTATATTTGTACCATGACTCTAAAATACATGTACACACTACAACATTTGTGAACTTGTTTCTTTTGTTCACCATGACACTCACTGAAGCCGAAAATAAACCTTTAATTCTGAACCGACATTTGGTTAATTTATTAGTTTATTTCAAACTACGATTGTTACATAAAAAGATTTGTTTGAATGGAAAAGTTTGAGAGACACCTTAAAGGTCAGAGGTTACCATCAGATAAAAATCGTGCACCATGTGATTTCCAGACAGATTTTCTGTCTCTTGGCTAGCAAGACTTCAAGCAGTAAAGATGGGTTGAGAATATCGTCTCTAATAGAATTGCAGGCATGCACAATTGAATTAGGTGTAACCTGCCTCTCTTGCTTCCCTGACTGTTCCTATCCTTACAATAAATTTTTATTAAAAACTTAACATTGGCATCCAAGTGATTGTATCCACAGACAAGCTAGAACTTGGATTTTGTATAATGACATAAGTATTAGGTTTCTGAATTTTGAGATAAGGATGGATTATTTGGATTCTTTGAACTACTGTTTTAATCTTAAGTGTTATTTTCATGTTTTGATCAATGTAAGGATCTGTGGTGCAGTGGATAGCGTACTTTGTAAAATTCAGTTGTGAAACTTACACTTTTCTGGAGGTTGAAGGTTCAATCGTTAGTGTAGCCAAAACATAATTGCGAATTACTTGAGACTTCTACTCAGTCATGGCTGACGGAACAAGAGCATGCTACTCCTATGGATTAAATAAAGGTTTCTGTTAAAAATTTTGTGCCGATTCCCAAGTTTAATCAGATGCACTTAAAGGTCAGAGATTACATTGACAGTGTTAGGACGAAAACACGGTCAAAGGGAAATAACTTCAGTAAAGGCAAAGTTGCTACCCTGCTTTAACTCAGTTTGCATGCCATGTGTAGACAATTGGACTAAAACTAAATTATACGCATAGACTTAAGAACCTTTTCTGACTTACAAATAAGATTTAATTCATACAGTCATAATAGAAACGTGAAAATAAAACTCAAGACGAGAACAGTAGTACAAAAAATCCAAATAATATGAACAATATGGTTGTATAATGGTTTTTGCATGCACCAATAAGTGAAAATTTAATTTGATAAAAAAAATTTAATTAATTAAGTCACTAAAAGGAGTTCATAAGCGAATCAAGTGGAAGAAGACATCTTTTCTGTTTAATGGAATCTGCATAATAAAAACAGAAAATGGCTGGTTAGATATCTGATGTCTGCTTGTAAAAATAAAACATTTCAAATGTATTTCTGGAAATAAAAGGGTTCGTTTTCAGATAAAATATTGGGAAAATGTTATAGAAACAATGCTGCCAACACTGATTGTATAAATAAGTTGAGTTTATCAAGATCAACTGAATGGCTAAAAATACTCATGTACAAGATGAAAGTATATATTTTAATAAGTCTTAAGAAAACTTTACACCATGTCTATTTAGAGCATGAAAACCAGTTCATAGTAAACTAATTGAACTGTCGGCATTGTTGTGCTACAAGAGAATGGGGTTCAAGTGAGCTGAGGCTGCTTGAACCTAAATCCTTCTAAAAGGTCAATTACAAGTTATTTTAACAAAAATAGTAAATAAACAAGCCATTATAAAAGGTAGACAGCATTTTTCTACTATTTTTGCAGAATACAGACCGTGTTAAAACATTTAGAAATCCATTTTTAACATGGGAAGGGAAGCTTTTTAAAACTATTTTGTACTTTCACCTAACAATTTAATAAACAAAAGAAACTGTAAAAATTGGATTCAACTTGAAAACCTTATCTGCATAAGTACCCCTCTTAATTCAACTTGTCTTTTCCACATCAGATAGGAGTCGCACGTTAATCATGGTCATATCAAGTGAATTTCTCCATGAAATTCAATCATTTACGAGACCAAATCATTCCAAGTCTTCTTCATCTTGCCCTTTTCCTAAGTTACCTTCAACTGAGACGTGTGTGTGCATGTATATCCATTTATATGACCAGAACTTCGTTTAATAAGTCCATATCACTGTAGGTGATTGCAATGCAAAGCTAATTCAATTGACTTTGTTACCAAGTCACACATTACAAATCCATCGAACCATAGCCCCTGCCATTTCTCTGCATTCTCAGAAAGAGCAAAATAATTTTTTTTTTAATTTCATAAAGCTTGCTTCATGTAATCCGTACATGCAAGATCGAACTTAATTCACATTCCCCATTATATTAAAGCCAAGAAAATTTCTAAAGTCCATAGGCAATCAAAAGATCTAAGTATTAAAAATTGAAAAAAATTGAGGGCAAGTCCAGAGTTCAAACTAATAATACAAAAAAAAAATCTTTGATATACGTATGCATTATAGAACAAAAATGTCATTCTCAAAATTGAATGAGTTAATCAAGTAGTTTTATATATTTTTTAAATTAAGAATCAAATTTTATGAAGAAGCAAATAAAGGGAGACAACTCAATTCAAACTACTGATATCAAAATTTAGTGGCTACAATTTACTATTCAAATTATTAAAAATTAAAAAAAAAAAATGATTTTCAATATAAAAAAAACTACTTGATCAATTTAAGTGATTTTTTGAATAAAACATTTTTGTTCTTTGAGAGGTATGTACATCATAAAGATTTTTTGTTTTTGTTCTTTTAATGAGGTTGAACTCTGGTTGTCATCTTTGTTTACAAATAATTTGCTTTTATATATTCAAAAGTGTATTCATCCACAATCCAACCACTACGAATTCCATATAAACTGGTTCTTTATAAAGTGTAGTTGCTATTGCAAGTGAACCCAACAGCTTCTGAAATGGACTTAACTCATTATGTGAAGTTTTCACTAATAACTATGTCACCATTTTTATCTGAGAAGCAGCGAATTGTTTTTGATACAAAAAGTTATTTTTGAAAAACAATTCATAGAAATCTTGAATCTTTTGAAGAAAGAATGTTTTTAATTTTGTTTCAAGTACAGCTGATTTGAAACACGTGTTGTTCTTTTTTAGCATCAGATTTTGTTCACATAAAAATGGGCTAGTGTGGTGGTGATGGTGGGCGAATACAGAAGATTCAGATTGGTTGGGTAGGTTCGCTTGTTGGTAAGAAAAAAAAAGCATATTTGAAACCGTCACATTTAAGATAATCAGTCAGCGTTTATAGATGGGACTGTTTAGAAAGTGAATTGAAATTTTCTAGAAAAATCAGTTTACAGAATAAATTGACAGTGTGAATATTCACTGTGTGTTCTGCCATTCATACTAGGTCAGTTTCCATTTAGAAGGAATTAAATTTAAGATGGTTAAATGGCTATACGTGGTAATTCAGATAAAGTAAAATGACAATCACAAAGAAGTACCGAACACACAAGATTTGATATTAAAAATCATTACTAAAATACAAGACACACGCAACAGTCATTAAATAGCTTTTATAATAATGCTAACTATACCTACTCGGCAGTATTTATATACTACAACGATGTAAATATAATAAATGAATGTTACTAAAGGCAAGGTAAGTTACTCTTCTACCTACCTGGGTAAGTTTGTATGTTGCAACTTATTTTAAAGCATTTATTTACTTCGAAATGCAAGTAGTGGCGAGTCTTAAGTTAGAACAAGAAAAAAAAAAAAAAAAAAAAAAAGGCTAACATCTGGGAATTCTCGATAATTGCTCCAAAATCGAAAATTAAAAATACTGGTAGAAATCCACCCAACAAATGTCACCGTGACGTTTATTGAATGGGGTTCTATCAGTATTTTGTTTAATTTTCGATTTTTGAGAAATTATCGAAAATTACTGTGGGGCTTATGGGTAGCTATGATTATTTTCCATTTTAATTGAACGGAGTGAACACACAAATTTTTTTGAACTGAAAACGTTTTAAAATGTTAAAATACTAAACTTATTTAGATAGGTAGAAGAGTAACAATTTATCTTGCCTTTTGTAACATTTGTTATATATTTGTTCTTTGACCACTTTTTGGTTTTGTTGTTTGTACTCAAAAATGTCCCATATTTTTTTTATTTTTTTTATCTTTTTTAAGTATTATATTTTTTAGTTACAAACAAAGGGAAGTAATTCTGCATTGGAGAATACTGCATTAGAGCGGTATTTTTAAAAGAATGGCATCTACATGAAAATTCTCACCTGGAAGGGATTAAATTGAATTACATTTTATTGTTCTGCAACAATCTATCAAACAAACTGATAAACCAGAATCACATATTGGTTTCTTAAGATGAAAGCTATGAAAAGAAAATAAATAAAAATGATGAAAAAGACTAACTTTATTTTATATATTAGGTAAGTTACTTTATATACAACCTTATATGAGATCAGAAAAAAAAAAAAGAACACAGTTACAGTGCAAAAACGTTATCTTGAAATACCAAGGATTGTATGAAGATAAGATATGACTGTAGACCTTAAAAATTAACACTGTGATAAAGCCTAGCATTCCGTTTAATCTAAGAGAAAAGCATTCGAGATAAAAGACTCCCTTCACTGCCACATCGCATATAACAGACATGTCAGTGCTTTATAGATGCCAATTTCTTCAAACTCAAATATCACTGACAATTTTTTTTTCTTCCGTTTTTAGATAGCTTCTTTTACCTTCAAAAATGATGATGCTACTGGCAGGGGTAACCCAAGAGCTGAAGATTCATGCCACTGTCTGATAATTCGGTGTTTTAGCATGCAAATTAATATTTAAAGTTAATTCGTGTAGAGCAGGGGTGGGGGTGAACACTCACTCCTTCAATTCTCTTCGCAAAGAGCCACAGTTATCGAGGATCAGACTAATATATTTAACTTTGGTTCAGTCTGATGCACATTATTAAAATAAAGAAATAAATTTAACATTGAAATGATACAATAATGAAAATATGGAAAGAATATCATAAAAACAAAAATAGTTTGGAAAGTTTACAATTTTTGTGATGTTTCCTAAAACTAGATTTTATTTATTTTTTGTCAGTATTAACTCGGCACAATGCTATTGTCTTCATCGACAACGGGAGAAATATAATAGGAATATCGATGTACTTCTTAGTCTTCGGGTGTATTTAAAAAAATGTGTAGAACTTAGAATCCTAGGATTGATATATTATAAAATAAGGGTTTGGTAATTCATTTGCCTAAAAAGTCGCATGAGAATGTAGGACAGTTATCAAGGATCGGTTTAATATATTTAACTTGGTTCTTTCTAATGCATATTATAAGTATTCAAAAACAAAACAAAAAAATAAACAGTCAACAGAAATTTGAATATTTTGAAAACTTTACGTGTCAGGAAAATGATAAAATCATTTTTATGTCCTTTTTTGGTGTTTTAAGTCCAATATTTCACTAAAATAGCTTCATCAGGGTAGTTAGTCAGTTCGTAGTGTTTTTCTTTTTTTGTCCCCCCCCCCTTTCCCTTTAATTTTGTTGCTATAGAGGAGGTAAGTCCTGGAGAAGAAATTTAAAAGTACGAGCTGTACATTTTTGACGCGTCCGTTCGCTCTAGTTTCGAGCAAGAATATGAAATGAGAAAATAGTTGCACACTATTTGAAGACACTTGTTTTGAATAGAAATTTGAATATTTTGAAAACTTTAAGTGTCATAAAAATGATAAAATCATTTTTATGTCCTTTTGTTGATGTTGTAAGTCCAATATTTCGCTAAAAATAGCTTCATCAGGGTAGTTACAATAAAAATATGGAAACAATATCAATAGTCAATATACACAAAAACAGTTTGGAAAATTACAATGTTTTGTCATGTTCTTAAAACTAGCATTACATCTAATATATAAAGTTATATTTTTATTATTTTTCTATATTAGACCTAAATAGCAATAGATATGAGAAATCGATATTTGATTCTGACTGATGATTTCCTATCTTTTTTTATTCTTGTAGCATGTTCCTTACACTAAACAAGTCTAATTAACTTTCTGGCAAGGAAGATTATTAGAATAGAGAAAATTTTAAATGGCCTAAAAAGGCTGAAAATATAAGGGAAATTATTCATATTTTTAGCTTAAGAGTAAAAATCAGAGTCATCTCCCTTATAGTTTAAAAAATGCATTAAATTCAACTTTATGTGCAGGTACAGCTATATTGCACCTTTTTACTTGAACCGGTTCAAGATAGATGGTCGACTAGATATTGTCTGGTTTGGTGAAGAAAATCACTATTACTTTTAGACCCAAAAAAAAAAAAAAATCATAAAATAATTTCATTGCTTTCATATAAGTTCTGAAAAAAAAAAAAAAAAAAAAAAAAAAAAATCAAGTCCCTGATTTTCCAGCAAATTTCATGTTTATTTTATGAGATCGCTTTTTATACAAGATAAACAATATTAAAACCAGATTTTTAACTCGAGTATATCAAATTCTAGGAAAAAATTGAATATTTCGTAAAATTGTATGATTATTTTTTAAGCACTTGCCATCACTTTTTATGAAATTTAACTTTTACAACTTTCAAAATGCATAAAAAGATGTAAAATGTCACAGACAAAAAAAAAAAAAAAAAAAAATCCCATAGGAGTTTAAAATTCAATGGATGCAATAAAACTAATTGAATTATAATTTTTCACACCATGGCAGAGATAAACCGAGCCATGTAGGAATAAGACTAACAATTTACCAACTGATCAAATGATGACATCATGACAATGAAAGCAAAAAAGACTCCAAAGTGAAAGCAGCAGCAGCAGCAGCAACTTGTTAAATAGACATGGATGCTAAATAAGATGAGAAGAAGAGGGTACAAAAAAGGGAGTGGGAGGGGGATAATAAATCCCAATACAGCATCCAAAAGGATCTTGGCAGCTTCATATCCAGTAATCATCACTGTCCATGGCTTCGAAGAAGAGTACATTGTACTAACATCTGTTACTATGGAAATAATACGGGGGGGGGGGGGCTAAGCTGGATCTTTGCCAAATGTAGAAAAAGCTAAACGCTATTCATTCATTGAAGATAGGACGTCGGTGTAATACAATGGTGAAAGAGAGAAAGGATATTGTTATTTAAGTAAAGGTCAAAAGGTCAATCAAGTACTTAGCTAATGGCCCATATTCTTGGTTCTCTTTGATTTGTGCAAAACTAGCGCCAATTCTTTTAATGTTATTGTGCAATAAAAGGGAAAAATTCTAAGAAATTTTAAATCTTTTTGACGTCTGTGATACTAAATGAACACAACCCCCTCCCACAACGGATTCTTAAGACACCTAAAAGAAAAATTCTAATATGACTCGCACTATCAGCCAAGCTTCAACCTCTGTCCCATCATTGCAATGTTGCATGCCTGTGTCTATTTTACAAGTACTTTTATAGAATGTGCTCTGATGAACTTATAGCACTTATACATACTCCTTACAAGCAACAAAATCCCACTCCTTCGCGGTTGAAGTCCCTAGATACCAGAAAGCTTTCTAGTTTCTTCTCTTGGACTACTAGACTTTGGAATTCCATCTCTGTGTCTTGCTTTCCTATCTATACTAATCTGCAAAGTTTAAACGTAATATGAACAGACATCTCGTTGTTCAACTTCCTAGTCTCCTGCTAAACATGATCCCAAATAGTAGCCCCTTACGTTCAAGTAGCAATATTAGCCTTGTTTTAGATGAGGGGGGGGGAATGATGCATTTAGAAACTTTAATAATTCCAAAATACTTCAAGCGAAAACATTAGCGCAAAAAAGCAGAAATTATACAAAGTTCTGTATTAGAAAAGTACAAGACGTGTAGAATTCCCGATAGAGAGCCTCATATTCAGTTCAAAGCTGTTCAATGGTTAAGATGGCATACAAAGTTTGGTGCTATACTGAACAGCCAAGATGATGGGAAGATGCTGTCTTTAGATCTCATTACATGGAAACCCAGACTTTTCATCAATGCAATTCACAAACGCACTGGACGATGCATGAAGATAGCAGGCCTTTCATTTTACATGCTGGTGGATGTTTTAGAAAATGATTATCGAAGTAATGACTTTGCATTTTTTTAATTACTTTGATTCAATAAAAATGGAACTTATAATACGGATAATTAAATAAATAAAAAAAATCCAATCGCTTGTAGTCATGGGTGATCCAGAGGCTTCTTTTTCATTGGCTACTACATTAAGATATAGGGGAGGACACTACTGATTCCCTTAGCATTTTTCCACTTAGCATTATAAGGTGATGATTAAGGATGATGGTTTAGCAAGGGGAAATCAAGTACCATTTTGTGTAAAGTATTATGTATGACTACTGAGGTTTGAACACTGTCAAGGACTTTAATGCATTAATGCCAACTGGGCAAATACACTTCTCTTTGACACCTGTTTCGAAAATATTTAAAGTTTAAATTTCAAATCAGTTTATAAGGAGATTAACTAAAACTTTGAAGAATTAGAAATGGACTGGTTATATTAGATTATCTTTGTTAATCTGATAATCTGCAATGATTGAATAAAGAAACTTCCATAATGGTTTCACATCTAACGGATAATTGTTATTTAATGTTGAATTTGTAGGCAGCATGAAAGACGAAAGAGGGAGAGTTGATAGACGAATCCATAAAAGTCAAAACAATTCCTTGCAATTTGAGGCCATTATCTTTTCAGTTTTCTGTAAATTCTTTCTTATGGATTGGTGCCAAATCCAATATAACACATCTCTGTTGCCAACATTCCTCGACTATCAAATTATCCAGAAGGGTCAGTCATACCAGCCCAATCACTGTTAACATATTCAGGTATTTTTAAACAAGGGAATAGGAAAATATCTACATGCTAACGAGAAATGGGGAATAAGTTAGAAATCTATACAGGCGTGTGAGGCTTAAAAAAATAAAAATTTCCATAACCCATGAAAAATCTTTTTAATACTGTATCTATTTATTTGTTTCATTTTTAGCTCTTAAAACTGTTTATACACACGTGTGTGTATTACTTATATAAACGCATATATAAAACATGAAAAAAAAATGAATCTCTCAGAATTGAAAAAGAGCCGAATCAAGACAACAGATCTTGCACAAACAAAGGTTTTAGATAGCACTTGTCTTAACACTTTACTCTAGTTTCATGTAATAGTGCAATAAAGTGTTAACATATGCCCCTTTACATTATTTGTATAAAGCTCTATCTGAAAGAATAGTGAGCCTTGTCTTTTATGCAAGAACAAGACTGCCCTCTTAATTCGGTTCTATTCAAATTTCGACAAGTTGATGTTATTTTATTTATGAAATGCGGAAGAAGTTTTTTTTTTTTTCATTTTAACATTGGCCATGGAAGATTGTTTGCCAAGTGTCCCAATTTAAATCTAATTCTCTACTTTTTAATTCTTTTCCGTTTGAACCCTATATTTAAAAAAAAAAAAAAAAAAAGACTTCATAGGCCTCTCTACGCAAGAACTATTGATTCCATGGATTAGATTTTACTCCCATATTTTGCTACAGAATTTTTCTACACGGACTTTTCATTCTTTTTCTAACCCCGGATAATTTTTAAAAGATTCCAAAGAATATTTAAAAAAAACTCTTTTTGGATTCACCAATCGCCCAACCTATTGCAAACTTTTGGATATCACTGGATATTTACAACAATACATTGCTGAATATCCCCTTTCATTTTATCTATAAACTTTTAGTTTTCTTCCAATTTTCTTTCTCAACTGTTTTCAAAAATTGAGCTAACCAGCAAAAATTTATACTTAGCTTTTACTAACTTTTTTCCTCTGAGGAGAAGATCCTTTCTTTGAAACTCCATGGAATAAGGAATCTTTCACCTTTATTTTGTACTTTTCTACTTATATATATATATATATATATATATATATATATATATATATATATATAAAATAAATAATAAAAGAATAACAGTATAAAAATATATACTAAAGCATATAGATTTAATAGTCTATTCAATGTGGAGATTACATCAATTAGGGGTGTAGGGTGGTATATACTTTTATATTGTTGTTCTTTTATTATTTATCTTCTATATAAGCTTAACCTCAATTTGTTATCCAGATGTCACCACTTAAAAAATTTCAAATTCTTCCCCCATATATATATATATATATATATATATATATATATATATATATATATATATATATATATATTAGTAAATTTATACATTTTTTTAAAATAAGTTAATATATTTTTTAATGGAATGCGTGAAAATCCTTATTTAATTTTTTCAAATAAAACTCAGGTCAATTTTACATGAGGTTAGCACGTTTTTAAGAGGAATTTATTGAAAAAAAAAAAAAAAAGAAAAGTACTTTGCCATCAAGATTAATTTTGGTATCTAATATGAAGCAAATTAAACAGTATCTATAAAAATATTCAATTAAATCCTTTCATAGTTTATATGACACCTTTTATAATGAAGGCAATGCTTCTTATCGCATTAAAATAAAAATCTGTGATAGTTCATCATAACCACTTACCACTTTTAATACAAAGGGCTTTTCAAATGTATTGCCTACTATTTTTTTTTGTCCTAATGGACCAGAGAGGATTGCAAATTACATTATAATAACTGAACTTATACATTCATGACCTGAAAATTTCATCACTCTGTTGCACATATTGACGGCGTGAAACTCTAAGAAACCCTTATCATGGATGTACATCAGAAGCAGAGATGCATCATTAAATTCCTGGCAACAGTGTATTGAGAATAGTGGTGACTATGTAGAAAAATAAATTCTGAAGCACTAAAGGTCGCTCACTTTGATAGTACCACTCCCATCTTCGTAGCTTTTCAACTATTTGAGTAGGAGGTTTTAGTTTTGGAATGACCCTTGCGATAGAATTTTAAGTAGTGATGATCATTATTAGTATATATGTGCATGTTAGAAAAAAAAACAAAAAACATCCCCCATCCACTGGAAACGTTCAATTTCGAAGGATTCATTTCCACCTGTTCCCTTATTAAAAACCGGTTTAAACATGAAAACCGAACGCACGGATTAGTGATTTAAACTGGTTAAGCAACAAAATGTAGACATTAAAAAGAAAAAGCTCAAATAGGTAAAACCAAAGTTTACACTTCAGTTTCTTTTGTGTTATTTAATTTAACAGATGTGGATGCGTATTCGATTAGAATGTCTTTTCAAACTCAGATGTGAGTTGCATGTAAGCCATAGCAGTATGAAGTGAATCTCTCCTTGAACTTGCTGTTATCATAGAAATTTTCACTTAGAATAGTTAACAATGAAAATTAGAGGAAGGTTTTACAGCTGGATCGCCTTCCTAACGCAAACCTATTACACAAATCAAGCTCATATAATTTATTGAGATAACACTAAGTGAATTACCAGCCATGGTCAACAGCCCTTACTCGATTGAATCAGTTAGAAATTATCTGTATAATATTCTGCTTGTTCTTTCCTTAGTTAGTCCATACGTTACACTTTCAAAAAGGTCAAATACAATTTTTAAAGACCAAACTGCTTAAAAAAAAAAAGAAAAAAAAAGACCAAATTCACAAAATTTAGCTTTAGAAAAGCCAATCTGACAACCCTGGAAAAGAATGAGAGTAACCTCCCTTTGATATAGTTTCGCTTTCTAATATAATAATCCATGATCTAATAATCCATAATGATATGAGAAAGGCACTTGTAGTAATTTTGATTTACAGTGGTTTTTTACCAAAGAAAAAGTCAGCAAAACGTTATGTAAAAAAAGAGAACACTCAAAAGAAACAGGGCAAAAAAAGAACATTGTCTGCCAGAAGGTGCTGGACTGAAGGAATAAATCAAAAATTGTCTCTTACAATGTGATTTTATTATTTGTATTGAACTATGTAGCACACTATTACTTTCTGAGTATTTATTAGTCTTTATTAATTTATCTCATTTTTGGGTGAGTTCTATATTTAAAATACAATGGACATTATTTTCATAGAAATGTTAATAAAATCATACTTGCTGCATGCTATTGGTTTTGCTATGCAGAAAAATATCAGCTTTATCAAAGCATTTGTTCATTAAATATATTTCTCATTTCTGTTAGTTTTTAATTATTTCAGGACTTCTCAGGTGTTTGTAAAATTTTATTATTTAAGTAAAAATTTTAAGTCTTAACTTTATTTTTCTTCTGAAATAATATACATCATCGCCGTTTGGTTTAACATCTTAAATTGCTCACAGGAATTCAACATTTTTTGTAGGTTGACCAGGGTAACAGCCATTACAAATGCAGATTTATAATTGTTGAGGTCAACTTTCAGTGTTGTGATTTAATTGTTTTATATGGTTTAGGCCAAATCATTATTTCATATATAGCAGTTCATATTTTGTTAGTTTAGTCTTAATGCTTTTACATATTGCAGAAGAAAAGACAAGAATAATAGAGTGACGTCATTTGCAGGGAATAATCTCTGAAAAGAGATACCAATTCAACAAGTTGCATTCCCCAGAGTGTTCATGGCAAGGCTAGATTTTGGGATGAATTTCAAATCACCTCTATCATAGACACACAATTTCCAATCTACCAATGCGAATTACAAATGGAAGCTGATTTTTTTTTTTTCTTCTATTAACGGCAACTTTTGCTGTTATTACAGAAGAGTAATACTGACACATTCTTTCGTTTAATAATTCTAAATAACTTAATATTTACATTCGGATACAAATTGCCATAAAATGAAATAGGTTAATATTCGAAATCTTAACTTTTGAAAAAAAAAAAAAAATCATGTGACACAACATTTGTAGACAGCGTATTCAATCCTAAACGTAACTCAAATAATGCAATAACTCATTTTTAATTGAAAAATATAATAGTTGTCTCCCTTACAACTAATTACACGTTAAAAAAATATGCGAACAAATAAAAATTAAAAACTAAAATAATTTTATTGTATCTTGGGTAGCTCCAAGTAGATACAGCTAGTTTTTAATAAATGTATGAGTAGATTATCTCTTTAATAACCATCAATAAGAGGTTAATCACAAAGAAAACACTAAAAAGGATTAGAAAATAAAAATAGAAAAGCAATGTAAGAAGGTTATATATCAATGTTGCAAATGAGCAAGCAAGCGTACTTTCAGAGAGAAGCAATGTCATCTCGAATTTGACCGCTTCCACTGAATAATTGTTGAAAGCCTCCAACTATCTTAGCCACCAAGTAAATATATGTACAGTATGTCTATAGAAAGAAAGAGTTGCTAAAATGATGCTTAATGCATTAAAGTACTCGTACACTATTGGAATGTGAACGAACGTCACCAAGAAATCTGAGAGAGCACCAAATACATTTTTTCGACACTCCCTCAACCAGGAAATTGAATTGCCAAGAAAATATTCTTGAATAAATAGCAAAAAAAAAACCGTAAATGTGCGCGTGATAATAAATTCATCAAGTCACGCTTATTGGATTCAATCATGTTAACTAACTAATTCATCAGATTTAAAGCCTAAATTATTTAAAATTCTGATCATTTAAGAAATGACAAAAATCATTAAATTTTTTTTTTTTTTTACCAGCACTTCTAATTTCAAATGGGAAATTGCCATGACGTAATTAATCCAAAGCAACATTTAGATATGGTGAGAGGGGTGAGGGATATACTGTTGCACATTTCTTATGGTCTAGAGAAGGAGGCGGGGGGGGGGGCAATGGACCCAACCCCCTGAATATTTTTCTTTGATCAACTGGTCTTCAGTATATTTTATTTAATTTAACTATTAGGACATACATTTCCTTAAGAAAGAGTTGTTTCTGGCTAAACCATTCGAATGGAAGGAAGTTGAAGCACACTATCTATCCACGCTTTCAGTTAAATGTTTCCTTGTTTAAAAAAAAAAAAAAATCTCTCAGCAATTAAAATCTAACTTCAAATCCATTCCTAGTGCTACCAGATCAGGCTGTCCGAAGATATTGGCTTCTTGAGATGAAATGCATTTAACATTGATGCTGTTTGTTTTTCTCCTTCCTTTTGCAAAACTTTATATTATGTTCTGCAAAACCAAAAACAAAACAACAACCCACTTTGCTTCCCCTTTTTCCTTCTTCCCATTTCCACTTCCTTTTTATTTATTTGAGTCACCACTTATCACTATCTCCCCCATTTTCTGACTGGTTTCCTAACTTAAAATGGACCAAACATTAATACTGTAACCCTTTTCCCTCTCCCACTGCAAAACTCATGTTCTGCAGGGCAAGGATCAAAAACGATAAAATCCGCCATAAAACAACCAAACCAAACGCTACAAAATAGCGATTGAAGATACAAACAGCTTGACGAATAAAAATCTTCTACAAAATAACTGGATGCAACATAACTATTTCCAAAATAACTGGATTCGACATTAAATAACCTGAAAAAGGTTCATATCCATAAAACAACCAAACCAAATTCTACAAATAAATATTTTCAGATATAAAGAACTTGAAGCATAAAAACTGTTTTCAAAATAATTGGATTCGGCATGAAATAACCTGAAAAGGGTTGATATGCCGTAAAACAAAGCAACTAAACCAACTAATCAAATCCATTCTATGTCACATGATTGCACTAATTAACCATATCCACTTTAACCGTTCACGCATGCGTGATTAACAAACAGCGTCGAAACCAAGGTTTTTATCTGACCCCCCCCCCTCAAACAAAACGACATTTCTACATGTAATAACTGACAAATTTTTCTAATTTTTTCAACATTATGTGTCAGAAAGATTGCTCTTTCTAATGATATCAGGTTCGTGGGTGTTCGATGCGGATGGCAAAAGTTTTTTGAGATTTATATAATAGATTCTACTGTTTTAGTGGATGGGATGACATAATTTATTTTTGAAACAATTGGTTTTAAAATAGGTAAAATTAGAATTGTTTATCTCTGCAACATCAGATTAATCTCCAATCATCATCTTTGCTGATGTGACAATTTTTTTTTTTTTAATGTGTGTTAAAGGTGATAATCTATGTACAGACATGAAATGTTTTAGGGTATTATCAATTGTTAATGTTAGTTAGATGTTCGGCCATAGTCTTATTGCGTTTTAGGTATTACACAATATTGTCTGGTTCGCTTCTATAAATAGTTCTCTCATGTTATTGGCTTGAAAACTGTCTGTGCATTTTAGTAACACATGTTCAACTATAAACTGTTTGTTGCATGCTGTGCATATGTGCAGGTTTATTGCCTTTCAATAAATAATTGAATCTGATGTGTGGCCCATGCAGGGTTTGGACATAAGTCATTTGTTTTATGGCAAATCAATTATTTCATGTAATTAAGATAGTTGAGAATCAATTTTTTTTTTCCCCCTTAAACTGATTCTGGTCAAATTTTCTTTTAGCAAAATGTCCACTGATAGAGTTGATTAAAACACACACACACACACACACACACATGTATATGGGGAAATATGTTTATTCAATTATATTTCACCTTTTATTTAAACCAATCCTTTAATTTATAAAGCTTGATATAACTACAGAGCATATAACAAGAAAACGACAAAAGTCTATATTCAAAATTTCAAGATGTTGACCATCTTACCGTTTATGTCCTTAAGTGCATTGACATGCACAATTCTTGAGAGCACTTATTTCATAACGCAAAATCATTCACATAATTATTGTGTCAATTCTTGAATTTACTGTGCCCTTAATTCATCAGAAGAAAGAATTGTGCATGTCAATGTACTTAAGGAAATAAACGGTAAGAAGGTCAACGTCTTTAAATTATATATATATATATATATATATATATATATATATATATATATATATATATATAAAATCCACTTGAAGTTGGTAAATTCCAAAAACTGACGTTTTCAAGCTTTCTTAGCTTTATCTGCTTTCTAACATAGTATTTCTCTTTCAGCATGTCAACCATGCGAGTCATGGGCTATTGTTGTGGCTTTGCAGACCAGCAATAATCAAGACAAACAGTGGTATAATTAACAAAAGTGTTTTAACAGACATATGATACAGAAGTATACGCCATGAATAAGGGGACATACCTGCCATAATGTTGAGATGTAACTGTATTAATTTTATCTGGATAAGTCCATTTATTTCTGAAATAGGTGGATCAGTCTATACCATAACAGATATCAAGATGATAATTTTATAGTACTTACTAGTTGTACCTACTCGGCATTGCCTGAAGTGCTGTGAATGTATGTTAGTTTTTAATTTTTATTTATTTGTACATGTTTTTAAATTAATGGAGACAACTTCTATTATATTATTCAATATAAGATAAGTTATCCATCTTGTTGATTTTTATTTTTAGGTGATTATTTAAAAATGTTTCATATTAACAGTCATTTTGTACATAACGAAAGAAAGTATTATATTAACAATAACATGGTGTAACAACAAGTCAAAAGCAAAACCGGATTTGTCAGCTTAAATACTATTTGGGTCTGACTTTGAAAATCTGAGAAGATAACATTCTAGTGATATCAGGTTCGTGCCTGGCTCAATTCTATTATAGAGTTTAGTGTTCAGACAAGATGGAGAAAAAAAATTATAGGTTATTTGAGACATTCGTAAGTATAAAAGTTTGATTTTCATGGATAAATGTTTTCCAAGATAAGTAAAAGAGAATAACTTTACATACTAGATTTGCTTTGTATTTTATGTTGCAGAAGGTTTTAATTTACTTTGTTCATAAATGGTTTTTGAAGAGACAGAGATAACAGTTCTTGTTACACCACCACCCCCACCATCTTTTCTCTATTTGGTGAGCATAAAATCGCTGGTGGGCAGTGAAGACCTGGACAGCAGCAATCAAAGACAACCTATAAGACACAAGTAATTGGTCCTCAACTCTGGAGCCTAGTTATAAGGTGTGACCTAGCTTAGGATCGGTGAAAGTGGGCTGTGATGGTCAAAGACACTATACTTGTTTGAACCAAAGCCAGTTCAACTCAACCAGGGTAATAGCCATAACAATTAATACAAGTGACTTGTTAAGTGTTAAATTTAATCGATTGTTTTGTAAAGTTTAGGTCAAATCATTATTTGTTCGCAGTTCATATTTTGTTAGTATAGTCTTACTGCTTTTACATATTACAGGGAAAAGGCAAGAATAATAGAGTGACGTCATTTGCAGAGAATGATCTCAGAAAAGAGATGCCAATTCAACAAGTTGTATTTGAGGACAAGAATCAAAGAATAAAAATAAATAAAGAAGAAAAAAATAAATATCATCTACCAAAATTCTAAATGCACGAATCTAAGGCAGAGAACCTCTAAAAAGAAGAGAACGAGAAATGTTTGGAAGCCTCGGGTTACGAGCTCGAGTCACACCGTATGTGTGCATTCCAAAGCAGAGTAGCAGAACCTCTTTATTATTTACTGCAACACGAAGAAGACAAAACGATAAGGCTCATGGGAGAAGGGGTGGAGGTGTATGGGTATGAGGAACGCATGGAAAAAGCAAGAAAAATCAATAATTCAAGCATGGAGTCGCAGAAACAGTAGTAATCGTGATAAAAGTGAACATAATATTCAAACTGATGCAAATGATAAGATTAATGATGAGTTATTCATAAAATGATGAAGATGTAAATAAATTGTTTGATAAAATTGTGATATAAAGTGAGACTTACCATCATAGAAGTTAAAGGAAGAATATTTTAATGGGGATTTCTATTGAATATATTGGTATTCAGATTTTTTAAACTAAAAAAAAAAAGAAGGAAATGTTACAGCGATCAAGTTATGATCATAATTATATTGCTGGAAACTGTGTTGCATGCAATGAAATTTGTTATAATAAATGTGTGTGTGTGATACCAAAGCGGCATTCACCCTGGGTGGGTTTGACCGGCTTCCTCTGAAGGAGTAAGTTTCATGGAAATATTAGAGTTATAAGCCGTCCTTAGTCACATGTATATCTCGGTCAGAGGAGATGATGACATTAGGTTTTTGTAGTTCTTGCAGAGAGGTGTCAATGTCCTCTTACATAGAGTTTGGTACTCCCAAATAGTTACCCATCTGGTCAATGTTCCTCAACTTCGGAGATCTCACAAACATCGGTAAAAGGCACTTTGTGTGGGTATGTGTGTTTTTGTGTGTGTGTGTGTGAGAGAGAGTTCCTTATGGATTCCTAAACAGATGCCCTATTTTTAAAAAATTTATACAAATGTATTTTATGTGTCTCAAAGTGTTCTTAGATAAGTTTTGTAGTGGAATGCCTCCGATAAATATAGAAAGTCAATATTCAAAAAAAATTAATAAAGAAAGAACAGTGTGATTTTGACTAAAATTAACACCCTTATACAGCCTAACATAAGTACATTTGAGAACTTATTGCACATGCAAAAGGGCTCACCATATAAAAACAACAATAGTTTTTTTTATATGACAGGGACACATTTGAAATGAATGTTTCTGTGTAGAGCACAACTGAACCATCATACATAAATTTTGTATTTTAAACTTAAATTCAAACCATTATACAAAAATACTTTCATAAAATCAACCATAGGTTTTCTACAGTGCAATGTAGACTACAGTGTATTGTGGACTAAATCAATGCAGGCAGACATGCGAAATTTCCTCTCGATACACTACGGTGGGTCCCCAACTAAAGCAGGCATTCAATTGATTTGATTGAAAAATGGGTGATTTAATCAATTTCAATGACAAAAGTTTTGGAAGTGTGGAACATTCATTAATCCTCATTTAATCGGGGACAATTTCAAGTCTCCCTGCTAGTGCGGTATATATGTGTATAAATATAAAACGATATATAATTTAACTTATTTCGACACTTTACTGCTGTTTCATGACTATTCGGTTATCAAAAGCATTTCAGATATTCCTGAATGATGTGGAACTTTTGAAGGAAAACTTTAAATTATTTCAAAATATATGAACAAACATTTTTGAGAAGTTGCGACAATGGATTAACCCTTGTAAAGGTACCTATAATAGGGCGTCTAAAGTGTGCAATCCCCTCAAGTCATGTGACAAGGCTAAATCCAAGACAGGTGAAAATATGTTGAAATAAGCAGAGAAAGACTAGTGCTATTTTGGAGTTTTTTCTTTTTCATAAACTAGTTGCACAATTAAAGCTTGAGAGTATAGTCTACTCTACTATTTAATTATAGATAGATGGAGGATATATGGATTTATGACTTTTCCAAGGATATTAGTGAAAGTGATGCAGTAACCTGATGGAAGTCAAACTTTAAGACCACAGTCTGCAACTGTAATCATTACATCATGCTACTTACATTGGTGTTGAGACGATTAATTGGAATTGAAAGAAAAAAAAAAAAAAAATTGAAACTTTTTGGGGTATTGGAATCGGAAAAAATTGTGCCAATTTTCTAAAGCCCAACACGATCCATTTTATCGTTTTTATTTCTTTATTTTTGTTTAAAACTTACCTTTCCACGGCTCGTATTAATGATGAAATGATAAATATTTATTGATTTCAAACTGTCAGTAAAACTAAAATCTATAAGTCACACCCATAAATGTATTTTTATATTTGCGAAAATATATGCACATTTTACATGATTTTTGTGATAATACAACAAAAACAACTCTATATTTAGATAGAATCAAAATCAATAATTCTATTTGAATCAGGAAATATATTGGAATTGTATCATCACCTATATATATATATATATATATATATATATATATGTATGTATGTATTAATTTGTCCATATTTCGTATATATTATTATAGAATCGTGATTTCAAAAGTAAATAAAAAAAAGTCTTTGGGTGCCATCAGCTAGAATCGAAACCGAAAGCAAAACTGTAGCATTTAAAGCTGGTGACGTTACCACCGTATCAACGTGACACGCATATGAACTGATTAAAAATAAACTAAGATGAATATACAAAATGTATAATGATTTTCTCAATTTTTACCCTTTTTTGACCCATTAAAAACTATTTTAACCGACTAAAGGCCCATAAAAGAACGGCCCATAAAAATTCCAATCATTTGAGGCCTAGCGCTACTCTCCAACTTTTAATTTTGGAAGAGATAGAGTTTGAAAATATGGAGACAGACAAAGTGAGTTTTATAAATCATTATATATATATATATATATATATATATATATATATATATATATATATATATATATACACACACAAAAGTACAAAATACAGAATACACCATGAAATGAAATGCTGTGAAGATATGGTCTATAGAAAAGACAAAACAAATATTTTTTTTTCTGTAGATATTCATTCATCCAGATGAAACCGAGAAATCTCTCGTTTTTATTTCTCCCTGTGTTTAATTTATTTTTCTTTTTAACTTTCCTCTTTCTCTCTCTCTCTCTCTATATATATATATTTAATGTGTATTTTTATTCTGCCTGCAAGATAGATACATCTTATAACAGCAATTAATATTAACAAAGTCACATTTTAATTTAATGAACACAAACAAAATCCTTTTTAAAATGAAATTGCATTATTGCCAGAGTGTTTATCATATTTTTAATTTTTATTCAAACAATTTTTTATTATTATCTAGTAACATCTATAGACATTAAGATAGAATATTTTGTACAGGAAACAGTATCCATATTTGGATTTTTTTTTTTTTACATTTTATTAGAAGAAAAAAAAATCATTTTTCATCATGGTCAAGTACTTGCAGCTGTGTCATTTGGTAATCATTAAAAAAAAGAAGATCTGATGTCCAATCCCATCTATATAAATTTCAAATGTTTGAGTGTTTTATGCCTGCTAAAACTTTTCTCATGCACCAATCTGGCATTGTTAGAAAGAGCAATATCTTGGACAAAAAATATTGAAGAATTGGAAAAAAAAATCGTCCATTATTTCATATAGAAATATCTTTTTTTTGAAGGAGGAGGGTCAGATAAAAACTTGTCTTTTAATGTGATTTGCAAACCGTGCATGCACGAATCGTCAATACCTTCTTTAGTTTTAAACAGCTAAATTTGCGAGGTCATAGCATCTACGTAATCATGGGCACATCAATAAGAGAGTTCAGATACTAACTTCAGTTATGCATCATTTTTTTTTTTCAGCTTACAAAATTCTGCTTTCAATTTCGCTTCTCTTTGATGACACCAGAGTCTCATTTTTTTTTTTTTTTTTTTTAATGCCCTCTCGCCTCCGTTGTCACAATTTTTATTTTTTACAACCAGGCAACGCTGAGCACCCCTCACTAGTTTATATGTAAAAGATAAAGATTGTCTGCCTATTTACCTCTTCTGCTTTCTCCAGCTAATACAGGCCTAAAACTGACACCAATTATAAATCACTGAGTTTTGGCAATCTAAACACTGTACCATGAGTTTATAATCAATCAAACAGAAAGCAGGATTTTTTTTTCTCCTTTACAATCCAATAAATATGTCTTTATATTATTTAATTGGAATTTATTATTTATTCATTTATTTATTGCAGACAGTTATCCTCATCTTTCTTACTTGTTGTTTCATGACGTTTCAGCCAACTATTCCTTTGGCCTTCGTCAGGTGGTAATCGCGATGGGATAAGAACTCCAAATCTCCTAACTGCATTTTCAGCAATTACTGCCTTCCATAGTTGTTGTCTCAACACGTTTCGGCCAAGTAAGCCTCTGGCCGGCTTTGGGTAGGATTGAAACCACTATCTTCAGACAATTCTGACTTGGAACCATAGAGATTCAACATCTCTATCCACTGTGCCATGGGCCCGAAAGGGCAATCAAGGTTAGATTTTTTGGTCTTATAAATCCATGTTTATTCATTATCTGATCTTCCATGGTCAAGTCCGTACCGAATGGTATATATTATTTCATTGGAATTCATTATTGAGATGAGTATTATTTATATTTATTGCGGATTATTATCTACGGTTTCAGGTCAGAATTGTTTGAAGATAGCAGTTTCACTCCTACCCAAAGCCAGCCAGCGGCTTACTTGGCCAAAACATGGTGAGACGACAACAACTATGGATGGCAGTAATTGCTAAGAATGCAGTTAGCAGATTCGGAGTTCCTATCCCGTTGCGGTTACCACCTGCCGAGGGCCAGAGGAATAGTTGACCAAAACGTCATGAAACAACAACTAAGAAAGACGAGGATAATAGTCGGCAACAAATAAATAAAAAAATATGTCCTTATTTAATGAAGGCTTGGTTTTTCACATAAAAACAAAGAATTTACTTTATAGTTCAATTTGATTTAGATATTTTATTTGACAATTAAAAATGTCTTAAGTTGAAAAGCTAAAGTTAATAACATGTCATTGGTTTGCTGATAAGTAACACTATTTTATCTAGAGGCTCTCAAAACTTGACCCCCAACGGCCAGACAGCTTTCAAAACCCTAACTCTAATGATAGAACTTTCATCATATGGCTTGAAAGTTAAGAAAATTTGGAGAAACTAGCAAACCATATGAAAGTATTTCTCTGTGAAAAATGTGACAAGGGTTGGAAAGTGGTATTGAAAAGTCAACGCCATAGAGGAGGAGCACTCTGACCCTGCAAAAGATTTTATTATTTCTCTTCACCGGTGTAACATAAAATATTCCCCTATAAAAATTATTTTTCTCTATAAGAGAAGAAAAACTATTTTTAAAATCAGATTTTTTCGATTTTCGATACTTATTAGATGAATTTCTGTGCAAAAAGGAACACACACACACACACACACACAAAAGGACTTTATATATATATATATATATATATATATATATATATATATATATACACACACACATACACACTAATTAAATTATGCAACTTCAAGCATGTCTGTTTCTCCTCCCCACATTAATTACACATCATTATATGTTCATCAATATTAATTGATTAGTACTGAGTATTAAGACAAACTTTTTTTAAATTTCTATTTCACAAAATAATTTGATTTACAAAAATAACGTTAGAAAATTAATTTCCGTTTCTTCATAAACTAGTCATAATGTTTCTGAATTTTTTTTAGATGAGGATTGATAATTCGTATTATATAGATTACTGTTTTCATCTTGAGTGTTATTTACAAAACGTTTCAGTTGATGTAACCTTTTTCTGGTGTGTCTGATCGAACTCGGGAATCCGCACAAAATTTCGAATGGAACCCTTCATTTAATTCAAGAGGGTAGCATGCTCTCGTTCTGCCAGCCATGACTAGGTGTAAGTTCTAAGTAATTCGGAATTGTATACCGAGAATTAAACCTCCAATCCCGAGAAAAAGGTTTCATCCTCAGTGTGGGTGTAACACTTAAATACAATTGCAAATTACTTAGGAATTCTACCCAGTCATGGCTGACAGAACGAGAGCATGCTGCCCCTGTAGATTAAATAAAGGGTTTTGTTCACAATTCCATGCAAATTCCTGAGTTTGATAAAATACAGTTTAAAAAAGGTAAGAGGTTACATTGACCAAAACGTGTGAATATCACAAGATGGGAATAGTAGTTTTAAAAAGCCAAACAAGTCGGTCATCTGTTTCTTTTACTCCCGGGCAACAGAGTAAGTACACCGAGTAGTAACCATACACAATATTCAGTTGGTAGCTGTTAAGTACAGGGTGGAACGATAAAATTGTCGCTCTAGAAAAGACGACAAGATTCCATTTCTGTTTGATGAAAACCGGTTTTCTTTTTCTGTTGCATACCATTTACTGATTAGTCAGCCTGATCGCCGCCATCCGCTGAGTTCCTGCCAGTGTGTGTGGAAAAGGCATGTTCCCAGTTTCGGGCCCATATCGAGGCTGAAGGCGGCTACATTGAATAGATGTCAGCTCTACTACATAATCAAGTTACCTGAATTGATTTTTTCAATAAAAGTTTTAAAATAAAGCTGTAGTGTTGTTTTCTTTACGGTGACAACTTAATCGTTCCACCCTGCATTTAAGATTTTTTTTTTTAATTCATAGCTTATCTTTGACTTAGACAAGTCGATAAAAAAACTCAATATAAAACTTGTTAAGTCAATTTTATTAAAAATGCTTACCTAGTCTAAAAAATTAAATTATTAAAAAAAAAAAAAAAAAAAAAAAAAATTGGAAGGAGGATTATTTGTATAATAATACTCTTACACCTTCGTTTAAACATGTATTGTTACTTTCTACATACACGAAAAAAAAAAAAAAAATCCGTGAAGATGAAATGTATAGTTTTGTTTGAAGTGGCACTCACATTTGGCAAGCTTAACCGGCTTCCTTTAAAGAACTAAATTTCATGGCAATATCAAATTCACAAGCAGTCTTCAGTCACTTAAATATACCCATCAGATGAGATGACGATGTTCGGTTTTTGCCGTTCCAGGGCTTGGTATTCCCAAATGGTCACTCATCTCGTACTGACTAGGCTTAACTACAGTGATCTAATGAGAACCATTGTTTCAACATGATTGTGCGGAATATAACGATGGAATGAGTTTTATAGTTTTCATCTTTTTCTTAATGCAACATATATATATTTTTGTTTGTTAAATATTATACTTTTATGTAAGGCTGTAAATATGAGAATAGTAACTGTTATAAAAAAAAATTTCTTTTTTTACTAATTTAAAGAAAATGACGTCAGAAACAGAATTTTGTTATCAAATGTATTTTATTTAAATATATATTTAGCTGACACTTATTTTTTCAATAAAGAGACTATTTTAAAGCCATTTAAATTGCTGCAATAGAGAAAAGGTTAAAAAAAATTCTTATTTATTAAAAAAAATATATTTAACTGACAATTTTTACATTGAGAAAATGAAAGACTAAGTAAACCAACATGGAATTTCCATAGGGTACGGGGGGGGGTATTTCTGCTATTTTTGTATTAATCTATTGTCATCTGATGCATTCTAACCAAGTTCAGTTCACATCAGCTGACATGAACCCGATACACCTGCACCTGCTGACGCATATATAGCTGCACAAGCTAATATAAATATCTTCAACATGACTACAAAACAAAACATTACATTGTTCATTTTTTTTCCCCCTCACAAAAATAATTTTATATAGTGTGATCTTTATAATAGGATGTTCATACTGATTTGTACGGAAAGACAAAACGTGTGTTTGTATCCCGTGATTTATAGGTCGCCACAACCTTATTTAAAGGAAAAGAATGAATAGAAATCTACATGAAAATACAGTGTAACCCGGATACAAGATACTTCTTCCACGGACCATACAATCTCTTATATCTGAGGTTCTTATATCCGAATTATACTGTACATTAACACAGGCTCTTATTTGGGACCAGAGATAATCTTTCTTATATCCGGTTTTTCTTAGATCCGGGTATCTTATATCCGGGTTACATTGTATAACACTTTCTTCTTTTAGCATTCTAAGAAAAGAAATGACAATCACTTGTCATATATGTATATTAGTAAATAGAATTTCATATGTTATAGCTAGTGTGCAGACAGCCATCAAAGTGTAGTATCTGACCCTGATTTTAATTTTTGCCCCCCTATTTGGAGGTTTTTGTTTAATTACTTCCAATGTTGTTTTCCAATGAAATTGTAAATATCTTCTCTAAATAAAATTGGTTTAAAACCATTGTGAATATTTTAAGTAGGGCAATCCATAGAGTAAATGTGGTATTGTGGCGACTGCCAAAGTGAAAATAAATAGTGAAAGAATGCTTGAACTAATGGGTCAGAATGCATCTAAGAGTATGATAGAGGATTGCCACCTCCCATCACACACACTTTTAAGGGACTTGTATTTAATTTTCTTTCACAAATTATTCAAAGTGTAATATCTGTTCTGTTTCACGGGAATATTCTTTCAGGCATTAATTCCATCTTTAGAAAAAGGTGATGATAGTTTACAGTTACTTGTTTGAAGTGTCCTCATCAAGAAATGCTAATGGCTCTCAGTTATGGCTTCTTCACCATTCAATTACTTCTATAAATTGACCTTGTGTCTAACTTTTCTGTTGTGGGATGGGGAGACAAATGCACAAAGTATTTTTTATATTTTGAGGATTATGATGTATTATTTCAATCGAAATATAAATTATTATAATCAAAGCAGTTACTGTTAAATCTTGGTTGAAGAAATTCAAGAATTACCAATCAAACATTAAACAAAGCGGTTGATCAATCAAAAATGAATCTTAATTTTACTTTAAATCCAGTGAGAATTTTAATCAAATCTAACGAGAACAGACCAATGAAAAATGCTATTTCAAACACAAGCATGGCAGACCAATGAAAATGTTTATTTTTTTTTTTAATAAAAATTGCTTTAGACAAGGTACGTAACCACTTAATGTAAGGAGCTAACAAGAACAAAAGCTTATTCTTACAAAGACAAAAGATGCCTATTGGCATTAGTTTTGAAAGTTATTTTGGGGAAAACAGTACGTAGGAAGAGAATTCCACAAGCATACAGTTCTTGGAAAGAAGTTACTGGAATAGGAAGCTGTATTACCATGAGGTGTCACAACAATGAATTGATGAAGACAACATGTTAAATGAGCTGGAACAAACAAGCAAATACATCAGAAACTGAACAATACATGTCATAATAGTATTTATTAGAAAAGACTGAGACTAGCAACATAACATTTGTGTGTGTGTGAGAGAGAGAGAGAGAAAGAGAGGTTGCAAAAAAAAAAAAAAAAAAAAAGAGAGGTAGGACCAACCCAATTACAGACACGCTTCTGAATTTTGCCAAAAATCTTATGAGACAGAGATTCACAAGTTCAATTATGACAACAATACTCCATATATGATCTGATAATAGATTTGTATAGAGAAAACTTACTCCACCAGAATCAGAAAGAGCAATATGTGAACTCCAAGAAAGACCAATAAGTTTGATGTTCGATTTATCCTAAAAAAAAAAAACTAAAAAAAAACGGAACCATTCATGAGAATCTCAAGAAGAAAAGAGACACGTTTACGATTGATAAACTCAATCTGAGTCTCAACAGGATTGAAACAAACCACAACTGGACTCGGGTCAACTTCTAGATCAGCTGTTCAACTGATCCAAAGGATCTGGTTAAGAAACAACACCAGAAGAGAAAGTGGTATCATCATTTCAAACACAACAATGACAGACCAATGAAAATGCTCTTTCAAATGCAAGCATGACAGACCGATGAAAATGTCAATGACAGATTGATAGAGAGCGTTTTACATAGATCCACATGTGCATTTAAATAAAGATAAAAGATAGAATTATGCTTTCAAAATAAATAAAACCATTCTATAGAAGCTAAAGGTAAAAAAGATAGAAATTGATATGGTTGTTGCTGCTTTCCACTGGGATTAAAAGGGTCTTAACTGGTTTATACAAGTCTAGTTACTTTTTCCTTTTTATTTTATTTTATTTTTTTTTTTGATACAGCAATAAACTTATCTTCAAGGAAGTTGATCAGTCATGAAGGAAACGTGAACCCAAAAATAAACATTGCTCTTCCTAAGCCAGATATAAGAATTCTGATGACATACAAATCCTCTCAACCATGGTGAGAAATGGGGGAGAAAAAACTTGTTGTTTTTAATGGAGTAAAAAAAAAATAAATAAATAAAATAATCGCTGAAAGAATGAAAAATGTAAGCCAAGAATAATTGGACTTGGGAGCCAATGGATAATTGTCTACATTTTTTATTATTTCATTTTTCCTTGATACAAAACCATTCATCAAACTATATAACATAAAAAATATATATACATTGAACATATTCTTTACTGAAGAATCAAAAGATGACATAAAGAAATTATATAACCATGGTAGTTTTTTTAACTCATTTTTATTCATGCCAATTTATCTAGCAATATACAGTTGTATATTGAAAGTCCTTTTTAATGTTACTCTTATAGCATAAATCAATATCTTGGTTTGTATGTTTTCTTATATTTTATTGATAAGTATTTTTTTTATATCCACAAACAAGTTTTTCAAGACTCAATAGTGTGGCTATATACAACTGCCTTGCTGATCATAGACGTCGAACCTCTGTCACTACACTTATTTTAAGACCCTTGTCTGTTTATGCAAATGCTAAGTTTGTGAGGTGTTGAACTTTGTATCCTTGGGAATTTAAACTGCATTTTTTTATATAAAATTCTAAAAGCTTCTTTAAAGATATATATATATATATATATATATATATATATATATATATATATATAAGCGTAAGAAAACTAATAATTGCATCGGGGAGATTGTTTATGAAAATCAAGTGTAATAATGTTCCAAGGATCAACCTCTGGAGCACATCAACATTATTTAGATGTACTGTCATCGAAAACAACCTGGATCTTATTTTTTGGCTAAGAAGGATCTGATTATATTAGATATTTATCCAATAATAACATACAAATTCATTTTCATGAGAAGACCTTCATATCAGACTTTATCAAAGGTTTTGGATATCTCAAGTGCTACTGCCCTAACTTCACCAGCTTTGTTCAGTCTATGGTATATGCAGAAATCAGAGATGACCGTTAGGATATCCACAGTAGAACAGGCTTGTCTAAATCCATATTGATAGTCAAAAAGAGGTTTAGCATTATAATAAGTTGGCAGACTATCGTTAGATTGACAGTTCAAATATTTTAGCAAAGAACGGGAGGAGACTGAGGAGTTGATGATTTTGAGAATGTAGCAATTTGTGCCATTGCCGCAAGGAAATGTTTTAAATTTTAAATACATAACCATACAGTTTATTTTTATGGAAAATTAAGATGATGTAAACATCAAAACCGATCAAAGTTAAATTGAGAAATTTTACTTGTATCCTTTTAAGCACAAAGTTCTAACAACTCTTCAAAGACTAAAGGAAAGTGGACTTTTTGTTCAGATTTTATTTTCATCAATGAAGTCAGGATAAAAAAACATGAACTAATGTTCTTAATATGCATACATTCAAGCAACACATTTACCGAAAGAAAATGCTATTTCAAACTTAAGCATTACAGAGGAAAGAAAATACTGTTTCAAACTTATGCATGACAGAATGACATTCAAAGTCTATCATTAAAGCAAAGATGCATCTAATAAGGAGAAAAGATTAAGCTGTTCATTTTCACAAAAAGTGAAATTCTTAATTTCTTTCGAATTAAAAACAAAAAAAAAATTAATCGCATGAATTTAATAATCTTAAAATGTTTAATTAAATAGGTGTTTCTTTTTTTAAAATTTTTTCTATCAAACTCGACTTATGATTAAAAATGGAAACATTACTTTCAAATCATTTTCTTTTTAATATTTCCAGATGAACAAAGAAAAGCAAATTTTATTTAATTACGCGTAATCGATTGATGGATTGCAGCTTGTTGCTATTGAGATAATCTTGGTGAATGATTGATGTCACTGAACCAGAACATAAGTGAAAGCCGCCAGCACATCTTAACAAAAAAGATAAGATAGATAAGGATGAGGGAAAGATAAGAAAACTACAAGACATAAAAGATGAGGAAGCCAGTTTTGTAGGTCAACATTAAAAGCATTGATTCTGGGCCACGATATTGGAAAGTGCTAGTCTATCTGCACTGATGAGTTGTGATACAATGAAACAGTACTGTATGTGGATGACAATATATTATGCCCCCCCTCCACCCTCTTTGGGCCGAGCACTGTCGTAAATATATCTCATCCACTGTTTATTTGGTTATTAAGTGAGGCTCGCTGTTTGTTTGTAAACAAATTAGCAGTTCCAGCATGTAAAAGCGATGGGCGAATGTTTACTTAATAGACATTTGATAAGACGTTTATGAGTAGAACTGCTGACTACCAACACGATGGTTGTAGGTTCAATCCATGACTAGGGAAAGGTGCTAATCTAGCCACACTGGTGAGTTGTGATACAATGAAATAGTATTGCATGTGGAGGACTATATATATATATATATATATATATATATTACACACACACACACAAACTTGAAAAGGTGGATCAGAAAAGAAACAAACAGGAATGTCACTTTTAAGTTGGTGGACAAATGATCTAATGTTCTGCTAAAATGTGAACAGGAACTCGCTATATCTGCAAACGTTTTAAATTATTTTAATTTTGTAACTGATCACATGCCTAATAAGGACTATTGAGAGTCAAAAATATTTTCAGATATGTCGAGTTATTTCTCACGCTCAGGCAAAACCTTAGATCATTGTCCCGCCAACTCAAAAGGATGGATTAAAAAAAAAAAAGAAAAAAAAAAAAAAAAAAACCACAAACAGGAATTCTCACTGATGTTTAATCAAAGGTGCGCACGCGCGTGCGCGCGCACACACACACACACACGGACTGTTGTAATGGATTCGAAAACCAGAAATCAAAGTACAACATAAATATTTTATATATTTCCAAGTCATTTTTTGTCCCTATATCTAGTCTATTCTATTTATTATTGCTTTTGAGTTGTTTAAACCGTAACAAGTGTGACAATTTTAAATGTTCAAATCTACACGGTACACTCGTGTGGCCTTATTTTCACGCATGCTAAAGTAGATTAAAAAGAAACAATTCATCCGTCTTTAATCTGATTCCTTACATAATCCACATGTTTAGCTGTCCAGGGGAAAAAAATGTATTTACAAACTGGGGGAGGGGGAGAGCTTTAGAAAATTCCCAGCTTAGTAAAGAATAAGCCGCTCCTCCTGTTTCCCCGTTTCTCTTCAACAAACACATGCAATCAACTCCACCGAGCAGAAGAAATTCTAAGCTTCCACAGATGATCAGATTCAGATTTTGGTAAAATGTCTGATATCAATCAGGAATCAAAGAATTAGAAACTACAAAACAAAAAAAAAAAAAAAAAAAAAAAAAAAACAACAAAAAAAAAACACCTGACAAACATTATAAAGAACAAAACTTCAGGATCAAGGATATCGAGATAGAATCAATGCCTGTATCAAATTTAGAGCTGGTGGAGAGGAAGAAAGAGAGGGTAACTAAGGGGAGGGGGTAGAGAGAGAGAGAGGAAAGGATGAGAGAGGAAAATGATCATTTAATTAACTCATTTGTAATATCTCCAAATCCATAAACGTGGTGAGTTTAGCACTAAAAGCAATCGACTTGCATACGAATATCTAATGCAAAATGGATAAAGTTTATTTTTTGTCTTTAATTTGTAGACAAAACTTTGAGATTGAATTTTACTCAGATTAGCAAAGGAAAAAAATTGATTTCTTTCATATCAGACATTCCGGTTTCTTTCTCACGTCGACAAAAAAATAAATCTAGATAATTTATACAAAGTGATCAATTTCTTCAGCTGTTGAGTTCGCCATCGCTTCCTGTGTTAAATATATGCACTCATAAATACCACTTTAACAGGAAATAAAGATTATTTTCTATTTGCTTTTAAAGAGACCATTTTCGAGTCTAAAATTCCTCAAATTCTTTAACAAGCAAGACAAATTGATATTACATAGAAAAATAAATTTTGATTAAAGGCAAATCAATGCGATATAACAGACCTGGAAGTAATGCAATTTGGGTTGACAATAAAAAGCAGTCACTTGAGAATATAAATTATTACCAAATTATAATTACTGAGAACATTTGTAACAACGGATTTGTTAGTAATATTTAGTAACTGGTAAGTTTATATGCAAGTTACTGTTTCGCCTAGATTATGTGTTTTCAAACATTTTCTGCGATAAAGTTTATAAAATCAACTTTGTTTCTTATTGCATTATACAATTATTTTTTTTATGCCTTTAATCAAATAAAAACTTATCGTCGACAAAAGCAGAAAAATGCATGTAAACAGAAAGTAGCAAGAAAAAAAAAAAAGAAAAAAAAAAAAAAAGAAAAATACATCCGCAAAAAAGTTTTCTTGAAAGATCTTGTGCTGTGATGCTAAACTACATTCTGGAGAAGTTTTTTCCATGGATCAACAATAGACAGATTAAGTGAAAGCGTCAATTGCATATCATACTAAATCGATTGATAGTACAATTTGTGTGTGTGTGTGTGTGTGTGTGTGTGTGTGTGTGTGTATATATATATATATATATATATATATATATATATATATATAACGGCTAAATACAGACCAAAAAGCATAATGAATTTTAAAAAAATAAAAAAAATGAAAATAAGTTAGCTAACCAGGTTTTGTTCCTCACTTATGAAAGCTAAATGGAGGAAAATACGATTTAAAACAAACAAAAAAAAAGTCATGCATATGGCAGGCGTAGGACCCCCCACCCCCAGAAATAAACGGGGGAAAAATTACATAGAGACTAAATTAAGTCCTAGAAGATTTTATTTTTGCTTAACCCAAAGAAATTATAGCTAGTAGGTGTCCTGTGTACCTACGTCTACCTTGGCTAGGTAACATTAGTGACCGATTTGCTAAGCAAATTTCTTTGTCTGTGCAACGGTGTTATTTTGCATCGAACCCGCGTGTTGTTTTTTCAACTAGGCCTATGTTGACGTCTATTCGCAAAGATCTTCTTCCCCCCATAATAATTCTATTATTTATTTATTTAAATGTAGTTGCAGTGCGCACTATGTTGGGCGAACATCGCAAAGATTAGATTTTCGTTTGAAACAGCATGTGCCTTCAAAGATTCGTTATGCAAATTTTTCACCCTCGGATGTTCTGAGTAATACGTATGGTTCTGCGATTTGCGACCATCTTATAAATAACCATGCGTGTGCCACAAATTTCAGTGCTGACATGTTTACGATCCTTAGTGAGTCGCATTCTCCCTATCATTTTAAAATTTTAGAGACTATTTTTATTAAGTCTTTGAGACCTTTTCTTTGCAAGCAAAAAGAAAATCTTCTTGGACTTAATTTAGTCTCTATGTAATTTTTTCCCACCCGTTTATTTTTTTTTATTTATTTTTTTTTCCTTGCCCCACCATATTCATGACTTATTTATTTATTTTTTTTTTTTTACACAGGCATCACCACGTTATCAAGACCAAGAGGCCACTCAAGGATAAGGGTTAAAGAGTGTACAGTAGAAATTGGACAATATAGTAATCATTAGTAATGAAAATTCGGTAAATTTGTTAACTTATATGGAACAGCTCATCAAGAACTTATTTACGTTAGACTTGAAGACAACCATATTGTAGTCAGCTGGAAAGCAGGAAAACGGACGACAATTCCACAGGCGTGCAGTCCTAAGAAAGAAGCTTTGTTCATGGAATCTACGTTTAGGTTTAGATAAAGATTGGGGGAAATTATTGATAGTGTTTTCAGCTAGACGAGTGTTTCTTGTGAAAGTTTGGCGAGGGGGGACCATAGACTGAAGCTCAGTTGAACACTTTCCATGAAAATAACGATACATCAGAGACAAGCTCGCAACATCTCTTCTGTGAGATAGAGGTTGCAGGGAAGAGAAAAGGACATCTCCTACGAGGCTACATTTGTTTTAAATCGTATTTTCCTCCATTTAGCTTTGATAAGTGAGGAACGAACCTGGTTAGCTAACCTTTATTTTCATTTTTTTTTTAATTCATTATGCTTTTTGGTCTGTATTTAGACATTATAAAATTCTGTACCTCCCGGAAAATTTTCAAATATATATATATATATATATATATATATATATATATATATATATATAACTGGAAAGCATTGGAGTGGAAAAAAGAAATCACCAAGAAGCAGATTGACTATCCCATTCTTGGGGTTATATGTTAGGATTAAGTCACTCTACAGTTTTCACTGTTCAAGTAAAAGTCTGTCCAACCACAGAAGCTGCTCCTTGTAAGTGAGCATGGAAAGTCCCTTCACTCTGCATGTGACCAAATGTTGCACACACTCAAAAAGAATTGTAAATTTTCATGTGTTTTTATAATACTGACGGCAACTTTGGTTTTCTACATGTATGACATTGAAATACAATAGATATGTGATTAAACAAAATAACCCAACTCTTTCTTATAGATTAATATACTAGGTTGGGGTGACTAAACTGTGGGAATTATATCACATGACTCAAAAAGAGGGAGAGAGAAACAGGTCTTTGGAAGCATGCAATGTGTGAACATGATACAATGTGATAAGCTATCAAAAGATGATTAAACAGTAATTATCAATCTCTGTCTCTCCAACTTCACTGGCAAATGGTTTGGAAAGAAGATCAAGTGGAATAAACTTCATCTGTCTTCCAACAGCTGGGTTTTGACTTATTCTTTTTGAAAGTATAAAAAAAAAAAAAAAAAAAAAGAAAAAAAAAAAAGAAACTTTAATTTCAGACAACACGCCATCAATCTGGCAGTACCATAGAAGAGATACGTACAAAACCAAGCAGCTAAAAATGTACGGATCATAACTGGAATTTCATGCATTTTTTTCATAATGATGACAACTTGATTTTCTACATTTCTGCCACAAGGTTAAAATGAAATGCGTGGACCAGATAACACCAGATGACCTTGCTAGTAATGAGATGGCCGTTTCATTAAGGCGAGAACAAGAAGAGCACCCACTTTTCAATTGCAATTAGAAAATGGACAACTGGAAACGCTATTTACACGAATTCAAGAAGAATCACATAGGGAAAAAATTAATAGCCTAAAGATATGATGTCCTCAAGTACCTCCTCCTCCTCCATTGATTAGAACCAAGTGGAACAAAGTTGATCAACGCAAAATAGAGATTACATTGCTCTCTCTCTCTCTTTTCAAACCGTTGAATAACAACATGTACAAATACACAAATCAATTATTAAGAGTCACTAATTGAAAGAACGGTCATCAATATGCAACAAGAATAAGATTCAACACAATTTTTTTCAAGTGTTGAGAATTGGATAAATTAATGTTTTAAGCTATTTCTTAATAGATCATCCTTCACTGACGGTGACCTCACATAAATCCCACCAATAAAACCGTTAATAAAATTCACGTTCATTTCTATGATACAACCCTATCTGGTACAAACGTCAGTGTGACGCCCACCAAGTTTAATTCGTGAATATCCAACAGTTTTTGTTTTATCATTACTCAAAATGTGCACTTCTATTTTACGAGCACATTTGGATACGACGTGCAAAATTGTCTTCAACGTGGCATTGAATTTATTAAGTTTGAATGTTGTATCATCAGTTAGAGGTTATGATCCAGAATGGGTTCCACACTCACCGGATCATAACATCCTCAGATTTTTATCTAAAGTTAAGATAATGTTTATCAAATTAATCCCCTGACTATTCCTGAAGTAAAAAGTTGCTGGCTATGTTGAATGTTGTATCTAGGTGCACTTGCAATGCAGAGATATGCATTTCAATTATATAATTTGAACAATGATAAAACAAAGACTGTTGAACATTTATGACTGAAACTTGGTGGATAAGTCAGGTGCAGATTAAAGTTTATTTTTACCAAATATGATTGGATTGTAGAAAGTTTTGTGAATTTTATTAACATATTCCATGGTGGTATTTTGAGGTGATGAAATCACTATACAAGATGTTGGGTTGATATTTATGAATTCCAAGTTGATCTACTAAACACATAGCTTAGCAGATACAGGTGTTAGTAAATAAATATTGTAGAGGAAATTCAATTCCTGGTGAATTTAGTTAACTGACATAAGAGAAAAAACATGCACGAGATGTGTTCAGATCTTCTGTTTTCTCCAATTTAAATGAATAGCTATCTCTTGATAAAGCTCCTTAGAGTAACCCCCACCCTCCCAAAAAAAGACTGTTGGATATTCATGACTGAAATTTGGTGAACAAGTCAGGCATAAACTGAAGTTTATTTGTACCACATATAGTTAGATTGCAGAAAGGGTTGTGAATTTTATTAATGATTCCAAAGGTGAATGACCTTTTGGGAAGTGGGGAGGGCACTTTGTACTAGATGGAGGAAAATGTTTGCTAGTGATTTATAACGCAAGAATTGAATCAAAAACAATAAATATTCTTCAAAATAAAGACCACCATTGTCTATGACTTTCTATCAACAATATATATTAGTTTATTTGCATTAGATGACTATTGAGCAGATGAATTTGGAAACAATATTAAATATCTTCTTCCACTCTTGGGAGAATTGATGCTCCCTGTAAAAGTGTCCATGCAAAGAGTCTATAGTGAGGCAAAGGTTACAGAACCGCATTACAAAGGCTTAGTGACAAATGGAAACCCAGTATGATTGGAAACCCTGCCGGGACAAGTGGAGAAGAATTAGTTTTATTTCAAAGTTTTCCCTATTGTAAACTAGTTACAAAACCAAGACTTGACTGGCTAATCCATCCAACCATTTAATCTACAGCTAGAGATGAAATATAAATTTTTCAAGGTTATAAATGAAAGTGATACAGCTGTCCAAGCAAAACTCAAACCTAAAGATTGCATAAGCATGACACACTATTACCTGGAGGTAATAAGTATTTATTTCTAAAATATTATTATAATCCCAATTAGGATTGGATTTCTTTAAGGGAGTTATAAACTTTCAACCATAGCATAATTATAATGTTCCGTGTCTGCTATTAAGACCTATTTGACTAGCTTCTGTATTTGTCTGTTTACCTCAACATATATGACTTTATTCTCTTTCTTTTCCCATGATAACTGTTGGTGGCCGAGGGGTTGAATACCGCACTTCAGACACAAAGGTGATTTTGTGACAGGGTTTGACTCCTTCATCTGTTAGTAATTATCATTTCTTATACTTATGATTGTGTAAGCATGCAACAGTAGTACCTGCTGGTAAAAATATTTATTTATAAAAATGTTTATATTCTAGGAAAGGGCTAATATATTGAACTCAGTATCTCTCATTGGGAAGTAACATACAAATTACCATTAGCATATTAAGCGATGCTCTTTGTGTAAACGAATCGAGCTTAGGTATTTGGACAATATACAAAACATTGTTAATTCACTGTCCGAATAGCAGCAGCCAAATAGTGCAACAGTTAGAAGCTCCGACTGTTGTTTGGGTGGTCGGGTTTCGATCCTGGCTTGAGGTAGTTGCTTATCTAGCCGCACTGATGAGCTGTGAAACAGCGAAACAGTACTGTATGTGGATTATATATATATATATATATATGTGTGTGTGTGTGTGAAACTCTTCATGTACCTGTATATTTAAAGGCAATATATTGCGCAGATGAATTTGGCAACAATACACAGATACACAAGGCAGAACTACACCTACCCACCTTCAAACTCACACACTGATTAGCACTTCTTTCATAACGAAATATAGATTCATCTGATGTAGTTTTGATGATGAGGAGGAGGTCGTGCATTGTCTATGATTAACTGAAAATATTGATATGTGCAACGTGCAATCTATTATGGGTGCAAAGTTTCTTTTTATGGAAAAAAAAAAAAAAATTTACAGCGCTTTTGATTACTGATGCAATCAATGACTCAAAACAAGCATGAAGCAGACGTGATGATTAAAAGATGTATTTATGAGGTTCACTCCAAAATAGTTTGGAATGTGTACAAAGCAAGGAAATTGATTTGGATTCTGATGAGTCAGTGATATTTACCGCCTATGCACGAGGTTAGATGCAAGGTCAGATAAGGTTTTGAAAAGCCAGTGCATTAGGTAAAGTGCACTCTAGAAAAGAGAAAAATACCTGAGCAGCTCTAATGACATTCGCCCAGTAGGGGCGCCTCGGACGATTAGTAATAAACTAAAACCCCTTTTTCAGAGAAAAAAGTAAAGCCTGAAAGGTCAGATCTTTTGAACTAATAACCTGTTGGACTGATTCCCAAGGACATATCCTACTTACACATATAGACACATCTGTTATGCAATTTTTTCTATATATGACAGATTTTTTTTTTTTCTGTGGTTTTAGTTTGATGCTGGAAGAATGATCCATTGCATAAAATTGCTAAACAAATTTTTGTGACATTCAAATTCAAAGAAACATTTTTCCTACAACAAAGACTATAACTGTACAAAAGCAGAATCTCAAAAAAAAAAAATTTATGTATTGGGTGTTCACGTAGATATAAAGTTACATCCTTAAAACAAGTGCTATCATTATTGTGCAAATTTTTGATATCAAACAGCTTGGCCTTCGGGACAAGATCAAAGTGTAGTATCTGTCTTCAGATGCTGCACTTCAATTTCTTGTTCTCTGTCAGTGGAGGAGAAATCCTTCACAACTGAGACATTTTTTATTTTTGTTCCTTGTCTCCACGTTAAAAAATGACCCTGGTGTCTAACTCTGTCCCGTGGGGAGGCATTGTAAATAGGAACAGAAAGCTAGTTATTTGTGATGAAATGTGCTAAGAATCTAACAACTTGCTATCAATTGATTAAATTTATTTTTACAGATTCAATTTCAAAAACTTTTATCTAGTTCTATACAACAAATGATATTGCTTCTATCACTCAACTAAATTTTGCAACAAAGAAATTCCTTTCTGATGTCATAAGTATAAAAGCAAATAATATGCAACAGCAGTTTCATATTCTAACAATCTCAAGGTATGTCATTAAAAATTAGTTAATCTATAAAATAAAAGTAAAGGTCTGCAATACTAGTGTGGAGACGATTAATCAGAATTGAGATGGGGGGAATAGTAAAAAAAATATATAAAAAAAAAAAAAAATAAATAAAAACTTTGGTGTATCAAAATCTGAAAAATTTTAACCAAATTTCCGATTCTAAAAACAGTTCTTAAAATTCTCTTTATTTCAAATTTAATTTTCTATTGCTGGTATAATGATAAAAATGTCACATAGCCCACTACATAATACAGGTCATTACCTTTCCAACGAGCCTTCATTTGTTAAATTCTGATCAATAGTTGCTGAGAAGAATTGGAACTTATAAAATTGCTAAAAAAGGTGATATATATATATATATATATATATATATATATATATATATATATATTAGTGTTTGGACGATTAATCAGAATCAGAAAAAAATCGGAGCTTTTTTGGGTATCGGAATCGGAAAAATTTGAGCGTATTTTCCGATGCCATAACCGATTCCTTTAATTATCTTTTTTTATTTTGGTTTAAGAAACATCTTCCACTGATTGTATTTATAATAAAATAATAAATATTTATTGATTTAAAATTTCAGTAAAACTCTAGATCATCCGCTCACAAGTGTGTTTTTACATTTGAGAAACTATACGCACATTTAAGATATGTTTTTACAGTGATTGGCACGAAATAACACTTTTCTAGTTAAATATTTAGAGATTTATAAAGAATTGGAGTCAGAATCGGTAATTGCATCAGAATCTGGAATTTAGTATGGAATCTGGAAAAATATTGGAATCGCCCCATCACTAATATATATATATATATATATATATATATATATATACTCTTAGCCAAATTGAATATTGAAATGCTCATATCTTTGATTCTATAGGATAAAACCACCGGAAAATTTGAAGGTTTTTGAGAGATTATAATACTATTCTATGGTTAAAATTTTATGATATTTGGTAAAAAAGAACATATTTTGAAACCAACAAAATATGTCCAAATTTGCCTACATTTGTATGTATATTGTCCTGGCAGGTCAGCTTTAGTTTTGCTGCTTTGGGATGAATTTGGCTTAAGGTTTTTTTTTTGTTGTTGCTTGGTTGTCTCCTCTGTGGTCTTGCCAGGCCAGTAATATATATGTATTTGTCAAACCTAATAAAAGTAAATCTTAAAATTTTAAATCCTTTATTGCTCTGATTAATCTACTCTGAAAAAGTAATCAATTTTTAATTCAATGATGCAAGAGTTAAAAGAAAATTAGTGTATGTTTGTAAAAAGCAAATTTATATGCATTTATGACTACTTAAAAACATGAATAAACATGATAAATCTACACATAATTATGAGATTGTAGAATCGAGGACAAATTCCTTTTAATGGGAAAGGTGTGGATTGTTATCAACATTGTCTACTTTGTATTTCGTTATTAATTGAGATGACAAGATTACAAATACACTGTCATTTCAGATTAGGATTGTATATTTTTAAGTAACAATTTCTCTTATGTAACTCTCTCTCTCTCTATATATATATATATATATGGATATGGTCTCCACTAATCGAGCCAGAGATGTCTCGTGTTGCGGGGTTCGAATCGTTCGGCTGGTGTTAATCGTGACACCCTGCATTGAAGAATCCCGAAAGGATGAAACACTAGTGTCTGTAGGTATTTAATTATTATATTAAAAAAAATAATTATATATATATATATTTATTTATTTATTTTAATGGGCACGATACATATTTATGATGATCATCCATTGATACTTTTGATTTCACTAAACACTGGAAAATTCAGAGGAAGAATTATTATTGAGAGTCAAACTTTCATTGCATCATTTGATGAACTCGTCAGATTAGGTGCATTGAAGATAAAGTAGCCAGTCTTCTTTTTTTTTTTTTTTTGAAATTGAGAGTACTGATGGATCATCATAAATATGTATAGTGTCCATTAAAAATAATATATATGACTGTCCATCCATCACCATTATTCGAGGGAATGTCCTAAGCCAGCAGGACATGTAATAAAGTTTTTTTTTAATATAGTTTTTTTTAAATTTTTTTTTTAATTTGGTGGATGAAAAACATTTTTTAAAAATATGGAAACAAAGTAAATGTTTGCATGAAATGTTGAATTATAAATCCATTTTTTTTATGATCTTTTTCCCTACATATATTCAAATATTTGATTGATATTAGATTAATTTAAAAAAAAAAAAAAGAAGATGTTTCAATCAATTTTTTTGTTGAAAATTTTATACATGAATGGTTTATTTGTTAATTCATATGCACTACAACATGTTTGTGTTGAGAAAGGCCGACATCATATAGAGGGTAGTTGTCAGCCCACAATCCAATTTGATGACATTAGTTTTTGCGAAGCATAGACTTTTCCTCACATACAGCACCTAGTATTCCCAAATGGTCACCCATCTGGTACTGATCAAGTTCAACATTGCTTAACTAGTATATTAACATATGTGATTATGCCATATTTGATGATTGTGTAAACGTTTTTACAACTTGAGTGGGAAATTTTGTTTTGATTTTTCATTAACTTCTCATTTACCAAATATTGTACAATTGGATTAGCATTTTGTAGTTTTAACAAAATTCTCATAAGAAATAAGCTGCTTGCCTGGAAAACTGCAAAAGGCACCTAAAGTGGATTCAGCTGGGTGGGGTAGAGTCACAGATTTGCCCAATAGACAGCAGAAACATAATACACAAACACAGACACCCACACACTTGAAAATGAAAATTAATCTACAAGAATGCTAATAAGCATACACACACACACACACACATATATATATATATATATATATATATATATATATATGAAAATGAGAGTGGGCGAATTTTTTAAAATGCAGTAATTTTATTTTTCTTGAAGAAAAAAGATCGCTGTAAAGAAAAGTGGCTGGTGGAGTTGGAAGCAACAACAGCTGCAGCAGATAGAGACAGTAATAATGTGCACATTCTGCAATTTATGCCACCAATGGACATTTTCTCACTTGTCAAACGCAGACAAACCTTTGTGTTTACTAAGCAACTTTTTTTCTCTCTCTTCATTCTTCACTTGTAACGACAGCCAATAAACTGTGAGAAAGTTGAAACTTAGACACAAAAATGGAACCGGGTATAGACAGACATCTAAAACAAGCAAAGCTAAAAAACCAAAAACTGATCAACCCAAAATCTAATATTTTCCTCTGCACTTGCAAAATAGTCAGAAGTAATTTATGAGCAAATTTATTCATACAAACACAGCAATATTTTTCCAGTTAGATTAAACAAAAACAAACATTTGTGAATGTCTTCCCTCATCTAAGATAAACAAATTTTGTTTAGAAACAATTTATAAAAACAAAACCTGCATAGACATGTACATTGTGTTGCAAAATACCAGAATATTTTCACAATCTTTTAAACAGACTTTGAACTTTTTTTCTAACTTTTTAACTGAACTTATAAAATATGTAATTTATTTAAAAAAAAACCCTGACATTTTAAGAGATTTAGATTATTATGCCTTGACTTAAACATCAGTTAAAATCAGATTCTTCCTGCATAATCAAAGTTAAGCAATGTTGAGCCTGGTCAGTAATAAAATAGGTAATTATTTGAAAATACCGGATGTCATAAGTTTGTAAGTGACAGTAAAATAGGATCCTGCTACAATGATCCGATATAGCTTATGAATAAAAAAAAAATGGCTTTTAAAACGTTTGCTACTGTGTAATGCTTTATACTTGGATGTGCATGCAAGTTTCATAGGCTTACGCTTTCGAAGCGGATGAATTCACACACAATTGGGTGGAACTGTATTCCAGTACACAGCATTAACACCAACTTGTCACATGATCGACTTGAGGTGAAATGCACTGAACGAACAAATGTCACTAAACAGACGTTAGAGAATTAACAATTGAAATTCCTTTACAGCTGATCAAGTTAGTATCTAGATTGGAATAAACGTTGAAAATTTATTGGTTTTGAGATGTAATAAAATTTTATGGGAGCTTTTAATTCTTAGACTTAGATTTCTATTTTGTGCAGTGATAATCTTTATTGTTGGTCTTCATTTGTCTTGAGAGACAACATATAGTTTGAATGGGTGCCCATGCAATTAAGCAACAGTTGTGCCATCCTTAACTGCATTTCTACTGATCCAGCATTGCTTAAATGAGTGAGAAGGAAAGTATAAGACTACTAGAGATAATGCTGAAATAAACAAAGAAGGATAGGTGATATTACATATTTTCCTTCTAGACTAGTTGTCATTCCAAGCTTTTAAGAGTTTGCTCTATCCTATTTATAGTGAAATAATTTTAGTTATTAATTTCTTTGTACATTTTTAAACTTAAGGTAAATAACTCCTATTATATTCTTTAATTTATTAATAAGTTATCATGTTTACTTAGTTTTAATTTTTAAGTGACCATTTAAAAATCTATATATTTCTCTAAGTCTGCCTGTTTGTCCATTCTACTCGTTCTCAAAAACTACTGGGCCAAACTGTCTTAAACTTTGTATGGACCTTTGTTATGATAAGGTGCAACAAAATAAGTATTATTATATAAGTTCAATGGTTAAAAAGTATTCAATCACTCCATCAATAAGGGTTTCATCACTCAATGAGGAGCCCGTTCCCTGAACTGCAGCCATCTATCTCTGTCTCGAGACATCTGCTACCATGTTGAACCCATGTGTTCATATTTACTTGCCTCTTCACAAGGGCAGAGTTAGACATAAGGTCGGTTTTTAATGTGGGGATAATCCAGCTCCCTAAAAAGGGGCACTCTGGATAGGAACAAAAATACAAATTGTTTCAGTCATGAAGGATTTCTCCTCCACTGACCGAGGACAGAAATGGTGAAGTGTAGTATCAGAACAGATACTACACTGATCTTGGCCAAAAGTGTTAATTTGTTGTATCATGTTGTCGCCCCCACCTCTTCTTGGTCTCCCCTTTAACCGCTTATGTTCACGAGGGGTCCATTCAGTTTTCTTGGTGGACCATCTGTTGTCATGTTGTCTGGCTATGTGCCCTGCCCATCTATGTTTGAATGTCTTGATGGCAGTATTGATATCAATAACACTTGTTTGTTGGTTGATCCAGATGTCTGTCTTTATGTCTTGTAGAGTGATGCCCAGCATTATCCTCATCTTTTGTGCTACTGCCAAGATTTCACTTTCGTGAGACATCAGGGTCAATGTTTCACGACTGTAGATCATCACAGGTAGTATATATTCATTGAAGATCTTTTTTATTGCCATACTTGCTTTTCAGCTTCTCATGATATTATCCACTTTCCGAAAAGCTGCCCATCCCTTCTCTTTATCTCAGGCAGGAGATCTCCATCTTTCATAATTTTCTTTCCTAAGTAGATGTAGCTTTCAACTTCATAAATTGTCTTTCCATCAACAATTATTGGCGACTTGGCAGCATGCTGGTTCAACATCACCTTCCAAAGATGCACGTTGAGGCCAATTGGTTTGCTCTTAGAGTGGACGTCGTTTAGAATGTCATTTAGTTCCAGAGGAGAGTGTGCCAGCAGTACTATACCATCAGCAAAGATGAGATGTGACAGGTGTTCACCATCAATCTTGACCCCCTCTACTATCTCACTTAATCTGACTGATTATCGCATCCTGGAGACAGGCTGAAGAGTTTTGGTGAGATGTTGTCACCTTGTCTTGTTCCCCTCTCCAGCTTGATCTTGTTGCTGTCACGATGGAACTTTAGAGTAGAGGTAGCCCCATTGTACAGGTCTTTCAACAAGGGTGATGTATGTACTCAACTCCTTAGTTCTCAAGGGCAGTGAACAGTGGATCGAACCCTATAGAGTTTAAAGCCTTTTCATAATCCACAAAGGCAAAGCACAGTGGGATCTTGTATTCTCTTGCAGTTGACTGACAGCCTGGATATGATCAATGTAAGCGGGATTAGTATTCAATGAAAAAAAAATGGGCACAAATAGCAGGTTATATAACTTTTGTCCATTTTTGAGGAGTTAAAAAAGTCTGTTTCATATATGCAGTTGTCTGAGCTGGATGAAATAATTTTTTAAAAATAAATTTTAACTAAATGTGTTATGATATTGCCAATAACACAACAATAAGAATTAAAATTGGTTAGTCAAACACAGTGTTTAATTTGCCAGCTTAAATGCTATTTAGGTCTGACTTTGAAAATCTAACAAAATAAATTTATAGATTAGATGTATTTGCCTTGAAATTTTCTGTTTGGCAAGAAGTTGAGATTTGTTTGGAATTTTTCAGAATGAGATTGATTTCAAAGCTGTGCAAGTTTTAAATCTTATTGTCCATTTTTATTATTTTTAAATAACTCTCGGGAGAAGTTGACATAACAGTAAAAAACTATGAATTCTTCCTCTATTTCTCTTCCCTTAAAGATGGATTGTGGGTTTTGTTTATGTTTTCTTAGGTTAACCTGGAGATTTCGGATTAGCTGAAGAAAAGTAAGAGTGAGGAGTTCAAATTGAAGAGGAAAGATCTGAGGAGACATCTCCATCAAACCTCCGGGTGTAAGTGAGCAAACTAAATTCCCTTTTTTCTTCAGTTCTTTATGTCAACCAACACTAAATATATCCAGATCAAATACATGTGTGCATGGGTGGAGGGGGATTAAGGAAAATATGTTCCGGAATTCTGTTTGTTTGGAAATGACAACAGGTTACTCACTGGCTCAAAAGAAGGAATTAAATTAACCCCCCCAACCCCTCACCCAAATACTACTATGCAGCATTTACATACAGGAATGGAAATTTTTTTCCATTTTCCATGTCCTCTCCTCTTTAAAAATGAAATCTTTCTGAAGGAATGGAGATAACTAGGTTAGAAGTTTAGACTATTTGAAAATATATTTTTGCAGTTTAAGGCATACACATCTGTCTGTCTCTGGTAAAAACAAACTAGAATATTTAGATATTTGCAATATCAAAATAATCTGTAACTCGCAGGACCTGTAGAAATTCCACAGGGGACTCATTCATATGTAATATGTTGATGTTGGCATTCTGTAGATGTTCAGCATAAATGGGGAAGCTCTGATATGATTGTAGCTTTTTTTGTTAAAACTGCTAAAGTATTTATCTAAGCTAGCACGAACGCCTGGCAAAGCTCGGTCGCAAAGTATGCTTAAATATGATATTTTAATTCTTGCAGATTTCGTATATATTATTACAGAGTTAATGCTCTATCGATTTTTATATATTATAAAGTTGTGATTTCAAAAATAAAAAAATATATCTATATGACTTGGGTGCATTAGCTTGAATCAAAACCGAAATAAAAACTTATATAAATATATATATATATATATATAGAACTTGCGTTCTTTCAGCCATAATCAAAACCAAAACTTATTAAGAATTCTTAATAAAAAACATAGATGAATAGGTGCCATCTGCTATAATCGAAACTGAAACCAAAACTTAAGAGTTCTTGGTAAAATTATTTATGACAAGAAATGGAAGTACATAATAATAAAACGACCCAGATGTAAGCGTGACACAGAAAATAACATACTATCGTATTAATATATAGATTTTATTTATTAAATGAATAAATGCAAAAAAAAATTTAATTTATCACTCATATTATAACCATCAAAATGGGTTACTATTATTTCAGTCAATAATACAGCATATTTTGAAATACTTTATATATAGTACAACAAATAAACCAAACAATTATTTGTATGACAAATTAACATAGCTCTTTTTTTAAACAGTTCATAATAAAGTAATGCTTGGTGTTATACATTTGTAATTTTGTTGTCTTTATATATGCAATAATTTCATCATTACTAACAGTAATTAAAATGATCTGATGGATAACTTATTAAAAATCTTTCTTTTAATGTTTCTTAGCTACAAGCAAAAAAAGAGTGTGTCTGTTTATTATACTTCCTTTCTCCTGTTAATGACGCCATGTTCTTGTCAACCGAATTAATTTCTTCATTGTTATTTTTTTTATCCTTAGAGACTTAAAGATGAATAGATTTGTATGAAGATTATCATGATGTTAATGTTTACATACACGCGAAAGGATGGTCTTCTGTTTGTAAGAAACTTACAAGAGAAATGTTTAATATTTAAAATTTTCATTTTAAATATTTCAATAAACAAACTTTGCAAAGTAATAGCAAGCTGGTAAAACCATAAAATAAGTAAGAATAAATATAAATAAAAAATATAAAATAAATTAAAAAAAAATATAAAATAAATAAAATATAAAATAAATATAAATAAATATTAATAAAAAATATAAAAATAAATAAAAAATATAAAATAAAATAAATAAAAAAATATAAATATATAAAATGAATAAAAAAATAAAATATAAAATAAAATAAATAAAAAAATAAAATAAATAAAATAAAATAAATAAAAAAATAAAATAAATAAAAAAATAAAACAAATAAAAAGATAAAATAAATAAAAATAAAATAAATAAAAAAATAAAATAAATAAAAAAATAAAATAAATAAAAAATATAAAATAAATAAAAAAGACAGCACTTACTTGTTAAATAAATTCAACCCAATTCGATACAGTCGCTTCCTTTCCCGATCACCGATCCTCGTCATGTGTTGGTCGTTAGTGACACTGATACGGATTTTCCTTTGATAACTTATACTATTCTCACTGCCTATACTTATGTTCTCCGAGCTCACATTATCCGAGCTCGGGGAACTTGAACACTGACCATCCAAACTCTCTGGCTCGCTCGTCTCTGATATATTACTCATTCGCTTCACTTCACCTTTGTTCACAACTGCAACCGTGGCGTTTGCAGCACTTTTGCGTTTCCAAATAGGAGATGCCTCTGGCCCTCGGTGTGACAGCACACCTTTTTTGTCCTTAATATCACGTACGCTGCTGCCGCTGCCACTACCACTGCCGCTATTACTACCACTACTACCACCGCCACGTAATTTCACCTTTGCATTCATGTAGTATTTTACAGTGTCTTCATTCAGGGTCTTCTGATCGTCCAGTCCGGTGTCCTCGGGGGAGGCCAGATCAACTTTGATCTGGACCTCAGAGGGGATCTCCGTGATCCCCGACTCCGGGTACAACCTACCCATACTATCACAGGACCCGTGCAGATCTTTACCAACCACATTGTGCAACCGGGGCTCGACTTCCATTGACAAGGTAAGGGCTTGAGGTTTGTGATGCCCAATCAGGGACCCAGTCTCCTGACTCCCGTCACTATGGATACTGTCACTATGGAAACTATCTGTCAAAATGTCCGTTTCTTTGCTCTCAAGCAAATTTTCAAAATCTAGGCTATGCAAATCAACCGTACTCTCCACGGGCGTGGCCTGTGGAGAGTCACTGGCACTACTATCATTTAGTTCTGGATAAGAGTTTCTATTATTATTTGTTTCTGCGGCAATGGAGGCAGCCAGCTGGGCGCTACACTTCTCCTCTCGCTCCTCCTCCTTCACGTTTTCCGTGGGAATGTCCGTTAAATCTATCTCCATTGACCTTTCCAAACGTCTCCTTTCCTTTCGTTGTGTCCGCTTGAGGTTGTCAATCTTCAATGAAGGGTCCAAAGACAGTTGGTGGTGGAGCTTGTTGTCCAAATTCTTTCGGGATTCAATCTCAGCAATTCGCTTCCGTACATTCTCCTGTGACAATAGATCAATCTTTACGTCTGTATTTTGTAATGCTGTACCTCCCATTGTAAACTGCATGTCAGAACTTATGCGGTCGGTCCATACGGTGTTGCTCCGCCCAAGTTCGGATAGCCGTTTGGACAGGCGACGTTCGCCGACTGAGTTTCTCAATTTTTCAAAGTTTTTATTCATACAATATTTGCGAAAGGCTCTTTGGATTACCCGCGCTGCACGTCGAGCTCGTATTGTTCCACCATATTTCCGCTCGAGCATTTCCAGCTGCTTATCCTGCAAGTCTTGAGAGAGCTCATAAGAGCTGGACTGCACACGCGACCGTTTTATCAGTTCATCATCTGTTCTTTTGAACGAGCGTTGCCTTTGAACCTGCGCCCGCTGGGCATTGGTGGCTGTTGATGTTTGGGTGGGGAGGGGGGAGGGGGCGGTGCCATTGGGAACTGTGGCACCAGCAGTAGAATTGTTTTGGTTAACTCCCTTTGGCCGGCCAAGTTCCTTATTACAGCCGTTTCCACTGGCGACCGGACGCGCCTTTCCTTGGAGTAGGTCTTCACTTGACCTGGCGCTTGTGACACTGCAAAGAGATAGAAAAAAAAAAAAAACATTTATTATATGGAAAATAAACATTGAAATGGGCAAAATATATTTTTTCTCCAAAAAATTAAGACGGGATAAGAAAAATACTTCAGATATCAGCATTTTTAAAATTATTTCTTTAGAGAATTTATATGAAACAGATAAACTAAGTGACTGACTATAGTCGAGGATGATCATAAGGCTCTCTTTTCATTAGCTATTACACTAAGGTGTATGGAAGGGTGCCATTTAATTTCTAGGATTATTCCACTTGCCCTTGATCTGCCACTTAGTATTTAGCATGGGGAGCATCAAATACTATTTTTTAATTCTTTGATATGCCTACAGAGAATTGAACCTCGGTTTCTTGGCCCATTAGCAAACATTAATAGACCGATAATTGACAGATACAAGATTCATTTAAAGATCTAAACAAGACTACAAGTCAATCATCAGACTACATACTTTCACCTGACAACGTTCGGATAGGCTTGAGTCTTATCTGGGCCTTACTTCAATATTTTTATGATGTGTTTCCAAAGTTTTGCCATGGAATATCGATAGCTCAAAAACTATCGAATCAAATTTTGTATGATGGCTTCTGTTATCACAGAACATCGCATCCATATATGAAATTTGGAAAAAGTTGAGATTTTGTCAAACTGATCAATATTGTTTGAAAGTTTGATGCTGATTGTTTAAGCAATGTAGATGATAAATCAATAATAACACGGAACCTCTGCTTTTTTGGAAGTAATAATATTCTGACATTCTGCAAAAAACAAACTTAACTTGATGCATTCCATCAATATCATTAGAGACATTAGTTCAAAAAAGGAATGCTTAGTTGCTCTAAACAAACGAATTTAATCATTCTAACCCTAACTACTCCATGAGCACATTTTTGCATCAAAAGAGACAGTTTTTCTTTTAAAGACTTTTAAAAGCAAGACAATGCATTTTATCCGATGGGAAATGTGGTATATCAGTTAATCGTAAGCCATATTTTTTCATAATTCCACCAATTATAAAAATAAAGCATAGCTTTACTTCTCTTAGTTGTATCCCACATAAATTATCATATTGATACATAGAGATCTTCCGGACATCAATTCATGTGAACACAACTACAACAATTGGTGAGAAATTCCAAATCTTTTATATAAGGAAAAAAAGAAAAAGAAAAGAAGGATCAGTTTTTATCAGAAACAAGTTCTTGTTTTAAAGTGTTAAACATCTGAAGATCTAAAATGTGGCAAATCTCACAGTTGGACAAAAGTGTCAAGTTTGTCGCATAATAAAATAGTATCTGATAAAGTTCTCAATAAACTTTACGTATTTTGATACAATAAACACCTTTATTCTCAAAGGACAATGCATACCCCATGTAAAGGTATCTGCATGAGGATTGAAGCAAGAGTTCCACAATTCACAGCCACACCTTTTCTAAACCAGCATATCTAATCCAGAAACAAGAAATCCAAGACTGAAAACAGTGAAATAAGGAAAATTTTTTACCTTTTCTTTTTCTTAGACTAGTTACACAACCAAGGATTGAGAATCTAGTTTCTTCTATTTAATCGATGTCTGAAGGGAAGATATATGGATTCATACCTTGCATAAAAGTATCAATAAACCTGATGCAGTAGGATTGAGAGAAACAGTTTAATCAGTTTTAGACCAAATTAGAGATGGGGTTATTCAAGAAGAAATCTAGGGTTAGTATAAAAAGGATATAATTATAGCAAATAAATGGAATCATTTAGATCGCAGAAGATCCAATGTTGCTCAATATTAAATGGCGAATGAAAAAAAAATGGCACAAGTGAATAAATATAAAAAAAACAATTTAGATGAAGACTCTCCTTGCCCCAACAAAGGAATTGCATTTTAGACAATTTTAGAATTGAAAAAATATTTGAATAGTTCCATCACTACTTCTGACGCACACAAAGTCTGATACATATACTCACATCATATCATTTTCGGAATTCAAACAATATTTACATAACCCTCCAATATTGTCGATTTTTTCACTTATATTTCAGGTGATAGTGTGTTTGAAATATTGCATTCTATCCAAGAATTCTTTTATTAATGTATAAGAAATATTGTATAAAATCTTCATTATGAAAAAAAAAAAAAAAAAATGATACTCTACGGAGGCGGCCATTTTAAGATGTTATTGCTATTGGAGAAATTTAAAAAATAATCTTAAAAAAAAAATAAAATGAATATTACATTTTTAAGGAATTATTGGACTTGCAAATATTGTATGAGTAATGCAAGTTTTTTCTTTTAAAATGGTTGAGTTTAGAAGATGGTTAAAAAGGGAGAAATCCAAAATATACATAACAAGCAAATATAGCAATCAATAATAATGATAACAATAATGATAACAATAATGATAATAATAATGATAATAACAATGATAATAATAATAACAATAACGATAATGATAACAATAATGATAACAATGATGATAATAATGATGATAATAATGATAATAATAATGATAATAATAATGATAATAATAATGATGATATCAACAATGATAATAATAATGATATCAACAATGATAATAATAATGATATCAACAATGATAATAATAATGATATCAACAATGATAATAATAATGATATCAACAATGATAATAGTAATGATATCAACAATGATAATAGTAATGATATCAACAATGATAATAGTAATGATATCAACAATGATAATAGTAATGATATCAACAATGATAATAATAATGATATCAACAATGATAATAATAATGATATCAACAATGATAATAATAATGATAATCAATAATGATAACAATGATAACCTGACAAACCAAATAACAACGGACAAACATAGAATCTTGTAGAGACAGGATGAGACATCTAAAAGGCAATAATTACTCAAATAGATTAGCAATCAGATTATTAAACAGCATCACATTCTCTAAAGCGGAACTGGAATCTGAATGCAAGACCATTGATTCTGACTCCTCTATCTTTGACACTTTAAACTTTTACTCACTTTTATGTAATTGCAAATCTCATGAGTTTAATTTGAGTAAGCCACAATCATAAAAATTGGTTTATTTAAAAGAATAATCCCGAAACATATAAAGTGTAAATTCTTTCACAGAATCCAATCATCCCATAATTATTTCAGACTCTACAATCCTAGTCTAAGAAAAATTTAGATCCAATAAGTGATGGATAATTAGGGCAATAAAAATAAATAAATATACATTTTGTTTTTTTTTGTTTTTATCAGAGTTTATTGGATAAATTATGTATAATCTCTCTTTATGAGAAACAGCAAAATCATAATTATTCCTTTAACATTTCCTTGGTCTTTCATAAAAGAGAGAATAGTTCATAGAAAAAAAAAACACTTGTACACAAGAAAAACAAAGAAGGGAGAGAAATCAATGGAAAACAAAAAAAAAAAAATTCTTTTTGCAAATACTGACTGGTAAAATATAACAATTCAATGAAGGCTGAATATACTGGAGGTCAAAATAACATTATAGTCAATCGATTATGTATTTTTTTTTTTGTTTTGTTTTTTGAGATGAGATTAAATTTGTATTATTTGGACTACTATTCTCATTTTGGTTTTTATTTTCACAATGTTTCAACTGATTCAACTTCTGACCTTCTTCAGGTGCATCTTTTCGAACTTAACCTATATGGAATGTCAAACTAAACTCTTTATTTTATCCATGGATGATAGACAGCTCTTATTCCGTCAACCATGACGAGGTAGAAGTGTTAATTATTTTTTATGTTATTTTTTTACTAACCACCATCTGTAATAAGGATTTAACTACCAACCTCCGTAAGATTAAAAACTGATTGTTAATTGTTATCCCATGGGTTCAGAAGAAAGAAGTTAAATCCGTGAGAACTTTGTAAAAATAACAACCAAATTGAGAATAGTAACCCACATATCCCAAGTTAAACGATTCTTTATCTATCTTTTATTATATAAAAGGAACTTTGTGTGTGTATGTGAGTTTATGGACTTGAAAAACGGCCAGGCCTATTTTTATGAAATTTCACATGATTGTACTTTATGTGCTTGGCAGTGTTTTTAGATAGGTTTTGTATCGAAACATCTTCAATAAATATTGAGAATTGAAATAATCCAATGAAAGCAGGAACAGGCGATTTTAACTACAGTATACACCTTACACAGCCTAACATCACAATTGCATTTGAGAAATTTTATTACCACACAAACAGAAACGCCCAACATATAAAATCAACAGTTGGTTCTTTACTATGTCAGGGGCACATTCAAAATGAATTGCACCATGATACGAGGGGCGTGCAATAAGTAATGCCCCTGACCCACTTCCAGTTGTCTGATCTAGCTGAAATTTTGCATGTGCAATGATTTATATCTCTACGGGTTATATGGCAAATTACAGCTCTGAACTAATTGTGGTTTCTGTTTTATAGGTGTTTGAACTGAGTCAGGTGTGAAATGGAGCCTGTTGAATGTCGAGCAGTGATCCGGTTTTTGTATTTGAAAGGACGCACACCACAGGAGACTTTTGATGAAATGAAAGAAAATTATGGCGATAATGCCTCATCATATGACCTTGTAAAACACTGGCATCGTGAATTCAAACATGGCCGGAAGTCTGTGGAAACAGCTCTCAGACCTGATCCCCCCCCCCTTCTGCCATTGATGAGGCATCTGTACGTCAAGTTGAGGCTGCCATTTTGGAAGATCGGCGCATTACTATTCGCCAAATAGCCCAAAATGTCAAGATTAGTACAGGGTCTGTGGAAACTATCATTCATGACCATTTGCATATGCATAAGGTGTCTGCCAGATTAATTCCCAGGTTGCTCACACCATTCCAGAAGCGAGAACGCGTCGAGTGCTCGAGGATGAATTTGGAGATGTGCCAAGAAGATCAAAGTTTTTCAAAAGACTAATTACACAGGATGAAACCTGGGTCCATCACTATGATCCAGAGACCAAAGCCCAGTCAATGCAGTGGAAGCACTTAGTCTCACCACCTCCAAAGAAGGCAAGGGTGCAGCCCTCCACTGGCAAGGTCATGCTCACAGTCTTCTGGGACCAGGACGAAGGAGTGACGACAGATTTTCTGGCAAAGGGTACCACAATTACAGGAGCCTATTATGCTTCACTTTTGAGGAAATTAAGGGAAGCTATCAAAAATCAAGAGGCGGTGCAAGATCAGCAAAGGTACCCTCCTCCTGCAGGAGAATGCTCCGGTCCACAACTCGCATATTACCAGATCAGAAGCATGGTCGTGTAGTTATGAAATCCTCCCTCATCCTCCCTACTCTCCTGACCTTGCACCCTCTGACTTTCACCTCTTCCCAGCCATGAAGTTGTTTTTGAAAAGAAAGCATTTCCCAGATGATGCAGCCTTGATTTCTGAAGTCACGTCATGGTTGGAGGACCAGCCTGGGGTGTTCTACAAAAGCGGTCTCCAGAGCTGCATCAAACGATGGAAGAAATGCATAACTCTGGGTGGTTTCTATGTAGAGAAAGACTAATAACTGTGGCAAGTTTCATTGCTCTACTGCTATGGGAAGTGGGTCAGGGGCATTACTTATTGCACGCCCCTCGTATTTTACTTTTTCATTTTAAACTTAAATTGAAGCCATTATCACTGCATAAGCAGTAAAGTCAAGCATATAAAATCAACAGTAGGTTCTTTGATATGACAGGGCCACATTCGAAATTAATGTTTTTGTTTAGAGCACAATTGAAGCATAACACTTTACTTTTGCATGTTTAATTCAAGACTATATATATAAAACAATTTATTATTTAATTAAATCAACAATAGGTTCTCTACAGTGCAATGTAGACTACAATATATTGTTAACTAAGTCATTGGGAGAGGCCTGGTGCATCGCAATGGGTCTTCAATTAGAGCAGGAATCAATTGATTTGATTGAAAAATGGGTGATTTCATCGACTTTGATGACAATAAAAATATGGGGGTATGAAACATTCGTTGATAATTCAATCCCGAGCAACGTCGGGTCTCCCTGCTAGTATTTAATAAAATCGTCTCTGAATAATATACATAAAAGCTGAAAATTATCAAGACAAGTACAATGTAAGATTAAGAAAAGTTTGAAATGCAAGACGGGGTGGGATAGAAAAGACGCGAGAAATCTAGCAAACTCTTCACTTAATCGGTATGTTTAGTGAAAACAATGTTATTTCAAAATGAACCGTGTCAGACTGGCAAAATGCTATTTCAAATTTGATAGATTTTTTGTCACATTTCTGTTTAAGATACCATTTTTGTTTTTTTTTTAAAATCTGCTTTGCTCAGGTTTTCTGTGGATGGTCTATATAATTTTTTTTTCTTTTTTGGTTTGTATTAATGTTGAATACCTAAGATATATATAAAAAAAATTATTGCGAATATAAACTTGTTTACAAATTTATCAGTTCACATAAGGACAGGACATCGATTGGAGAATTCATAGATGGTCTTTATACCTAAACATTTCGAAGCCTAATGCTTCTCAACAGGAGAGATGGGGCTAGGTTACATATAAGGGAATGCGACATTTGGCTTAACATACATTAGGAAGGAAATATTAAAATATCTGAAAATAGATGGGAGAAAACAGCATGGGGGTAGGGGAAGAATCTGGTTGGTTGATAATATAAGAAAAGAGTGTACTGCAGTCAGATCCGGGTTTTAGAATTGTGAAAATTAGAGATAGGATAAATATCTGGAAGTTTCCCACGATTATATATTATCAGGTTGCCCAGCATCGCCCAGTTGTAAAATATGCTTAAATATGATATTTTGAGTAATGCAGATTTTGTATTTATTATTATACTAGTGGGGGAGCCCGGATGCTTGTTTTTTTTTTTTTGGGGGGGGGGGGTAGTAGGCAGGCAGGCTCGAACCCGTAACGCAAAGGCGAAAAGAAAGTGAAAGAAAATGTTACATCTTACCGCTATGCTATGAGGCCATAGGAAGCGAAAACCGTTCAAATTTAGCGATGTCAATCAAAAAGTTGACTTGCTAAGTGAATGAGTTCACGCAGGTGGAAAAATGAACGTTGGCTGAAGGCCAGTTCAGCTTTCAGCCGTTTCATGTATTTGCTCCCCTGAAAAAGGGGGAACTCTCAAATGAATAGCAATTGTCTGATGTGAACGGTTTTCCCCACACTGATCAAAGGTAATTGCTTTTCTGGAGGTCCTGGCCGAAAAGGCTGGCAAATGACGTTCGCTTCGATTAGTTTCGCTTTATTTATACAAAAAAGACCAACAAACATGTGAAAGGACGGAATAGAAGGAATTTTATAAAAGTCGATCAAAATAAATGTAGAGACGACGTCCATGTGCAAATCGTGTATATTATAATCTATTATAATCTAGGGAGTATATAAAAAGTTCTCAAAAATAGTACCCCCCTCCCCAAGCCTTTCTTGGACATACAAAAATGCGCGCTGCCGTTTTGTCTTTTATATATATGTTATATTGGATACATAATATACAGAAATGACTTAAAAGTTAAAAAAAAACAAAAAAAAAAAACAAAAAAAAAACACCACCGAGAATCAAAACCAAAACATTTAGCTTACGATTATTTACTTTCTCCTTGGACATTAATGCCTGAGCTATGAAGACATGTTTGCTGCAAGGCTAAAAATTAAAACATGAACCAATAGTTATTACGTCACGCATGCATATTCGTAATGCCAGCGTTAGCAAATTACATTTTTTTTTATTTTCACACTTTTGCACGCATTTTCCCTGGCTAAAACCCAAATAAAAGTTTTGCATGCGTTTGAATACAATATACAGGGTGTTTCAAAAGTCTTGGGAACATTACAAGTTATTAAAAATCGTTATGTTCCCAAGACTTTTGAAACATCCTGTATATTAAGTTTCATGTCTGTAGACCTAAAGCTAACAACTGCCAGGAGTTTGGTAGGCAAATTTTTTCATATATATATATATATATAGCAATGTTTGTACGTTATAGAAATCGATATGTTGACAAAATATTCAACTAAGTTTCAATAAGTTTATTCAGGGGATCTAAACACGATTGAAATCTGGGTTCACTCCAGTTAGGCCAATTGAATAACTAAAATATATTTGAGTATAAAGAAACAAAAATTTTTTTTTTTTTTTACAAATCTCTTTCAATTCGTTAGTTTTTTTTTGTTTGTTTGTTTTAAACACAATCGTGCTAACAGTCATTTTTATTACTTAACCTCTCCCATTACAAATGCTATTTAAAAAAAATATTTTTTTTTTTACTTTTCTCTCAATATAAAGTGTAAACATAACGGAAATAATTTTTCTTACACACACACACACACACACCACGCATTTTACCCTGTTAAAAACCTGAAAAAGTCATTCGCTGCACCTTACAAAATTTCAGCCAGATCGCACCAGTAGTTTCCGCGAAGGAGTGTAAGAGACAAATATTTTAAACATTCACGATAAAAAGTCTCACATAAAACCGGAAAATGTTCAAATTGGTAACTTGCTTAAATCACCAACTCTCTACTTAGATAAACTAGAGTCAATTTAAGTCAAGTCTTTGCATTCAAATAAGCATTCAAGGAGTGGGGGGATATTTGTATCATTATATTTAAGTAATATCTGATAATAATTATCTCAATGTTATTATGTCACCATACACAAACACAAATCATTTATCTGTGTGTCCTTGGTAACGTGGCTCATTTATCTTCTTGACAATAATAAAAAAAAAAGAATTGACCTGACATACAGCTATCAAAAGAAATTGTATCTCACACATCTATCTCGATTTTATGTTATTGAATTTTTTCCAGTACGTGTGAATATACATAAAACATGCACAAAAACAAAGATGATATTTATCATCTGCTGTACATATGCTGAGTTGGGTTGGTTGTTTTGCAGCCAATCAACCCTTTTCGGGTTATTTAATGCCAAATTCAGTAATTTTATGCTTTAAGTTCTTTATCTTAAAATACTTATCATTTCATTTTGTTTATTTTGTAGGGGATAATTTTTATTTTTGGCATTGCAGAACATGATTGAGTTTTGCAAAGGCAAAGGAAAATAATATCAATATTTGGAGCATTTTAGATCAAGAAGCAATTATCTTCAGACAACCTAATCTGGTAGCATGAGAACATATGTTAAATATTTTTTATTATTACAAGTTCACTTTTTGTTCCATTTTACTTCGATCAAAGTTCTCAGAAATCAAGGGGCCCCCTTTCCTGAGCATAACAATATGAGCTACATAGATATTCGAATATTCCATTTCAGTTTTCCTTTACTGTTCAAACACTGAGTTAATAAAGTTGAGAACATAATTTTCCTCTTCCAATTGACTATTTTAATATGTTATAGTATATCTTTCTTGTGGTCTTTTGATCTTACTGGATTTTAGGACAAGAATCTATCTAGTCTGGTAGAGTATCCAGCTTTGTGCTGTTACTTGAGGCAACATCACTTGGAAAAGGTGCACCATTCCTCATAAATAAATATCACCTGTCTGTTTAAATGTATGTATGTATGTTTGTATGTCTGCCTAAAACTTTTAACAGAGGCGACGGATTTTCATGAGATTGGTATCGTTTTGAAGCTTAACCCTTTGGACGACAAATATCGAAAATTTGACTAAAAACATCAATTCCTTCACCCTCAACTAGGTACTTTTCTACAAAGAGGGGTCGCTTATTTTGCCGATATTTTTGAAAGTCATCGCCTATTTTCGATTGACTATCCTTAATTTAAACCTTCGCCACTTCCAGTTTGACGATGAATGCAACAGCAAAGACGTTACGTTTTTTTTTGTTTTTTTTTCCACATTCTTTTCCTCCTTTGCGATATGGGTTCAAGCCTGCTTGCCTGTTACCACTTTTTTAGACACCTCTAAACACTCAGCCAACGCCGGGCACCCAGGCTAGTTCCTCATAAAAGCCAGTATGTGTGAGCCATACGGAGATATTATTTGGGTTATGAATACATTGTAATTTTTAATATTTAGTCAGAGTTTACTTGTAGAGGAACGTATCCTCATGCAAGGTTATCCTGACAAACCCCTGTACAGAGAGACCTTAGATACTCAAGGATAGTATGTAGTAGGTGTTCAAATTCTCTCTAGAAGGCATTCAAATTCCCGAGTAAAGTTACACATGAGCTTTATTTTATTAATGCAAAACACATTCATTACATACATGAATCAGACGTGGGCAATTGACTGAAATAAACTCAGCTCAGAGTCAAAATTTAAAGAGTTCGAATTGAATCAGTAAAAAATTGAATTCACCACAACATAAATTCCATTAAAGATTTGATATTTTCTTTTTTTTAAATGGTCGCTAAGAAGAGAAAAAAAGTTTGATTTTGATTAGTACAGGGATAAGAGTTTCTTCTTGTTGAACTCATTACTAAACTATTATTTTGAAAAAAGATTTATCACAGTTGAAAACTTTCTTTTTGTACAATAATATCTATCATCTATATATTTCTAATATATATGGTAAAGCTAGTTTCTTTAGAGTTTATTTGTAATTGATAGCTTTCTTCCTACAAAATCAATAGTTAATTCTCGTTGAGCCAGTTTTTCTTGTGGATTGTTGCAGCATATTGCTAAATTTTCTCTGTATTTCCTTCCAAAAAATTTGTCCAGATAGGAATTATTTTCAAATGACCACCATTTAAAAAATTAGAGATGTGATTGTATTCATCGATATAGTTATTTCTGTTATTGGAGCAAAAACATAATATTGTTCAAGAAAAAAAAAATGTACACAAACACATACAAATAGATACACACTGGCCTTTATAATAAAGTGGAGGATTTTTTTTTAAATTCTAAAGCAAAAAAATATTTTTGTCGGTCATTTTAAATCTATTTTCTATACAATTTAAATTATTTTATCAAGTTATCTGATTTCAAAAAAGCTTTTTTTTTAAATTTTTATTTTATTTTGACAGTTTCTACAAATTTCATAAACATTCAATATTTGCTTATTTTCAAAAGATATTCCTAGAATATTTTGTCTTTAAGTTCAAATGTCATGTGCATATCTTTTGTACAATTATGAAAAGCTTTTTACAATTCTTTTTATACACAAGACAATAGCACTGATGAAAGTTGCCATCTATAACACGAATTGTTATTTGAAAGGAAAATTTACTTAAAAACTATAAATTTAAAATTCTCTATTCATCATAGCCAATCTATTTTTTTTTTTTTTTCAATAAACCTTTTGTTGTTCCCAGCTGAAACTAATAATGGTTTCAAAATATAAAAAGAAAAAAACACCACCAACAACAACAACAAAAAAATGCCCCCCTAAATAATACAATAGCCAAACAGCAGTAGATAGACACCATATATGGCTTGTTAAGTTCAGGTTGACATTTTAATTTTTAAAGAATTTTTTTTATTTTTAAGACGAACAGTTTTAAAAGTTCAAGAAAAGTTAAAGTTTAAAAAATAAATAAATAAATAAATAAATAAAAATTAGGCGAAATGTGTTTTTTTTTTCTTCTTCAATTTTAATTTTTTTAATTCTAATCTCGGTAGTTAGAAACAAAAACATGAAATAATATTCTCATTAAAAAATTGTCTATAATCCTTCTTTCGTTTTCCGCTTCTAATTTGCTAAAAAAAAAAAAAGACCAGGTGAAAATAATTAATATTCATCAAATTGCAAATGATAAAAAGATTATTTTCCTCAGTGGAAACGTAAGATAGCATATTGATTTTTTGTTACAATTTTCCCCACTTCCTTCCGACATGGGACTTTTCCAGAACAAAACAAAAACAACCATGGGAGTGTGGAAAGTAAGGGGGGGATACACGTGAAAAGGGAGGGGAAGGGGAGTTGTTTACGAAACTGACAATTTTAACATTATTGACAGACGTGAAACCATTGACGGTTACATATGAAAAGAGTAAAAAAGTAAGAAAGGGGGGGGGGGAGAATGTCAATTAAAATTTAGTTAAAAAAAACTATTTCATAGACAATAATGGCCCGGTATAGACACTGGAACGTAAGAAAAACAATAATACATTTTCAATCATTTTTTTTTAATAACATTTTTTCCTGAAGATAAGGGCAAGCAGTAGAAGCAAGTGTTTATATAAGCACACAAATTTATAAAATAATAAAATATATCAATGTAAATTTAATTTATATGGATAAAAATAATTCCTAGAAGGATCGAATTTCAATTACAAAAAATAATCTCAATATTTTGGATTAAACACAGCTTACACATTTAGTAAAAAAATATCACATATCACGAATTTGCTTTTATAGTAAACTACCTGAAATTTTTGTTTACTACGCTTTTTTTTAAAAATAATTGTAAATCAAATGACTTGGTTTGAGTACAAATGATTATAATATATATATATATATATATATATAATCGGAAAACGGAAACGGATTTTTTTAATCCTATATTTTAAATTATAAATATGACTATAATTTAAATTATTTTCTATAAGCCTTCCACCCAGTAATTTGTCTCAACCTTGTAACGCTCTTAGTCTATTTTAATGATATATATATATATATATATATATATATATATATATATATATATTATTATTATTATTATTATTACACACACACACACAAACAAAATGAGAAGTTTCATTTTTAATTCTATCTTTACATATGAAAAGACAGCTGTGCCGACTGGCGCAGCAGACTAATAGCGTTGCCGGGTGGAGACAAATTACCGGGTGGAAGGCTTAAAGGAAAAGGATTCAAATTATAGTCATGTTTACAATTTAAAATATAGGATTAAAAAAAAATCCGTCTCTGTTTTCCCCATTATTTTAATAAATATTCTATTAATAAATGAATAAATAAGAATCCAATGTTTATTTACTAACGTTTCACATAGATATATATAGACACATGGAATATTGTCTGGTTATATTAATAAAACAAATATTTCTAAACACAAGCTCCAGATAAATTGTATATTTGTAAACTATTGATTGAGGCGAGTGGGATATTCTAAATTTTGATAAACTAAAATTTTAATCATTGTGAAAATGCAATACGGTTAATGACAACCACTGAAAAAACAGTACAGAGGTGTTAGCAATGTGACAATGTTACAAAGAAATGATAAGAAACCACGTCCTAGTGTTTTCCTACCTGATATCAACGATGTGATAACTAGTGATCATTTTGCTTCCTAACTGATTCGATCAGGACATGTAAAAAAAAATCCACAATGTCGTCATATAATTCAGAAAGTAAATATTAACAAATCCAAGACGTCGTTGTTTCATCAATGCTGTTTAGCTAACAATGAATGTGTGTGTGTCTTCTACTTTAGGCGAGGCTTCCCTGACCCAAGGTCTCTCTGTCCCTGGATGGTGCAAGATACATAGTCAGCCAACGGAGCAGGAATGGGGGGGGGGCTAGAGATAAAGAATAGTGTCAAATGACTATCGAGAGAAGTGGGAAGAAAGAGAAGCAGAGATTTTGAAGAGTCATTGAGAGGAACATATTGGAGGGTAGAGAAGATTTTGTTTTGTTACCCTCTTTCACTGGAAGATACTGGGGTGAAAAGAGAAAGAAGGGAGGTCGAGAAAGGGTGGGTCTTTTTATTGTTGTTGGAAGGCCAATCCCATAAGACAATATTTGTATGACTAACACAAGACAACAGTGGCCAATGCAGCACCAATCAGTAGAACCTCAAAACTTGCAATAGTAAAACAAATTCTATTTAGAAATAATAATAATAATAATAATAATAATAATAATTCTATTTTTCTTTCAATTAATATAATTTACACATTTGAATAATAATTGTTTTGGTGCTGAGAACAACATTTTCCTTTCGTTTCTATACAATATTGTTTACTATTTGGTTTTCACGAACTCTTGAGCTACAGAAATTAGCTAAAAGAATACCTGTCCCAGGACAAGTAAAATTAATTCCCAACAAAAGTTTTGCACCACTTTTATGTCTACCTTATGAAGATCACAATCTATATATAATGATACTAAACCTTATGTCTTGAATCATTACTCTAATTTCGATAAAAATCCATTACATGATTTTGATTGTAAAAAATACTTAAGACTCGAGTCTAATGGGTCTTAAAAAAATTTAAATTCAAGGAATCTTGCTTAGTTAGTACCTAATGACTATGGATCAAGTTCAATGCAAATCGAAATTATTTGAATTTTCAAATGGGAAGTTGTGCCTATATTATTCCCTTCGCCCAAACCTTTTTAAAATACCTCGAAAAACTGAAACCTAAGAAATATTTATTAATTAATGTCTAATACCAGCAACGATGCATATTCACTGATTTGGTTCACTGCTAAATAAGGAAGTACAGGAAGTAAACGGTGGCAGTCAATTTCTCAGTTCCACGAGTTCTGGTTTATTTCATTTCAGTATTGTCCATAACAATAATAAATAATATTTTTGAACTGCTTTTTTATACGTTTATTTATTTTTATGATGCATATTCACTCATTTCAGACATTTTTAAGGAAGCAGACGGTGGCAGTCGATTTTAAATCTCTGATGAAAAAAGTTCGAAATTGTTTCTTTTCAGTATTGCCTTTAAATATAATAAATAAAAATATCTGTAAACAGTTTTTGTTTTTTTTTTTCAAATAAAAATGTTTTACTTTTATGAATGTATCGCATGTAATTAAAAGAAAAATGTTTTAGATACTTTTTTAAATATAATTTACAGACATAAAAACATACTTATAAAATACAGTTCAGGGATATTCTTCATTTGACATTTTTGTGAAAATGTGTAAATATATTTTTTTTATAAAATATCTAAATCAACATATTTAAAAACAAAAAAAATTACATGCGATACATTCATAAATGTAAATAAACATTTCTATTTGAAAAAAAAAAAAAAATGCTAGATATATTTATTATATTTAAAGACAATACTGAAAAGAAAGAAACAATAATTTCAAACTTTTTTTTATCGGAGATTTAAAATCGACTACCACCATTTGCTTCCTTACTTAAAAATGGCTCAAATGAGTGAATATGCATCATTGCTCTAATACCGATTGTTAAAATTTAACAAAAAAAAAAAAAAAAAAAAAAACACCTGAATTTTTACAAACGGCTTCCACCCCTATACACTCTTTGCATAAATTAAACTAAATATAGCCCACATTATAGCCTAGCAGCCGTGTTTCAAGATTCATAATGACAGGTAAATTAGTTTAGGAGTGAATCCTGTACATACAGATATATAAACATAACCTTTTATGATCTAATTATAAAATCTACACTTGACCGTAACACCCTTTTATAATTCATTGGTACCAAAATACTAAAAAATAAAAATAATTTAAGATGCGACAACAATGTTTGTAAATTTTGTATTTTTAGTCATCCAATTCTTTTCTAAATGCTAAAAAGTTGATTTAATATCTAAATGATAAAATTATCTTATTAGATTTTCCAAGTCAAACCCAAATAAAATTTAAGCTGAAAAATCAAACTTTGCTTCTGACTAGCCAATTTGTACTTCTTGATGATAAAAAAATTCAAAACCTATTATTCAATACATCAGCAAAAAAAGTTTAAGCAGATCATTTGAAAAAAAAAATTTTTTTTTAAATGTCTAACAAGTAAAGTGAAAAAAAAACAATACAAACATTTCAGTAGAACATTCAGGATACAAAATAGACGTAGCAATTTTAAAGCTACAGAAAAATTCTTGAAATTTGTGGTGAAGGAAATGATAGTCTCGGCAAAAGAAGTTTAGTTTTATTTTATGAATTTAGTTGCAAACTATTTTTTTTTCTTGCTATTTATTTGACACTTGGACTTTTGACCCAAGATATTCGACTAAGAGTTGTTGATTCAGTTTTTGTTTTGGCAGTTTATGACATTGGACTTTTGACTTATTATTATTTTTTTTTTTTTTTAAAGAGGGAATTTTCTTGGTTTAAAAACCCAAAAGATCAATATATATTTTACTTATCTGTTTTTATGTTTTAAAACAAATTTACAATCAAATAAAATAAACTTAATATTTATTTGAAACTAGCAGGTGTCTAACTCAAGAGTCTGCAACCTACAGCCTGCAGGCCAGATCCGATCAAAGGAGGACATTTTGACTGGCCGGCAAACCTGATTACTAATAGCCGTTTTTAAAACGAGGGTAGAGACGTTTGAAATCAACAGAAGGCCTGCTGTTATTTTCTTCTGATCCACCAAGCATAATTCAAATATTATGACTGTAAGCACAGGATCAAAACACAACCTCCAATTCTGCATGAAAATGTTTATTTTAATTATGCTTTTAAACATTTAGGTTGACAAGCGTCTGCATATGTCATTTTCCTTATTTTTTTCATTAATGACATTTGTCCGGGCCCCTGACTGGTAATTATAACACAAGTCAGCCCGCAGGGTCAAATGAGTTGCCGATCTTTGTTCTAGCTGTTTCAAAATGCAATTGAAGACAAAATCCTACACAAAGATCAAACACAACTTTGAATAACACTTTATGAGGGATCTAATGGCGGTATTCATTTTGCACTACACCCCCAATATTTTTATCGTTTTTATTCATTTTATGTTTTTTTTTTTTATTCACTTCAATTTTATTTAATTTGTCCTCAGTCTATTGATTTGAATTTATTTCCACTGAATAATTATTCCAACAAATTTTAAACATTACTTTTCTACAAGTGTTTGCATAAAAAATTAGAATTATTTTTACTGTAGTTACTAAGGATTGGTCTATCAAGAAACACCGATTTTACTAATTAAAAAAAAAACAAAAAAATCAAAATTTGGCAGACAATATTGAATTAGTAGTAACAAGGCCGATAGCCATTAGTCGCGTGCTCTCGTGTAATGAATGAATGCGTGAATGTAGGATTGACATGAAATTCTTAAAGATAAACTAAAATGACCGAAAAATGGGCCGAAATGACTTAAAATAAATAAAAAGTAAATGACTTAGAATGACTTTAATGAACTTAAGGATGAATTGAATGACCTTAAGAATGGCTTGAATGCTTAAAAAATAACTGGAATCCTTCAAAAACAACTAGAATGACTTGAATGGCTTCGAGACTGACTGGTTGTAAAGTGGGTGATCATTTTACATTAAATTAATACAGAAAAGTAATCCCCCACTTTATATCACAATAAGTACAATATGTAGTAAGAACAGATACTACACTTTGATCTTGGCCAAAAGGCCAAGAAAAGCTGTATTTATTTGCTCTCCCACCGAGCAAGTTAGGCACAAGGCCGATTTTTAATGTGAGGAGTGAAGGGGAAATGGGGACCAAATCCCCGGGGAGTAGGGGAGCTGGATAGTGACAATTGGTATGAAGGGTTGCTCCTACATTGACCAAGGTCTTATATGTGGGATCACCCCCACATATGGTCTTTGCTTGCAGTATCTGCCGGAACAGATACTACACTTTGAGATATTAAATCTTTTATTCGTGTTAAAAATACATTGAAAATCAACCCTGAACAAAAAAACTTAGGCACATGGCCATCCTGGCCAAAAGGCCAAGAAAAGCTTAAAAAGCTAAGAACTGCATCTATTAACAGACCTTTGATCTTAACCAAAAAGGCCAAGCACAAAAGTGTTACCTACAGACAGACTGACCGACCGACGGAGTGACTTATAGAGTCGCTTGCACATGACTAAAAAGTAATATTTCAAGTTTAATGCAAACAAAGCAAGTAGTTAATCTTTAAAATGTTCCAATTTTGTAACTTTTTGAATTGAAGGAATTGAACAACCAATTTGAAGATAAAACCCTAATTTAGTTAGACAGGGTTACCTTCTCTTGCCGACGATTACTTAACTTTATCTTTAGATCATGGAAACATTCCAAATGAAAACGATTTGCAAACTCTTTTCTAAAAGATGACAAAATATTAACATCTTAATTTTTCTTTTCTTTAAAAGATTTTCATATTTTATCATCTGTGTTATAAGACATCTATAAACAGTCCAGACGATGTTTTACTTTATTTTCATAAAAATTATAGGAATTAAAAAGATAAAAGTTTGAATATAGAGGTTCAGGGCCGGGAGTAAAATTACCCAAAGTGTCTACCTGACAGTATATATCTCTTCTCTATATACAAATCTAGTTATGTGCATATCTCTCTGTATAAAGTTAGGCATGCATACAAGTGCAATTTAATAATTATAACTTTAATTATATCGTAAGGAGATAGAAAAGATCGATTTTATATTTATATATAATTAAAAATATAAAAACATGAAATACCAAAATTTCCAGAGTACAGGTAAATACTACAATGGAGATTATATATTATTATAATTATTCTTAATTTTACAGGGTAATCTCCCAAACTAATGAATGGATTATGAATTTTGGAATTTAGGCAACACGGTGAGTGACATGGGTTCTTTTTTTTTTTTTTTTTGTAAATGTTAACATTTATGGGGTGCATTCTTCCAACCCTGCAATCCTTTCTCCAAAACCTTATATATAAAAAAAAAAAATACTTTTAAAAAACTCAAAGAAAAATGTTCTACGTGAAATCTGAAGTTCTAATACATTTTTAAAGGGATCATACGTGCCAATATTTCTAAACTTTTGTCAGATATACATAAACAGCAAAGACGATGTTTTACTTTATATTTCTTGAAAATTAAAGAAATAATATAATTGTTAATACGGGATTCAAACGGGCGAGCAGGAGTACGAGAATGATTCCTGGAAATACAGCTAATTCATGAGAAATGGTCAGGAAAATGAATATCAAGAACTAGACTTTTAAAGACAGGTAAAAGTTGTAGCCCGTTGACTCGGAATTGTTGGTTGAATATGATTAAATTTGTGATTATTTTTGCATTAAATACTAATCCTTATTAATCCTAACTATGCCTCGAATGGATACCATAATAATTCATTGCACCTTGTAATAACAAAGGTCAATACAAAGACTGCCCCAGTAGTTTTTTTGGGGGAAAAAAAAACTTCTAGGGAAAATGTGGCATTGTGGTTACTAATCCCTAACTGTGCATCAAATGGATATCATAAGACTTAGATCACCACACCTTATCATAGGAAAGGTCCATACAAAATTTCAGTCAGATCGTCTCAGTAGTTTTTGAAAAAATATGTAACAGACAGACAGATTAAGAGAAATATGAAATAAATTACTCCACCTTTTGTCCAAACCTAAAGTTTTTTTTTTGTTTTTAATTTTAAATGTTGATCAAAGATTCTAAAAATGACACGATGTCAATGACCATAGTTTTTCTGCACAAGCAGAATGCAAAAATCACAAGCAGAAATAATCTGCTTCGACTTCTTGGCAGTTTTGTTCTTTTACAAATGCACTCGCATATGCAATACACTGTTCACGTTGCGCACTTTCATAGGAACAAGTGATAATCAATAAAAAGTCGACTTGCAGAAAAAAATCAGGTTCCAAATCTAACATGATAAAATTGATCGCAGAGAAGAAAACTGATGCCACGAAAGATTTTGGAGAAAGAGAAAAGAAAAAAATAGATGAAAGGCTTTTATGAACAGGATGAAAGGATTGTCTTTAATTTGATCCAACAATTAACAGATAAATCTCGCAAATTGTTTTATTCATAGAAAGATTAACTTTTTTGCTTCGAACAGGTGTTTGCATAATTTAAGTTAGAATAAAAAATAAAAATACCATTTAAAACACATTTCTTGCAAACTAGCTGTAAATACCCACCGTTGTCAGGTAAAAAAACATTGGCGAGCGAAAGGCTTAATCACATACTATTTAAGATACACCAAATATCCTAAGTTGTAACGATTTTCCTACAATCTGACCATATTTTGGATTTTAGAAGCATAAAACAGTCATCTTCATCTCCGAAATTCAAACAAAAATAAAATCTCACAGATTAAAGGGAAATAACTCATAAGTTAAATGAAAACTTGCTTCCATTTTTAAATGCAGATGTTGGTTATACTAATAATTAAAAATAAATTAAATGCAAATTAAATTAAAAATAAATTAAATCAACTTTATAATATATCTCTAAATAAAATACTTAAAACAATTCTTTTAATAATTTTCATAAAAACAGTAAAACTAATTATTAAAACAGATTTTCCTTACTGTAATATGCAAATGAGATAACCTCTTGAATGCTAATTCCTTTTAGATAAATAGTATATATAGAAATCGTGCAGGAATAAAAAATATGCAAGAGTCCGTTTTCAGTATTAAAATCTAACAGTGTACATTTTGTATATATTAACCAATTTGCAGACAGACAGACAGACAGATAAACAGGAATATTACTATTATAATAGATGCCATTGATTCGACAAGGGTTTGTTATTCTCAGGGTTGTGGAGTCGGTAACACAAAAAGCAATGAATTTGCTCAAACTAAAATTTTGGTTGTTATCCAACCCATTCTAATAATTTGCGTATGTTGCTTCATTTTATTGCATATCAACCCTTTTCAGGTAATCTGATGTTGAATCTAATTTTGGTAAAAGTTTTTGTTTCAAGTCCTTAATATCTTTAAATATATATTCATGGTATTATTTCGATTGTCGTTCTCATCAAAAATGGAAACGATTCGACGTTTCTTTCCATTTCCAAAACACATCATACATTTCAAATTATAAAAACTATGGTTTGTCAGAAAAAAAAACAAAAAAAACATTCTTTTCACCATTCATCACTAAGAGCTATTGTCAAGATGTACCTGAAGAAGGTCGTAGGTTATATCAGCCGAATAATAACCAAGATGAGAACGATTCTAATAATTTGTGTATGTTGCTTTGTTTTATGGCACATCAACCCTTTTCAACTTACTTACAGATTACTGAAGTTAAGCAACGTTGAACCTGGCCAGTACCAGATGGGTGACCATTTGGGAAGGCGAGGTGCTGTATCTATGGCGAGGTAAAATACCAGATTGAGAAACTGGCGCGGTCTATCCTTCTCTCAAGGATAGATGGGACTCTAAAGCTGTGGTAAGTGGCTCATCTAGTGATGACGTCATGATAAAAAGTACTCTTGATAGACCTGACGAAGCTTCAAGTACTCAGCTACCGACAAGATTTGAATTACACTACAAATTTGTGTAGTGAGTTCAATCTCAGCTGTGGCCGCGCTGGATAGATGGAAACCTTTTCAGATAATCTAATGTTGAATCTAATTTTGGTAAATTCTTTGCTTCAAGTTCTTAATATTTTCAAATACGTATTCATTTTGGTTTGGTCGGCTGTTGAGTTTCATGGCATCTTAACCCTTCACATTGTATTAGAACGGTTTGTAGGCATAGATTCTGTAAATAAAACGTATATATTCAATGCAATCAGTAAATAAGACCCTAATTGGTACTACCACTCCAAGTCAGAATGGAACAGTTTGATTTGTTTTATTTTACAGCATATCAACACTTATTCGGGTTATTTAATGTCAAATATAATCATTTTGGTAAAAGTTTTTATGTTTCAATAAAATTATGTTATATCTTTAAATATTTATTCATAATGTTTGGTTTGGTTTCTTTGTAGAGGAAAATTATTTTTGTTTTAGACTATGCAAAACATGATTGAGTTTTGGAAATAGAAAGGAAAACGACATCAGTTTTTGATGCATTTTTAGTCAGAAAGTCAATCTTTTCAGACAGCTTGATCTGGAAGCAGCTGTGAGAACGGACGAGAGAGTAATAAAAGAGTAACGAACACTAAGAGGTACCGATACAAAGAGAGCACATCCCAAAGTAAAGATTAAGTTGTAGCAATCACAGATTGTCCGTAGACTGTAACTGCTCAAGATTTGGAAGAAGAGGTTGGATAGAAAACCTGTTTGTTATGGATACAAGCATATGACCAACTGAGACATTTCCAGCATGTGCATCATCAGAATGGCCGGAATAGAAAAACCTAAAGTGTCTGCGGAGAAAAACTAGATATCCAAAATCTGATCAAATGAAGATAGACATGTGGGGCACATCATACTCGTCATCTCAATTTACACTTGTGCATTGAGAGACCTTTTCATAAATGGTAAGGGTCAAACCAGTGGTTCTCAATTATTCTTTGTAGCCCATGATCTCTTTCATCATGTATCAGAATGAGATTTCTTTTCTCCTCTCTCCAAAAACAAGTTTGACTTAAAAATGTGTTTCCATACTAACAAAAATAATTAATACTAACATAACATTCAATACAAATGCTTACGGAGAGAAAATCCAACCTCAACTTTTGATAACAAGAGAAGATGCAGCCTAGATCCTAAAGGTGCTAATTCTCCTACTGAAACCCTGAAATTTACCTTGGATGAAGGTGGGAGATCAGGGTGGGGGAATTCCCTCGGATCGAAAAGCCATTGGGCTAAAGTATAATCAATATCAAATCCATCGATCCCAACTAACTAAAAGCAGCGAGCGAGAGAGAGAGAGAGAGAGAGAGAGAGAGAGAGAGCGAGCTAAGTTCAATTTTCAGTGTTATTCCACCTGTGTCAAAGTTCCCCGGGATGCCACATTAAATTATCCTTGTGCTATATTTACAATTGTGATGAAAGGAATAAATAACCTCGTTGTTCAAATAGTCCCTAATTGAATTATTCAAATTAAGCACTGCTTCGGTTAATTAAGTAACGTCTAAAATAAGAATGCTTTTGGGGATCAGCAATTGCTAATTCTATTAACTTATAATTACCTTTTACTTAAGCAACAACAGCAACAAAATACACACACACACACACACACAAAAGAATATGTATCCTCATAGCTACATACATAGCTATGAAGATAACATGCATAATATATACAGAAAAAGTCAAGACGTTTATTGATGCGGACGAAACTAGTAAAGATCTCGTTTTTTTATGATTTATTTTAGTGCTTAATTTGTTTTTCCTTTAATCTTTTTCAGACACATGTATAGTCAGCTTTATATTCTTTTTCTCTTTTTTTTTTTCATTTTTTTAAAACTTTTTCTTCTAGGGGATGGGACATCCAACCAGATGTCTGACATTTACCCCTATTTTAGTGAGTCCAACCAAGAGATCTTTTCAGGATTCTAGTCGTCCCTTTCAGTGCAATCGTTTGTATTTCACTTGCACTTGATTCACCGGGTATGCTTGCTTTGTACTTTTTAAAGTTCTTTTTCATGAGCCCAGTTGCTCCTATGATGACTGGTATAATTGAAACGTCTTTTAATTTCCAATTTCGTTTCATATCATACATAAGTCCTTGATACTTTGTTATCTTTTCCCTCTCAACTCTGTTAAGCCCTGTATCATTGGGTACACTGACCTCTATTACGGTCGCGTTTTTGTTTGCTCTGTCCCAAATCACTATATCTGGTTTAACAGTTGCGTTTTCAAGATATGTAGCAGTAGGGATTATGTAGTCATAGTGAATAGTGTAGTTGTCATTCCCAACTGTTCGTTCGGGTATATGTTCCCAGCATTTTTTACTACACTGAATGTTGAGTTTCTTACATATCTTCCAGTGAAGGTATTTGCAAACTCCGTCATGGCGATCTGTATAATAACCGTCTCCAAGTAGGACTTTGCAACCAGAAATCAGGTGGCCCACACTCTCAACCTCAGTGCTACAGAACCTGCATTTATTATTGTTGCTTAGACCACACATCTTTTTGAAGGCGTTTGTCATGAGGCCCTGTTCTTGTGCAGCCAATATCAACCTCTCTTGGTCGTAATGGAGGGATCCTCTTTTGAACCAGTCCAGGGAACCATCCCTATCAATATATTCTTGGGATAGTTCAGTCGGTAGGTATTTTGCCCGTTTAGTATCTGTACTGGTGTGCTTCTTATTCTCATTTCGTATTAAAAATTTTTTTTTTCTAATCAACTTATTGCCAATGATGAAATTGGGTTAGTAATTGAAAATTAACTGGTGTCGCTAAGGTGGCGGTAAAAAAAAACTAAAAAACATTTGTATCCCAAAATTGAACTTGACCCGTCATATCGACTTAAACCTTTTTAAAAACTAACTCTTTGCAATCTTTTTATTTTAATGTAATTTTATACAAATAATTTAAAATTGATAAATTTAAAGTGGCATTAGTTTTAGTTATTTAAAGAATATTTAGTTGACAATGGCGATTAAATTACTAAACCTTATGTACATTTTAAGAGAAAGGCAAACTTGGTTATAGTCAAAATTGTCTGCCTTTTTGACGGCAGGTTTCTGCTGTAAACTTGGTTGAATGATTTAGACATTGAATTAGAAAGCCTTTTCTTAACATGAAGAGAGAGGGGGGGGGTCACATTATTTGAGATTAAGAATCATTATTCAGAAGGGACCATATCTTGCTTGTCATCGTTGTCCCAGTCGTAGAGAAGGAACCAGAAATCAAACAGAGCAGACAAAACTAGAATTAGGAAAATACAAAAATTGCATTTTTTTTTTTCTTTGCAATTTTTATATCGCATTCAAAATTGATTTCTTTAAATTAATATTTAACAGAATCTAATATGAATGCTCTTAATTCACTTTGATAAAGCCTTAAACAATCTGTTAATGTCCAACTTTGGAATTATATTCCATTTGTCTTGAAAAACAGATATCAAAGCAAAGTTATTGTTAAATAGCATTCTCTGATTACTACTCGAATAATTCTAGACATTTTCTACCAAATTTATGTGGGGACTTGTTTTGGCTCGCAAACCACTGTTTCTTTATGATAGCGAGTATTATCTTGTTTGAAAGTCACGTTTTCCAAAGATAACCTCATTCTAGTAAACATTCAAGAAATAAATCCCAGTATACTTACGTATTATGCTAAATTTATTCTTAAACTCTCTGCCTCTCTCTCTTTATATATATATCTCACTACCTTGAGGCAAAGCTCATAATAAAGGACCCCCCCCCATTTGATAGTAAAAACTCATTTAAGCATCACCGTCAGTGATTCGAAAAACATTTTTTTTTTCTAAGCACAATTCTTTTCCATCTTTGACACCTTCTGTGATATTTTTTTCAAATTCACAGCCCACAGTGTTTTCTTCTTTAATTATGAAGTTCTTTTGACCTACCACCATTCTGTTTAAGTTTATTAGCCTAATCAACATTTCATTAAATCCGGATTTTTCGTCATTTTCCTATTGAAATTACCTTTATATAAATAAAAACAAACAAAAATTGACCTGCCATTTAGCGGCCATTTTATTACACGATTTCTTTTATATATCTAAAGTCAAGACAATACATAGTATTGTTTATCTTTCCTTATATAATCAACTAGCGAGGGGTACCCGGCGTTGCCCGGGGTGTTTTTTTTTTGGGGGGGGGGGGTAAAAAAAAGTATGAGGATCGAACCCGAACCGTTGAGGCAAAGTTGTAAATTAAAGTGTGAAAAAAAAAAAAAAAAAAAAAAAAAAAAAAAGGTGCGATGTTAACAATTGCCCCACCGCGAGATGCTAACGGAAACACGTTTGAATTTATTTAATTACTTGGATTTAGCAGGTGCCCGTTTTAATGAGTTAATGAGGTCAAGTTTGACTGCGAGATGGTATTCATTTACTGCTGAACGCTTTTTTTTTCCCCACCCCAAGATGTTATAGGAAAAAGACTAACCCACATGCAGCGAGCGACAAATATTGAATATTTATCTTCCCGAAATCGACCAAATTAAATAGACAGGCGAGCTTCGTTGTTAACTGTGAGATATTACGATTTATATGTGATATAAAAAGTTTTAAAAAGTTGTGAACCGACCGACCGCTCCTCTGAAAGAAGCCTTTTGTAGACACACAGAAAAAGCGAACACACATACAAACATACATTTTCGCTTTTATATTTATAGATTTTGTGGAAACCCAATTTATACGCCTATAATTTTTTTTTTTTTTTTTTTTTGTGTATTGATATTCATATTAAAACCCCTTTTTCTATTTATTTAAACAGAAAATACAACATTGTTATATATAAGTCATGGAATAGCATTCATCAGCAAAAGATCTAGCTAATTTGCACATTTTAAACATTCATGTTAATTAATTAGTTTTTTCACTTTTCTCATGGGATGATCACCTTTCGTTAACTATTACGTGTAATTATATTCATACAGATATTCTACATGATTTATACCTGCGTAATATTTGCATAAAAAGGTTATAATAAACACAAACCTTTTTATACATGTTTATGTATGCATATATGTTTAAAAACTTTTGCCTACCAAACTCCTGTCAGATTTTGGTCTACAGACATGAAACTTAATATATAATGTATTTGAACCCATGCAAAACTATATTTGGGTTTTAGCTGGGGGGAAATCGGTGCAAAAGTGTGAAAATTAAATAAATGGAATTTGCCAGACGAAGGTTGAACAACGGTATTACGAATATGGATGCGTAACATAATAGCTAGTGGTTCATGTTTTGATTTTTAGCCTTGCAGCAAAAATGTTTGGGTTTCAATTCTTGGTGGTGGCGCGCGAGTAATTTTTTTTTTTTTAAACTTTATCTCATTACTATATATTGAGTCCTATCTAATATAATAAATGTGAAATCTGCATTAATCAAAATATCATATTTAAGCACATTTTACGACCGGGCAATGCCAGGCAACCTGCTAAACTAATATAAAGCAGAAAAACAAACAGTATGCCACTAAAGAAATAATTTTACAAAAACTAAACCTCATAAATAATCAAATTTTGCTGATTTCATTTATTATTTTAAATCCTCTCATAATATTTTTCATCACTCAGTTAATAATCCAACCATCTCATTAACCATTATTCTTAAGTGGCTTTTGACCTTTAGAAATGATGACTCATTAATAAAAAAACAAAAACAATTTTCTGTCCTTTCATGTTGCCTTTAAATCACCCTTATATATATATATATATATATATATATATGATTAGTTTTTTTGGAAAAAGAATTCCAGCAGAGTGCTCAATTAAAAGGAAAATCCAAATTTTAAGAGCGTACTTATATTTTGTGTACAGAAAGTTGTTAGTTGAGACAGATCATTGGTACCGTCGGTTTCAAGCCCGATAATAAGGCCCGTTTAAGGTATCCTTATCAAGCTCATTATATCGGGCTTGAAACCGACGGTACCAATGATCTGTCTCAACTAACAACTTTCTGTACACAAAAATATATATATATATATATATATGATTGAAAACAGATTCGAAAAAAATACTGCAAAAAGAACCCCTCCAAAAGTCCTATAATAAGCCATTTCGTAAATGTCCCTATAAGTTGTTTGACCTAAACTAGAAAGCAAAATCCCTTTAAATACTCAGATTATACATGTGATTGGAGACCATTTGTACATTTAATATTCCCTAGAAACTTCCTCATTCAGCAGAAACTAGCTCAACCAGGCCAGAGTGAATGCTACACTAGAACTAGAGGAAAAACTCAGATGAGTATTTATTGCAATATAATGATTTAATACTTAAACTTTTTAACTTAAAAAAAAAAAAAAAAGTCACAATTTTTTATACTAACTACATTTTTGTTTGATAATTGACATATCACAAAGTTTTAAAAATAAGCTTTAAAAATTATTATAAAAACTGAACTAGTTGAATGTTAGCCATTAAAAATCCAACAAAGATAATCGGTTCTGCTCGTCTCTTAGACATACACCTTGACTAAATATCCACATGTCAAGCTGTTGTCGATCAAATTCGATCAGGTGACATTTCAAATACGTTCATCACAATTGTAGCTTCACCAACTGGTGCCACACTTTATTGAAATGGTTTTCATTATTTTTTTTTTTTTTTTTTTAACTTGAAAAAGAAAATATTTCAAAGAGATTAAAAAAAATAGTACACCAAATAAAGATAAAAACAAAAAATATGACTATGAATAAACTATATTAATTAAAAAATTTATAAATCTTAAAATCGAAACATGTTAAATAAACGTATTTAATTTTGATTTCCGCTTTCTGTTTGGAAATCTTGCCCGTGTGTACCAAAGAAAAGTTCCTTTTAGTTAATACTTATGATTCCAATTTAATTTTTTAATAAAATAAAAATCATTTTTATTACAAGATATTAAAAAAAAAAAAACATTTCAAAGTAAAAACAAAAAATATTTTATTACAAGATATTAAAAAATATATTTAAAAGTCAAGACTTTTTCAAATGTACTTAAAAAAAATTTTTATTATATAAAACCATTCTAAAAAAAAAAAAAAAAAATATCAAAGTAAAAATTAAAAAAAATATATTTTGATTATAACAGATAAAAGATAAAACCATATATAATATTGATTATAACAGATTAAAGATAAAACCATTCCAAAAAAGAAGCATTTCAAAGTAAAGACTAGTTTTTTATGTAGAGTTTTAAAATTAAACTGGAATTACATAAGTATTAATAAAAAAAAGGTCATCGGCAAGTCTTCTGCTAAAGAGAAAGCAAAAGTCAAAACGAAATAAATTTGTTCAACACGACCATACATTTTCTTTTAACTATTGAGTCACCACATATGAAAACCAAGAGCCACTTGAAGATAAGATTTAATGAGATAGAATGATTATCAACCAAAATATGAGGAACACTATGAGTATTAAATGTGTTTGATTACTTATGGATCAGTTTATGACAAAAAATTGACATTTTATTCGTAGATGATCAAGTTGCAATCAACAGGTAAGCCATCCCATGGTGATGTGTTCCACAGGCGGGGAGCCCTTGCAAAGAAGCTTTGTCCATGGAAACTGTTCCTAATGCTAGGCACTTGTAAGTAAGGAGAAAAAAGTCTTGTGTCGATTAGACAAGTTCTTACTGTGAATGTCTTACAAGGAGGAATGTGAAATTGGAACCCAGTTGATCACTTTTCATGGAAATAACGATAGAGTAACGAGATTAGCAATGTCTCTTCTGCGAGAACAGGATTGTAGAGCGAAGAGACCCCCCCCCACTCTTCACTAAATGCCAAAATTGATTTTGTACTGCCAAAAAAAATCTGCAGTACCTCCCCAGATGTGGTAGCAATATTCCATCTTACAACATATTTGACTCTTTATGCAGGTAGAGGATTTCGTCTAGAGTTAGGTGTGCTCATTAAGAAACTATATTTCAGTAACAAAACCATTTTGATTTAGGGTTCATTAAGATCTAGCAAGGAGGAGAAATTAAGATGAGAAAAAAAGAAAAAAAAAGAAAAAAGAAAAGAAAAAAGAAAAGAAAAAAAAAGAAAAAAAAAGAAAAAAAAAGAAGAAAAAAAAGAAAAAAAAAAGAAAAAAAAAGAAAAACAGCAACATCAATTTCATCCAGAAATTTCTATAACTCAGTAGCAACACCAGTAAGCAGAAAAAGGCATCAAAATCTGCAAAGACAAAGCTTGGGACGTCCTTGATGGATTGATATCATCTAGTTAATAAGATTGCCATGATTGAATGTGGAACAATATGAGGAGAGGATTGAAAACAATGAATAGAATGGACAAAAATTTGATTCTAGAACAGGACAGCTTGATAAGCATTTGGCGACACTATACTTAAAGACGACCATGTTGTGATTTGTGCTAAGACCCGTAGTAATGTGTTTAACAGATGAGAAGTTCTTGAACAGAAACTTTATGGGAATTTTGCCGGCTTTAAGACATACAGATGAAGAAGGAAAATTTGCATTATTTGGACACGTGTTCTCCTCGTGAATGTTATTCTCACAACGTTTCAACCGATGTAACCTCCCACCTTCATCAAGGACTCATAGCTTAATGGATAAATTAGTAAAATTTCAATTTTTGAGGATTGATAATTCGTATTATTTGGTTTATTCAGACTACTGTTCTTATTGTATTATTCTCACGTTTCAACCGATGCAATTTTTGATCTTTTTTAGGTGTAATTTGTTCAACTCTGAAAACCAAAGAATTTCGAACAGTAATTCAAACAATACAAATCAGTCCTCCGCTTCCACAAGGACTCGTGGCATAACGGATAAAGTACAATGTAAATTCAGTTTTAAGTAACCTTCTGGAGATTGAAGATTCAATTCTCAGTGCAGGCGATATGAAGAATGCAATTGTAAATTACTTAAGACTTCTACCCTATCATGACTGACAGAACGAGAGCATGCTACCCCCATGGGTTAAACAAAGGGTTCAAAATTCCATGCAAATTCCAGAATTCAACAAGACACACCTAAAAAAGTACATCAACCAAAACACTCAAGATGAGAACAATAGTTAGAATAATCCAAATATTATCAATCCTCATCTAAAAAAGTTAGAAACCTAAGCAAAGTTCTTTGAATTGGTGCTGCAGATTTTAGATTTCTTGTGAAATGATTCGCTATATTAAAATTTATATTTGGTGCAACCATATTAATTTCTATGCAGAACAGCTCTCCAAACATTCTTCCCCTGTCATTGTTCTTCTATTTGATGATAAAAGCGTATTGTATTCTTCAAAAACATGTCTAAAAGCATTCGATGATCAGCTAAGTTTTCATTTCCCTTAAACAGAGTACATCTTCAAAGTTGTTTGAAATAATCAATAACTGCGTAATATAAATGGTTTATGCAAAAATCGTCGAACATGAAAAAACGAAAAAAAAATAAGCAAAAGTCTGATTTACATTCTTAGCTAAGTGAACGATTCTCTTGTAACCGAGGTATTTTAAAGTTTGAAATTCTAGCCACTCAGAAATGGATTTGTAAAAGTGCTTGGTCATATCATCGTAAGCAAATTGCTTATTCTGTTTGATCTTTACCGATATCTATACTGTTGTGGATTTAAGATATACTCATATACAAGTACAAAACTAGCTGTCCCTACCTGGCGTTACCTGAGAATGGTTTTACTTTCATTTTCTTTTTAAATAGCACACCTTTCAGCTTTTATTTTTAACTCTTAAATTCACAAAAGGAAATATAAAGAAGATTTATAGAAGGCAATACAATGCAGAGGTGTAACGGATATACATAAACTCGAGCAAATTAAGACATAACGGTGGAACAAACTATGCACAATCACCTTTTATTAGTGCAATTTTTAAAAAATATACTTCATTAACATCGTACTGTTTTCTTGTGTCAGTGTGGCCTAATAGAAGTTCTGTATCGTATGATATTTCAGGAAAATTTCCTTCATCAGATAAGTGTTTGATTTTCGTTCAAACGTAATTTACTTCAGTTTGTATCATACATTACACACATCCATTGTAAAGTGTTATGTGACAAATGCAGGAAGGGGGGAAATTAAGCTGATATTTTTTTTCATTTTGTTTGAAAAGAATGAACAATAATTTCATTACAATTCAAATGACAAAATAATACTTTATTTTTATTTTATTTTCATTGATGTCCAGAAGAGAATAGTTCAAGAAAGTGTGTTGACGACAGGTACTTCAACTAGTATTTGTATATACAAAAAAAAAATGTAATTGAAACTGTTTTTTCTTTTACATAGAAAATAATTGGACAGAAAAACATTCATCTCGGGCCTATAAAAGTATTAAAGCAAGGAACTTTGTTTTTAATATATCACTCTCAATATGACCCAAAAGGAAAAAACAAAAGTAAATTGTAATCGTATCATTAAAAACAAATAAAAATAATAACTAAATAAATAAAGCGTTTCTAAATGAATAAAAGCTTGACATGGAGGGGAAGGGAAAGAGGTTGTGGATGATGATGAGGAGGAGGAGCCGTGATAAACAGAATTAATTTTTCCCAATAAAACATAAGCTAAAAGTAGATAGCGATCTGAACAGTTAAATCCAACCACACTTACAGATTAATCTGTCTTATCTCTCCTAACAATGTTAGATTACAAAATGCAGACAATATCTTTGTTCACATTGTTTTAAGCATAATTAACAAACATCCCAAGGGAACATAAACGTTACTCCCTCCTCTCCCCAGCAACTCTCACTCAAACTGATAAGCCAAGGTGATTTAAGGGTGACATAACAAACAGCTGTCAGTACATCAATTCCAATTCAGAGGTTTAAGTCTCACTTACCTCCCACCCCACCTCCACATATTCCCTTGTTCAAGAAAGCAGGTGATAAACTCATTTGAAAATCATTTTCTCTTTAAAAGATTGTTGCTTTTATTTATTACTTTTTTGCTACTAGAACCCTACTTTCCAAATCTATAAATATATATCTATAAAAGTGAGAATGTGTGTGTGAAGAAACTTCTCAACCTATATACTCAATGAATTTTTGATCTACAGACTTGAAATTATAAGGTATATAGGGTATTCAGACATGTGGAAAACTTTTTAACCGGTTTTCATAAAAAAAAAGAAAGAAAACGGCTGCTAAAGGGTCAGAATTGAAAAATTGGTACGTGGGGTGGGGGTCATTGGATTTGTATCTGTCAACTGCTTCATCAATGTGCACGCATAAATCATTCACATGACAGATTAATTACGTTAAGAATAAATAGGTTCATTTCAACTTGCCAGCATATTTTTATTTCTTTCTGTGCATGCCAAAATTCAATTCATTTTTTCAAGTCCTTTAATATTAATTTTTTTATAGATGTCGATAAACTGTAGGGAACATAGCTGGAGCACTAAATGTTTTGGTGTCAATTCTAGTAGATGGCACCCAAGTCATTTTTTTTTTAATCTTTTGAAAGCAGTACTCTATATTAGGTACAATATCATATTCAATAGAGAATTGGCTCTGTAATAAATACAAAATCTGAATAAATTAAAATATACTTAAGCATATTTTACAACCCGGCAAAGCCAGACCCCAACCCCACGAGTATATATATATATATATATATATATATATATATATATATATATAGAGAGAGAGAGAGAGAGAGAGAGAGAGGAAATATAAGAAAATATTTAAAAATGTAAAAGCCGCAATTAGAATTATAAATATATATATATATATATATATATATATATATATATATATATATATATATATATATATGAAGTTGGCTCAACAGCTCCAGGATATATACTATTTTTTGCACATCTTTGAAGTTATCAACACAATTTTTTTTTTTATTTCCTGTGTGTAAGGAGAAAAAAAAATGAACAAATCCACCCTAACATTTAAGCACACACACCAATGGCATTGATTGATTTTCATGGTGGCATTGAATATCAGAACACTATTTGTAAAAATACAGCATCATTAAGTCAGAAAGTTAGTGTCTGCCTGGTTGACTGCCAACATCTTTCATCATTTTCCCCTAAACAGAAAGAAATGGCTGTATTGATGTCCGACAATATACACGCTAGACAAGCTGAGAATAGAAAAGCACCACAGAGATTATAGGGCAAGAGGAAATAATCATATTCATATTTATATTTTGTATATTTTTCTTTCATATGGATTTATGTAAATCAATATACAATTAAATATACATTTTAAGGCTTATGTGCACAAAATACAAACTTTATTAGCATACTAAAATATTGAATAAGAATAGATACAACATTGTGCATTCAATCTCTGCAAAAAAAAACATTTTCTGTCCTTTCATGTTGCCATTAAATCACCCTTATATATATATATATATATTTAAATATATATATACTATTAAATCGTGTATATATATATATATATATATATATATATATTTTTAAATAGTGTGTATGTATATATATATACATATATTTTTAAATAGTGTATATGTATATATATATATATATATTTTTTTTTAAATAGTGTATATATATATATTTTTAAATAGTGTATATATATATATATATATATTTTTAAATAGTGCATATATATATTTATTTTTTTAAATAGTGCATATATATTTATTAATAGTGTGTGTATATATATATATTAATAGTGTGTATATATATATATATATATTAATAGTGTGTATATATATATATTAATAGTGTGTGTGTGTATATATATATATATATATATATATATATATATATATATATATTAATAGTGTATATATATATATATTTTAATAGTGTATATATATATATTTTAATAGTGTATATATATATATTTTAATAGTGTATATATATATATTTTAATAGTGTATATATATATATTTTAATAGTGTATATATATATATATTTTAATAGTGTATATATATATATATTTTAATAGTGTATATATATATATTTTAATAGTGTATATATATATATTTTAATAGTGTATATATATATATTTTAATAGTGTATATATATATATATATATATATATATTTTAATAGTGTACATATATATATTTTTAAATAGTGTATATATATATATATTTAAATAGTGTATATATATATTTTTTTTTTTAAATAGTGTATATATTTTTTTTTTTAAATAGTGTATATATATATTTTTAAATAGTGTATATATATATTTTTAAATAGTGTATATATATATATTTTTTTTAAATAGTGTATATATATATATATATATATATATATATATTTAAATAGTGTATATATATATTTTTTTAAATAGTGTATATATATATATATGTATATATATTTAATTAGTGTATACATATATATATATATATATATTCGCAGTTTCGTGTTAGGGGTGTCAAAATTTTTTAAATAGTGTATATATATATATATATATATATATATATATATATATATTCACAGTTTCGTGTTAGGGGTGTCAAAAATTCCTACATAAAATTCTGATACACCTAGTGCAGCATCAAAACAGATACTACACTGTGATCTCGGCCCTATAAGTTGTATGGTGTAAACCAGGAAAAAAAAAAAAAAAAAAAAAAACACACACACACACACACACACACACAGTGAGTAATAGAGAGCAGACGTTGGAAAATGGTGAAACAAACAGTACAACAGCTAGGTCAAAATCCGGTCAAGAGAGAGGGTGAAGAGATCAAAGTATGGGTAATTGGATGACTAGTATAAAAACACAGCCGCAAAAGAAGGACGAAAAGACAGAAATAAAGAGGAAGAAAATTTGACCAGTTAAATATTAAGCTATGTAAAATCAACGTCATTTTCTTTCTTAAATTTTCTAAATATATAATTACACCCTACTTCAGTATCGAATGCATAAATAATGAATATTGTATCATTTAACCGAATCTGGTATCGGATAGTATCAAAGAATCCATACTTTTAACAACTCTGTATACACCAGAAGTGAAGGAGCTTATGTAGCAAACATTATTACTAGTGCCTTGGACATTTCTGATGAAAAGTCTGTTTCGCAATTGCGTTCAAACATTTGCTATCAACAGTGTATGATTATTCTCTACCTTTTTCATATTCAAGATTCACTACCACTATTATGAAATAGTTTTAACCGTTGTTATACTGCCCTAATCACTTGTAGATTCCTCTCCACGTATTCTTTTGATATTGGCAACTATTTAAGAAGCATTACGACCAAGTTCAGACTTATGCAAGGAACGTATACACGTTTCTCCTTTTTCCATCGTTGTCATTAAAAACTTAACTGCTTCAAAATTATATTCTGAAAAAAATTGTTGAAAACTTGTTAAAAAGTACACATTTATTAAGCAGGGACATGAAACGGAGTGAAGCCTCGTTTCTATTTCTGGGGTGACGGCAATGAAGAGTTCTAATTAAGTGAGAAAACTTATAATTGACTATTGGTACTTTATTGAGAGCTTTAATGCTTCAAAATTGTATTCTGAAAGAAATTATTGAAAACTTATTAAAGAGTACATATCAGTTATTAAGCATATACCATTTTATATTAAACACTAAATTGAGAGACGACATTTTTTGCAGATGTTGAGATTAGAAGTCAGTTTTTATCCCTCCCATGAAATAGTTTAATAGCAATTCAACATCTTTTGGGGTTATTTAAAGTAGAAGCAATATGTATTATGAACAATTCATCCGAGACAATGGCATGTCCATTATTGTCTCACAACATCTAAGTTTTGAAGAAAATTAAAAAATTTGTCTATTTTTTTTTTTTTTTTGTAATTAAAAATATTCACGGCATCTTCATATGCATATTTTAATTAACTCAAACATTCCTCTCAGTCATTGTATATGGGTAATAATAGAGCAAAAGTTAGTAATTAACACACAGATTGATCGAAATGGTGGGTTCATACTTTCCCCAACACTATTACAATGTAAATGACTGCAATAGAGACAATAGGATTTGAGCTCGATACTATCGCAGACTATGGAATTGCCTATCTACTAGGTTAATCACACACTGGCTTGGAATAGAAAGACACACACACAACCCTCCCACAAGATAAAAAGTTCAGCCCTGAAAATGGTAGCAATAAAAACATACAACAGAAACATCTCTACAATAAATTATGAAAAAAATCACAATAAGAATTGCATTTGAACTCTTCTACAAAAAGGTCAGAAATGTAATTAAAATCTATTTCCAAGAACTTTTTTGGATAGCAGACAGCAAGTCTTATTTCATAGTTCTAAGAAATAATGGTTTACAGCACACACGCACACACACACACACACACACACACACACACACACACACACACAGCAATGCGTTTAACTTATTTATATTAATACATATGTAAAAGGTTGCATATTCAGGTACTTATTAAGAATTCCTTCATCAAATACAGGAACTGCACTCATGACATGGATAACGTTGTATAATTCCAATGTGCCCAGTCAATTGGTATTTAGTATTAAATATGATCGCGAGGAAATACGCTAACCTGCAAAGTCAAGGGTGGCTTTGTTGACTAGATTCCAACCTCCCAACCAGCAGTAATCATCAATTTTTACACTGATGACTGTATAAGCATGAAACACTAGTGTCTGTCGGTATAAAAATTGTTGATATATATATATATATATATATATATATATAAAATAGTTCATCTAATTTATATACATATAGTCACTCTCTCTAAACGTCACGAGTCATCTATGTTCTGTTTTAATGGATGACAGTATTTTATGACATCCTTTTGTTATTTCATCATTTGTGACACTATAAAGGATCTTTCCCCAGCGTACTACTAAAATTCTGAATCTTGTTTGTGCACACTGGGCGATATCATTCAGTAAAGCAGATAAAAGACTCTTGGCGTTTTTGGTTGCAAGATGTAGTATCTATTCGGATATCACATCAGAAAGAACACAAAATTACTTAACGTTTTCTCTTTATTTCAAAACGTTCTCAAGATGATTTGATTTTTTTTCTCCTTAAGAAAGTCTTGAAATAAAGATGAAAATAAATAATTTTTAGTTTTCCATTTTTATATCTCTCTTTCACATGTGTTATGCAATTTATTCAAATCTGGTACATCTCGCAGAAACTAATAAATAAATATACTTTTAAAATATCTGTTTACCTTCGCAATCGCTTAAGAATATCAAATGTATATACTCATGTAAAATGTACCAACGTTCAACTAATGAGTCAAAGATCGTCTAATGATATTTGACACTCAAGTGTGACAGACCAACTAACCGACAGCTGAACAAAGCTTCTCAGATGTATGGAACGAACTGAAAATATCTAATAGGGCAGGGGTGACAATGGTTAAAGTTCAATTGGTGTAGTTTGATGGCATATAATATCAACATGAAGGAAACTAATAACAATTACCTTGCCCACAAAATGATTCGGAAGTACTTGTCCTTTAGAAAACAGGAAATTGTTTCAAGGTATTAACCAAGAGGTCAGTTGGCAAAAAAAAAAAAAAAAAAAAAAAAAAAAAAAAAAAAAAATGAAATAAAATTAAAATAAATACATGTGCAAACACTATGTTCAATTGCATATCTGTGTTCACGAGTTGAAAAAAAAAAAAAAAAAAAAAAAAAATCTTCCACGCATTACAGAAACACATTTTCACTTACTAAGCTTAAATAATAAAAACGAAGCAGCGGATTTTATTCAGAAACAAATCTTGATTGATCACATCAGTCATAGTTTTAAAAAAAAAAAATTTTTTTTTTTTTAATTTTTAAAAAATAAGTCTCTTCTGATACTTAAAGTGAGTAGATTTTGGTGCATAATTGTTTTTATATAAAAGATAATATATAGAAAGCAATACAATGTAGAGGTGTAACAGATCAGCACAAAATGAAACAAAATAATACATAATTGTGGAATAAGTTATGTAAATTTACATTTATTAATACAATATATATTATAGTTGCATTGTATTCTTATTTGCATCAGTATGATCAGAAGGAAGTTCAGCATCATAATGTTTTGGAGAAAATTTCCCTTCCTCAAATATGTTTGACTTTAGTTCAAACGTGTATACCCAAATATTTCAGAAATACAAAACTTCCATTCGGACCATACTTATGCAATTAACATAATGCAAGTTAAAAAAAAAAAAAAGCACATATAAGAATGACTTCCAAAATTAGTACCCCCTATTTTTTAAATTCCGCCTGAATGGATCAGAAACGATTGCTAATTGCATTGTTTATTAAGACTGAACTCATGCATTCATGACCTGAAAATTTAATCTCTCTGTTGCAGATATTGACAGTGTGAGATTAAGAAAGCAACTCCTGTCATGGATGCATGTCAGAAGCAGAAAGAAGTCATTGAATTCCTCCATGTAGAAATAAACTGATCAACATTCACCAACACCCGTTGAAAGTTTACAAAGCTGATGCAACTGATGTCAGCATAGTTAGAAGATGGGTCTGTCGATTTCAGAGTGGCGACATATATGAATAACAATGTGTGATCCAGACTTATGACTGAATCATCAATAGAGGCTGGCAAAAATGCAGTGAGAACGGTGGTGACTATGTAGAAAAATAAATTCTGGCACACAAAAGGTCAGTCGTTTTAATGGTACTATTCCTGTCTTCATAGCTCTTCAACGTTTTAGTTTTTCAGTTGAAAGGAAGCTTTACTTTTGGAATGACCCTCATATACTGTATTAATAAAAGGTGAATCTGCTTATTTGACCATTATATGTCTTAATTTGCTTCAGTCCGTGTTGATCCGTTACACCTCTGCACTGTATTGCCTTCTATAAAGTATCTTTATATACACACTAAAGAATGTTTGAAGCAAACTACATTAATCTCTTATAATTGTCTTTATTTTTCATCGAGCAGACGATGCAGAAAAAAATTTTCAAGGCAGGTGGTTTTTGTTACAAAGACTCATTCCAGTGATAATGTTTTAGTTTGATGTTTACTAATAAAAGATTTGATTTTTAAAAGCATTTTTTCATCATCATCAGTTTTAACATTCGTTTTACATTCTGGCTGTGTTGAACAGCATTTAAGAATTAACTTTCAAACTAATCTATTTTTAGCCGGGTTTTTATTTATTTCACTTTCTCTCCAATCAATCCTTGTCACTTCCTTCCATATTTTCTTTACTTAGCCTTTCCCTGTCAACTGACCCCACAAATTCAGCTGTTCTACATCTAACCCGAGCATACTTCTCCAGTTTTTCAAGGATTCACCAAGTGTTTTTACTGAGAAACAAAACTTTGTAGTTAAAGACTTTCAACTAAACCACAAATTCTTATGCAATGCATTCTACAAGCAGAGCACTCAGAATCGGTGGCCTTGTGCAAGCATATTGGTGCAAGTGCAAACATAAAATAAAACATGAGAGTCTGCCTAGTAATAATATATGTAGTCGTTCAAAGAATCCAAATAATCGAACCTTATCTGAAAAATCCAAAAACAATGTTTTGTGCCCCGTTTTAAAGATCTAAGTCACAGAATATACAAGTGGATAGCAAACAGAATTTATATTCTGGACAAAAATAAATAAAAAAAATAAATAAATAAAATAAAATAAATAAATAAAACTTAAAACAATAAAAACTCTTTAACAGAAGACATAGTAAACATTAAAGATGCACCCGATGACACTTCTGACAGCTTGAGCACAACTCACAAAAAACAATTTAAGGAAACAATAAAAAGTTATTAGTCTATTTTTCCAATACAGAGATTCTCAACAAGGTGTAAATTTACCTATAGGGGGAAAAAAATTATGTCGTCGAGAAGGGTAAATAATTGAAGTACCTGATAATTTAAAAATAATCATTTCTGTCATGTCTAAGAAACGTTATACAAATTCATTTTCTGTTTAGAAAAAGTTCGATCACATTCGATCTTTATTTTTGTGATACAGATGTATAATACTATTTTCATACAAAACCTTAAATCCTAAACAATAAAAAGTCCCTTTTTGACCTTGTTTTTCTGTCAATTTATGATGGTTATGAATTTTTTGTATAGGAGTAAGGAGTTAAATGGAGTAATACATAAAGCCGAGAGATCAATGGTGGAGGAAAGGGTGATGATTACTATTCTAATAGATTGCTCAAATCTTTCTTTTACTCTTAAAAGCCAGTATTCAACAAAATGACTTTAGCTTAGAATAGGTCAGCAACCGGACCCAAAAGAAGAAATGATTCTTATCAATTTTCATTTGCATCAGAAATAGAAACCTCGTGATTGGTTAGAATAATCAATTGACGGAAGGGGGTGAGGGTGTAAACAATAGGTTACATTGAAATATTTGTAAAAGTTATCTCGTGGGAATAGATTTTATCTAAGCAAAACGCAATCTTTGTTTTTTTTTTTTTGTTTTTTTTTTTGCACTAAAATCTATATTTACCCAATGAGAGAACCGGCAAAGCACACTTCAATTAACGGAGAGATTTTAAACTGAAACATGGTAAAAAATATTACAAAGGGTTGAGACAAAAAAAAAAAAAAATGTGTGTGTGGGGGGGGGGGGTCATCATTACATACAAAAGATTCTAAGCAACATCCAACAATTCACAATCAACAGTGAGGAATTAGATGAAAAAAAAAAAAAAATACTCCTGATTCAGACTCCCCACTTCAAGCGGAGAATTGATTGAAAATCAGATTTGTGACTCTTGCAAAAAGTGTTGACTATCAACACGGACCCCCCCTCTCCGTCTAAATTTTCACAATTAAAACTTTATATATCTACTATATAAAGTTATCTTGCCTGATTTTACATGTTAGACCTAAATAGCAATGTATCTGCCAAATCAATGTTTTCTTCCCCCCTTTTTTATCCTTACTACATCTTTACACTAAAAAGTATGATCCGCTACAAGTTTCTTTCTGAAATGCTTATTCTGACAAGATTATTTTACAATGGAGATAATCCCCTTAACCGCTGTACACTCATAAACCCTTATCCTCGAGTGGCCCCCGGGTCTTGATAAGTGGGGACTCCTTTGTAAAAAAAAAAAGAAAAAAAAAAGATATGTTGAAATAATAACCTAATAGGTTCAAAATGTAACAAAGATAATTTTAAATTCAGCTTAAAGAAATACATACTTTCATTTAAAATCTTTCTCCCTCCCTATCTCTTTATGCTTACAAATCTTTTTAAAATTTAATAATAAAAAAATCTAAACTAAAATATCACTAATGAAGCCTTTGTCAGATAAGCCCAAATAGTAAATTATAAAAAACGTTAAGTGTTTGCGTTTACTAATGCTAATTTCGATATTAGCTAAACACCTACAGGTACAAAAATAAATAAATAAATAAAATAAAAATAAACCAGAAAATAGAGACAAATCACAGAGACCTAAGATGATATAGAAAACGGATTTTAAATATTTTGGAATAGATCGACTAATAAACCAAAAACCGTTTATGGAAAAAGAAATTAAAACTTGCAAACACCTCTAAAAGATAAATCAAAAGTGACAAAAAAATCCAATGCCAGTGTTAAGGGTGTATGGGGAGGGGGGTATGATGGTCTTGTACCTCACCCCTTTCCAATCTACGTGACTACTTGTTGTAAACAAGCCAATGTGATAATTATTTTTAATAATAATAACGCTCTAAATCGGCGTTTAAAAATAGGGTCCTAAATAATTTTAATTAAAAAAATAGAAAAAAGGAAGTAACATAAAAATTCCCCATAAATTCTGATCATACTGCTGTGCAGTAATTTTTCAATGGATATTAACTAGAACTAGGATTATGATTTCCGGGCTTCATATATCACTTGAGATTTGCTCTAAGGTGAACTCTATCAGCACAATGTTGTTGTCCACTAGAATTTGTAAATCTTGACGATGCAAACCGTGAAATTTATGTAGAGCCATAGAAACTGAAAATCAAAAATTTGCCTGCTACTCAACAACACCTTTTTAAAAGCTTTCTAATTGAGTTTGTGTGCAAGAGGCAACATGAAGATCACTTCTTTGCTATATTCGTACATATTCATGAACAATATATGAATTTTCTACATGCTAAACAAACATTTCAAATTTTACAGTTACCGCCCAGCCCTTTTTTCATTAAAATAATTTAAAACCCTATTTTTAATAGCCTCCAATATAAATTAACCTTTCAGCATTCATTCAATAAACTCAGATTGAATTCAATTTTTTAAATTGAATATAGTGATTTTCCAACAAAAAGTTAAACAGAATCTTAGTTTGAGCAAGATCAATGCACATGGAGACTTAAAAATTAAAAATAAAGTAAAATATAAAAATATTACCATGAAAATTGAACCCATAATGTTTTTCAACAACATTAAGTAAATGAACTCAAAATAAAACTAAAGAAGCATCTAGAACATTGTTCGGGTAAATGTAGAGCTGATGAATAAAATTATCCAAACATTTTAGATGAAAGAAAATTCTGTGCATTCTTTGGATTATTCTTGTTATTTTCACACTTCAGCCAATGTAAGAATAGCATTAAAAAATTTACACTTTCACCCGGTTATGGTTGACATAACAATCTACCTACATGGATCGAATAAAGAGTTCAGTGTGAAATTCTGTATAAACTCTCTAGTTAAACCCGACGCACCTGAAGTTTGAAGGTTACATAAGGCAAAACATTGTAAAAACAAGATGCGAACTATAAAAACCTAAATAATCCAAATAAAAAATCTAAAGAATTCCAAAAAATTCTACTTCATTTCTCAACATGCGAGGTCGAGATTGATTAAAATAGTTATTAAACTTATGATGGGAAGAAAGAAGAAAAGAGGCTGGGAAGGGAGAAAATGGTCCCTTTTGCAGTAAAAGACAAAGTACTCACATTGGGATGGTAAAAGCTGTAAAATCCTCATCGGCAGTTACCATGGTAAGTTTAACCACCATCAAGGATTGCATATTTGGAATTTTCATGGATTGAAGCATTGGTTTAAATAGAAGAGAAGCAACAAGAGACAGTCAAGACAAACAGCCATGCGCTCTGACAGTCCCCTTTTGCAAACAAGAAAACTTATGCCAGCCGACAAGAGATTAAATAAAAACAAGAGAGAGGAGGGGGTAATTTGCAGGTGTAAAAAAGGGGGGCCAGGTGAAAAGAGTAGGTAATAAGGATAAGAGGGAAAGAGAGAGATAGAGGGGGGGTACTTGGAGTCACAGTAAATTACTGCTGTAAGTAAAGGGATGATAAAGATGCTGTTCCAAAATAAGGAATTAGAGAAGAAGGGGGGGGTATTATGTTGTTTAATCCCATGGCAGGCGCCATCTGCCTTTTCAGATGATATTTTTTAGAAAAAAAAAAAGAGGGGTAAAAAGAAAAGGTGTTAATAAAACAAAAGAATTAAGTAGAAAAAAAGTTTTATATCTACAGATTTTTTTTCAACACAAAAGATTCATTGCTTCATAATTATTCATACGATAAACTAAGAAAATATATTTACAGAAAACCGTTTCGATGATAAATCGTTAAAAAAAAATAATTATATTTTATATTCTAGTTCTAGCTAAAGAAGAAAAAAAAACATACTTTATGAAACTATTAGTTAGATATACACGATGTTGCCTGGGAGTCTTCACTTTCATTTTTATTTTGATAATTGCCCCCCCCCCCGGGCCACAAAGCCGTTATTCCATTTTTTTCTTTTTTTTTTTTAATACATATTTACATTTTTGAGAAAATCCTTCCATGAATGAATATATATTATAAATGAAAAATCGAGTTTGTAATCAAATTTGGTTTACTTTTGGCAGCCTCATAATTCTCACTTTCCTTATGTCCTCATATTTCATGGGCGATGTTTTTAATAAAGAAAGAAAGAATTATTATTTTCTAAGTTGGAATCTATTAACACGTTTTTGGCTCATTTTTAACCTTGCAGTAATATTCTTTTCTTTTTTTTTTTTTTTTAATTCCTTATATAAAGTGGTTTTATGCCTTGTTTGGAATGATTTCCAAAGAACCCGAAGTACATTCTGGTGGACTTAATTTCATAATTCTTTTTTTTTTTTTTTTAAATAGGATTTTTAAATATTCCGTTTTATTTTCTGCTTTTACATTTCAATAAATAATAGATTGATAATAAATAAAAAATAATCCAATGTAATTAACAAAGTTACATTGATGCGAGAAACGCATGCGAAGTTGTCTCACAATTTTATTAATATAGAGCAGATAATAAAGGGAGATAATCGATTTCATAACGCAGGATTGTTTGAAGGCCCTATAATTTCTCATGATGATGTAAAATATTGGCTGTCAACTTGTAATACAATATGCTTTTTTCTCAACATTTAAAAACGTATTGATAGAATACTTTACTCAGACCAAAACTGTCAACACTGCTTTGACCATTTTTGTTGGAATTTATGGAATGAGGAATTATTTAGATTATTATCATTGGTAATGTCTTTAGTACAAGCTTAGTTGAGTTTGAGACTATAAATAGAATTTTGATTTTTTTTTTTTTCATTCAAAATATTTGGGATTTTTTTACAAGTTTTATTCATACCATTCCTTCTTCTGAATGCATTGATAGTTTAATTCCTACTACATTTCGGTCGATATGCACTCTGGCCTTCAGTCGTATTTTGCACCTTCTCATAATGCAATCGTTTAAAATGCATCAGCATTCCTCAATGAGAGCATCTCAGGCGATCGTCCCAAAGGATAAGATAATGCCTGAGAGGATGGCCTGAGACAAACTAGAATAAATATTAACTTTGACCTAGCCCCAATATGAGATGAGAACCAATGTGTTAATGTGATTTAGCTTATATATTTATATATACTAGACCCCCGAGAAGGAGAAGAAGGGCTAGTATGTACACAGGACTGTATTTCTTTCTGATTATTGAATCTTCCTAAATATTCAGAGGTAGATTCCCATAACCATAACATTCTCCAACTACAATACCCAGGGCACTTGGATAAATATATTTCATTCTAATCATACATACGAGGGGCATTCCAAAAGTAATGCCTCCTACTTTTTTTTCATTTCGCCCAAATGGATCAGAGAGGATTGCAGATTGCATTGTTATTATGACTGAACTATGTATTCATGACCTGCAAGTTTCATCTCTCTGTTGCAAATATTGATGGTGTTAAACTCTAAAAAAGCAACCCGTTATGAACGTGTGTCAGAAGCAAAGATGCATCATTAAATTCCTGGGAAAAGTACAATGAAAATGGTGGTGACTATGTAGAAAAAGAAATTCTGGAGCACAAAAGATTGCCCGTTTTAATGGTACTACTCCTGTCTTCATAGCTCTTTAACAGAGTTAAAAAAATACATTCAAAAGCTTTACTTTTGGAATGGCCCTCAGAATTTCTGGAAATTACTGGAACAGTATTACCGTTTAATTAAAAACACAAATAGATCTTTTGGCAGAGCTAATTCTAAAGTTTCTAATAGCATCCATTACATTAATTCCCTTCTCCTAATGACAGTGCTTATATTAGTGTGTGTCTGTATTATATATGTGTATGTATATATGATTAGATTATGTTGAAAATTGATTCAATATAGTCTATTTTAGTTAAATGGCCAAAATTGAAACCAATCATTGAATTATTGTTATCTATATACAATAGAAAAAAAAAGCATTAAAACATTTTTGGTGCCCCTTAATTGATTAGACTATTCATATTAAGTTTATATAATTGATTATAATGCATTTGTTTGCTTTTCTGCCAATTGAGTGAAATACCTCATTCATTGCAAGAAACTTGTGCCAACTAAAATTCTCGTTTTTTTTTTTTTATTTATTTATTTTTTTGTTCAGGTTTACTAACATGGTATTCCCAAGATTCAAATGAATAGGTTTTTATAAATATCATTTAAATAGGAAATCTTTCTTATCTTTAATGAAAATGTATTAAAATAACAAAAATTAATTTGTTCTCATATTTTACTAACAGGGATACCAGACAAAATTATCTTATATATTACACTGGCAAGGAGGGGGGGGGGGGTCCGCAAAAAAAAAAAAAAACGGGACTTGGGTACCATCAGTCAGAAGCGAAACCGATAGCAAAATTTTGTAAGCAAAATGCTGCACACAAACTTGCATGATTTAAGTTAGTAAGCAAACACATTATTGATATTACGGAGACACATTATTGATATTACAGAGATCCTAACACGTCAAAAATTTAGCTATTCAAAATGGACAAACTAAACGACCCTTTGCACATGTACGGTTTGCAAACTGCATCAAAAGCAAAGTTTTTATCTGAACCCCCCCCCTTCAAACAAAACATTTTCACACATAATAATTGACATCAGCAAAAAATACTAGACGGAATCCTACCTAAATTAAAAAACAAAATTTACCATAACCTGTGGAAATCATCGGAAGAGGTAATTGAATGGTTCGCCACACTACCCCAAGGCAAAAATAGAAAATTCCTTATGTTTGATATAGATTCATATTACCCCTCTATTTCACCAAATCTCTTCGAGGAAGCACTAGAACTAGCTAGAAAACTAACAATGATAACAAATTTAGAATTAGACGTTATAAGACTAGCAAAGAAGAACTCTAATTAAATATGATAACAAACTATGGACCAGAAAGAACAGAAACCTCAACTTTGACGTCACAATGGGGAACCTGGATAGTGCACAAGTAACAGACCTTGTAGGTCTTTATATACTAAATGAACTATATAAAAAGATTCCAGGACTAAGAGGAGGACTATACCGGGATGATGCATTATTCTACTTGATCTCAACAAATAGGTTATTTGAAAAAAAACAAGCAAACAAAAAATTAAACAATTCTTCAGTAAACTGAACCTAGATATAACAATAGACCCAAACCACAAATGTGTAAACTTCTTCGACATAACCTTGAATCTAGACAACAACTCCTATGAACCCTACCATAAACTCAACCAAACGCTATTCTATATAGATCACAAGTCCAACCATCCGAATAGTATGAAAAAAGCACTTACACCTAGCATCTCAAAAGGAATATCCTAAATATCACAAAATGAAGAATTATTCAATAAAAACAAGGAATATTACAACCAAGCCTTAGCTAGATCAGAATATAAAGAACAAATTAAATTTGTTTAGGAAACTCAAAACAATAACATAGGTACAGAAATAAACGAAGGTCATAAAAATGAAAACGCGAGTCTTTGAATTTTCAACAAAATTTTGCACTACATATATATATATATATATATATATATATATATATTCCAAAAAGTAAAAATCGTTGAATTTCAATGAAATTGTTGATAGTATTTAATGAACAGAGCAGGATATTACTTTATTCAATTTAGGTAAACAAAAATTACCATAGGTCGCTACATTAAATCTACTGTTTCAGTCTAAAAAAGACATCAGGTGACAATACATTTGCGGTCTTACTTGAGGTAAGTCATTTCCTGCCCTCCAAAAAACCAGGTTTATTGTTGCTCGACAATGTCTTAGACTGAAACAGTAGATTTATTGTAGCAACCTATGGTAATTTTGTTTACCTAAATTGCATATATATATATATATATATATATATATATATATATATTGCATATTTTTCAAATCTTTTCTATTCAATGTGTACAGACATGAAAGTGAACAAAGAGCGAAAATGTTACAATCTGTTATTACATAAGATTTATTTAACTCATAATTCGTTTATTGCCTTTTAAGTCAACACAAGAATGAATCTTGGCTTTTGACTCATCAAGTACGTTTTTTGATGAAAATGGGGAAAAAACTTCTGCATATATGGTTTCAGATCTTAGATCTAATTTGCACAAAGAAGAAAAAAAAGCATTTTAAGAAAACGGCATTTTTCTTTTATTCATGTTACGTGGTAGTGGTGGTGGTGGATCATACTTGAACGCAACAATCTAATCTTTATGTTGAAAGAATTATGAAGAACTGAATAAATTTTTCTTTTTGTTAGTTTGGTTAGTCGTGTTTTCAAGGCATTCATTAGATCATTTTATCTTGAAACACATGACAGGAGTAAATAAATACCCCACAAACAAATAATTTATGCATATTTAAAGCATCTGTTGTCTTTACAGACAGCCAGCATGAAGAACAAATGATACAAAGATGATATGATGAACGTGGAACGTGAATCTTAAAAACAGACTTTGTTCTGATGACATCAGAGGAAGATTGAATCTAGACAGCATAGAAGAGGTGTACAGAACAGGATTCTGATTGTATAATCAAGTTGAAAGAATGGATGATAATTCTTTTGTTAGATTTTCTTTTTACTTGTGTATCACCGTTTATCAAGGCCAAGAGGCCACTCTTGGATAAAGGTTAACAAGACACTGACGATCAGTAATGGTGAAACTTGGGTAGAGTTTAATTATATAAGAGTACAGCTCAATAAGAACTTATTTACATTAGATTTGAAAACGGCCATGTTATAATCACTTGGGAAGCAGTCTTATGGCATTTTGTTCAACAGATCGACAAGTCTAGAAAAAGAGGCTCTGTTGATGGAATTTCCATTTAGTTTTAGGCACAAAGAGTGAGGGAAATTGTTGACGGTTATTGTTGATAGACAAGTTTTTATTGCGAACGTTTTACAGTGGGGAGAGGTGGGGGCAGGTTGAAGCTCAGCCAAGTGCCTACCATAACATGATAAAAGAGCAGAGATAGACTTAATGTTTCTCCTGTAAGAAAGAGAATGTAGGGAGGTAAAAAAGGTCCTCACCCATTAGATTTCTAGGATGGTTTTGTAATCTGTCAAGACAAAAAAGAGTACTCTTAGGAGCTCCTCCCCGGATGTGGCAGCATTCCTGCATTTTAGGACATATTTGACTCTTGTACAGGAAGAGAACTGCATCAGGAGCGAGATACTTTCTGGAACAATACAATGATCCTACCAATTTTCCAATGGTTTTCAGGTCAGGAGTAAAGGTCAATCTCACAAGTTTGTTTAAGTAGGGTGCTTCCTCAAGATGATAGCCACTCGTTTCAATTTGGGCCAAGTGGGGAGTTGAGCATTAGTGGTGAAAAGATAGAAGTTTGGTTTCGGATGCATTAAAAGTAAGTAGACATTTTTTTTTATCCCATTAATCAACGTGCTCAAAGTCGGAGGAGAGATAGAGTCAGACAAGTCTTGGTCATTGCTGACCTTTGAAATGTTGCCATAGATGGTAGTATCGTCTGCATAAATGTTGACGAATGATCGTAAAACATGATCTGGGAGATCGTTGATGCGTATCAGGAAGAGAATTATGTCCAAGATGGATTCTTGAGGCACACCAGCATTGATAGAGTTTTGCCCATTTGATAAATCTATCAGAGAGAAAAGATTTGATGGTTGAGAAAGAAAGCAGATTCATGGGAAGATCAAGAAAAACATGGGAGAAAGTGATAAAAATGAACGCAAGGGAAAGAGGGATAAATAAAGACCTGGTCAAAGATAGATTAGTTTGGAAATCAATTTTTTAAAGCTGCCCAACGCATGCCAGCATAACGGAACAAATATAATGATGATGAATTGAACAATAGAACTAGTAGGATTTGAACCTGGCATATTAACTTCCAAATGCTGTGACGGCATCATTTGGGCCAATCATGCACACTCCCTCTCAGAAATGTGATGATACAAATTATAAATTGCCTTTATAAACAATTTGTACTTTTAAACTAGGCCACGAAAATAAATTATCCCAGTTTCCTACATTTCTAAGATAAACAAACGTTGTTCAAACAATTTAACAAATATTTTAAATAGTTATTTATTAGCAACACTAGTGGTGTGGCCTGGGAATGAACAAAAATTTGTTTACTCCTGCTCCCTGCCTGGATCCCTTATATTACTACTTTTATTCTCTTTTTTTAATTTCTATAATTTTAAATTATTATTGGTTATGAGAAAATAATTTAAAAATTATTTAAAGAGTTATTTCCCTTGAGTTCTTGAATAAAAAACCCTTAAAAAAAAAAAAAAAAAAAAAAAAAATCTCCAATCATTAATTTGTTCCCTGATGAATCTCAAATGAATATTAGAGTATTTTTGCTTACCACATCCCATTCAAGGTCATACTAAAATAAGAATCTGCAAGATCTGCAAGTGCATCCAAAGTGGTTTTTGAGTTTTATATAGATAGAGTTTTAGATAGATTATCTTCCTTTTTATAACAGACTAGCATGGATACTCAGTGTTGCCCAGGTGGAGATGAAGTTGAGTTTTGACACAGCAGCTAACTCGAAAATAAAAGAACGGTTAAAAACAGGAAAATGTAATCGGGCAGAAAAAGAAGTACGCAAAAACCAGTTTAAGCGAACTTAGTCTACAAAGATTTCTCGTTACGGTGCGTTGCAACGAAAACAAAGTGAAAATAATTCAGTTTTAAAAAAGTGGAATTTGTTTTAAGTGAAATAACAGTTATAAAAATGATTAGTTAAAAGAAAAAAAAAATCACATTATATAACCCTCGAAATAAGAAAAATGTTAAAAATCTTAATTCTGTTTGAATGTTAAAACTCTTAAAACCTGATAAAAAAAAAATTGAAATAAGGAAATTATTTAAAATTACAAAACAACCCTGAACTCAAACGTGAAAACTAAAGCTTATGAGGCAACCTCCTAATCCACTGCCCCACAATGCTGAGAACGTTGTAAATCGTTTTATTGAAACCAATTAAAAAGAATGCTTGACGTGCAGTTTTTGAAGTTTAGAAAGGTATGATTTTCCTGACCCTCCCTTGGTGTAAACATTTATTTCTATACGAAATAACTCACCGTTTTTCTTATTCTCACATATTATTTGAACAGAGACATCATTCTTTCAGATGGTACCGGTCTCAACCCTGTCTGATGCGGTTGAGAAAAGTTTTTGCAAGACATACAAACACACACACACACACACATTTTTCCTTTTATATATATAGACTAGCGGGGGGGGGTACTCGGCGTTGCCCGGGTGTTTGTAGGTGTGTGTGTTTTGGGATAAATCGTTGGCTGGGTTTTTGTTAAAAAAAAAAAAACAAAAGAAAAAAACGAAGCTTTGACGCGCAGTTGGAAAATAATAAAGTGTGAAAAAAAAGTGCGGCTTGGCAGGTGCCCGTTTTTGACGAGTTAATGACATCAACTTTGAGTGCGGGACAGTGTTTTATTTACCGCAAGTCTGTTCGCTTCTTTTTTTATACGAAAAAGTTTAATGCACATGCAGCGATCGAAAATTGTTGAATATTTATCTTTTCAACGTCGGGCAAATTAAATAGACAGGCGACCCCGGTTGTTAACTCGTAGATATTATCATTTAGGCGTGATATAAAAAGTTTTAAGTTGTGAGGCAACCAATCGGATCTCGGAAAAAAGCCTTTATTGGACATATACGAAAACGCACACACAAACATTTTCGCTTTTATATATATATAGATAACTCATTAAAATTGATTACACATTTTCAAACTCGTCTCTTTATCAATTCAAATTATCCAGATAAGCTGAATGATTCAAGGTCGATTTTTTTTATCATAACTATTAATATTTACATAAAATATACAAAACACTATGTCATGAATAATAGTACATTCACACTTACAATATACAAAGTGTGTGCGAAAAGTAATAGAACTAATGGCAAACAATTTATTAAATTACTTAAATTACAAGTAGTTGCTTCAACAATATTGAAACTAAGCGAGTCAATAAGCTGCTGATGACTTATTATATTATTACTAACAGACCTCCTGGCATTGACCAGTCGTAAAATATGTCTAAATATATTTTAATTCATGCAGATGCCATATTTATTATTATAGAGCAAATTCTCTATTGATTATTATATTGTACCGAATATATTCAGTAATGATTTCCAAAGTAAAAAAAAAAAAAAAAAAAAAAACATGACTTTGGTGCCATCAGCTGGAATCAAAACCAAAACATTCAACGCTCCAGCCATAGTTGTTATTTAGCATTAAAACCAGTTGTTACCGCATGAACTGTCGTCAGATAGATTTAAAAAAGGCTACAAAAAACTAAGCAACTTTAAGCTAAAAATGTATGTGTGTCTAGAAGTTAAATTTACCTCTGCCAAGACCAACTGTTTTCCCCTCCTCAATTGTAACCTCTTAGCAGCTATTTTTACAAGCTAAAACCAAAATCAAAAGTGTTCCCGAGGTCCAAATACTCTATCAGGGCCAAATATTCAGAAAGTAGTTTGATAGAGATGTTTCGCGTGCACACACACACACACATATATATAAACAAACATGTCAGTGTGCTAGAACGTTTTCATTCTAAATTCTACTCAATTATGCACAATGTAGAAACTATGCCTAAAAAGAATTAAGCATAATACTTAAATGAAACTAATCATTTAATAAGAAACCATAAAAAAATGAATAGTTAATGAATGCTTGTTTTTCAAAGGAATGCGCAAATTAGTTAACCTTCATGAAGTCACTCGCATATCCATGACTGAGTATATTAAAAAGTTTGTTTTAATGATTTTTAAATAGAAAAATTAAACTTTTGATATCAATGTCAGAGCGAGAATAAAACTCCACTTTATAAGTATATATTTAATCAGTTACCAAAGAGAAAGGGGAAAAGAGAGTGTGCAATAGATTGTTCTTCATCTAGAAATTTTTTATTACCACCATGGAATTTCTGAAACCACTTTCATAATCTCTCATCACTCGTGAACCCTTCTTATGCTGTGTTGAATGTTACTAGTGTTTGGGTAGCAGAGTTTGAATCAGAAGATTCAAGGTCAGATTCTTAGAATTCCAAAATATCAGACTCCTTATTTTACTCGCACCAGAGAGTATCCTGTACCTCTACAAGGCCACCATTTACCCATGCATGGAGTATTATCATCATCAGGGCTGGTACATCTACCACTAGTTTCTCCCTCTTGGACAGAGTCCAAAAAAGTCTGCAATCTAATAGGTCTCGTGCAATGTTGCATCTCTTTACAAATATTTTAACGGAATGTGCTCTGATGAACTCGTTGCACTTGTGCCCCCTCAATGTACATATATCTAACAAACCTGCTTAGCAACAAAATCATACCCCTTCACTGTTGGTCCCTAAATGCCAGAAAGCTTTGTACTCTAATAATTTCTTCCCTCGAACAGCTAGACTTTAGAATTCCCTTCCTGCTGTCTGCTTCCCTGACCGTACTGATATCCATCCATAGCCCTTGAGCTCCCAGAGGGGCATAGGCCATTTACAACTTTTTATAAATGCTTTTGTAGTGAGGAGTTTTTTTTTACAGGGTAAGGGTGCTGGCCCCATGCCCAACCTTCCCAGAAGGTACATACAGCCAGGATTGCGGAGTCGGAGGTTTTAGTCGGAGTCGGATTTCTAAAAGTACTAGGAATCAGAGTTAGAGTCAGAATTTTTTATCCGACTGACTCCTTAAGTCCAAAAAAAAAAAAAAAATTTTTTTAAATGGTTTTCCTGTTTAGTTTTACCAGTTGCACAATTTAGCAGTTTTTGTAATGTCTTGTTCTTATTTTTTGAGATATATCATATTTTGCTTCTACTTCATCAAGATATTTCGGTTTATCAGGAATGTTCTTGAAAGAATAGAAAATTTTAGAACATTCCTTATCCAGGCGTGGTGGTTTGCTAGCAAGAATAATGTGCGAGTCAATGCGTCAAAGAGAAATACAACTGCTTCATAATAAAATCCTACTGGCTGGAGTATATGTAGACCCAATGAATAGAGTGTTGTTATCTGACACTCAGAAAGATAAAGCGAAATCGGCACTTTGTGATCTTGCTGTGAGGATTTGGAGCTTAAATTCAAAGGCATCTACTGAAGATCCAGACACTATTTCAACCACAGACTCAGAGGGAACCTGCGATGAAGAGGATTTTGAAAAGCTTTTGGATCAAGAAGATCATAAAGCAAGGTCAAAGCGGCGTAAGCTACAGGAAACAGCTAAAATGCTATCTTCAGTGAATAAAGCCTTAGCAAGTTTCAAGCTAGACTTTCATGCTGCATTACAGCAAGTAAAACAACTAGATAGAAAGTCTAAGTTAAATGTTCATGAAGCTATAAAGCAGTACCCTGCGATAGTGAAAGAATCTGCAATGTTGGCAGCAGCACTTCCTCCAACACAAGTGAGTGTTGAACGTTTGTTTTCAGCGCTAAGGCTAATCAGGACAGACCAAAGGGCTGCAATGAAAGAGAAGCTCACTGAAGTCATCTTGTTTTTGAGAGTAAATTATTAAATTCTTATTTTCAACTTTCAATTCTATAATCATAAATAAAACCTATTTTTTATGTTTACAAATAAGACATTTTTATAGATTGATTTTTTTTTCCTAATATTGTGATAGAAGATTTATGAGAATGGACAAATGCAATAACAGATGAGTTTTTCGGGAGAGGAGAAGGTACAAAGGAAAAAGAAAATATATAGCTTGAAGTGTAACTCTGCTATTATAGATTTGAATATGCTGATAGGCTGGTAAATGATCATGAGCATAAATAATACTATTGTGTATTTTATATATATATATATATATATATATATATATATAAAAATAAATAAATATGTATATATATATGTATATATGTATGTATGTATATATATATATAAAAATAAATAAATATGTATGTATGTATATATATATATATATAAAAATAAATAAATATGTATGTATATATATGTATGTATGTATATATATATATATATATGCATGTATGTATGTGTATATATATATATATATATATATGTATATATATGTATATGATATTTCAATAATAAGCAATCTATGCTACTATAGCCCTTTATGGCTTTTTCTTGTTTTACCTTTGATCCTCATTCCATAAAGGCAATATTATCTTTTAAAATATTATTCTCTGTATAATGTCTTTATCTCCCTCTTCTGATGAGAAGCGTTTGGCTTCGAAATGCCATGGCCTAAAGAGGTTTTCCTATCCCTAAATATTGTATTCTATTTTGAACTGATAGCATAATAAAATTTAATTGTAAACTTTTTATCCCTTTGTTATCTAAACTTATTCTATAAAGCTGGTTGAGTTTATATGTGAGTATATTTATCATACAAGTGAATGTTAAACATAAAAAATGATATACATGAAAAGTAATTATAAAATGCTGAATCGATGTGGGAGACTGGTATATGGATCTGCAGAATAGATTTTCACATAGGGTCAAGGAGTCAGGAGTCGGAGTTGGAGTTGAAGATATTAAAGGAGTCGGAGTCTGCATCCTAGTCGGAGTCGGACTTTTACCATCCGACTCCGCAACCCTGCATACAGCGCTTAGCCTTCCCAAATGGTCACCCATCTAGTACTGGCCAGGTTCAACATTGCTTAACCGGTGATCTGGCAAGAACCGGTGTGTCAACGTGATTGTGCTGTACGTTACTGTACTGATATGCAGAAGTTTAAATGTAATGTAAACCAACATCTTGTTTATCTTTCTTAAGCAGGTCCATACAGTAGTTCCTTACGTCCAAGTGGCGATATGCCTTGTTAGGAATGAACGTGGGCATTAAAAAAAAATAAAAAAAATAAAATAAAAACAATAAAAATAATAAAATAATCAGTAATCAAATTTTTTTTCAACCCAACTCTGCTTCCTAATATTCTTACGAGAACTGATTCAGCAACCTTGATTTGAACTCATGCAGGATAAGTATACTCATTTATTTTTTATTAAGGTCTTACATTCTCCAAAATTCTAAACTAAATTCGTGTAATTTTACGAAAGAGTGCACATCGATTGTAAAATGTTGTTTAAAATGTTGGAAAATATTAATTAAAAAAAAAAAAAAAGAAAAAAAAAAAAAAGAAAGTGAGACAAGAAATCGGTCAGTCTGTTCTGAACAAGTTAATATTAAGCCGTTTTAAACACAAAGACGTCCTTGAAAGATCAACTGTATTAATGGATTCAACATTTTTGTAATGTTTTTCGAATAGAGAATAACTTAGTATAAATACATGGCCACTTGACTTGAGTAAGTGGTTAATTTATGTTTATAGCCTTTTTCAAATTAAACATTTCCAAGTCGATTCAGACAAGCGTTTTCAGAATCAATGCAGCTGTAGTAACTATTGCTGCTGCTATTACTCGCACTTCCGTTCAGAGGTTAATTTCCTCCTCATCAATACATAATAGATAAATGCGTCGTATTCCAAGTGGGAAGCCGTGTCTAGCATTTAATTAGGCTTCACTTTCATTTGCACGTCTATTCCAATTTATCAAATGCCAGTTAATACTCTATCGCCATGGAAAGGTATTTAAAACGCATTCGTTTTGAAGCAGATCTTAACTCAAATGATTTTCAGTGCCACTAGTTTTATGAATAGAGATTTCACCACAACGAAGTCACTACAGACTTTTCAGACTATGTATAGGGTGAGGGTGGGGTAGAAAGAAACGATTTACCGAATATATTTTTGCAAATCACAAAAATTCTGGTGAAAGCTTGGATCAATATCTCAAGAAAATATCCGGGGAGGGGGGGGGGATAGAATCAATTAACAATTTCATTCTACAAATGTAAGAGACTTAGTCTCTGATTTTATATTTTAATACAAAAAAAAAAAAAAAATGTAACAGGAAGTAGATAAATGTTTACATACACAAAAAAAAAAAAAAAAAGAAAAAAAAAAGAAAAAAAAAAAAGAAAAAAGAAGAAAAAAAAAGAAAAAAAAGAAGAAAAAAAAGAAAGAAAAAAGAAAAAAAAAAGAAAAAAAAAAGAAAAAAAAAAGCCGAGCATGCGGGGTCCTCTTCCACGAGTAAAAAAAAAAAACTTACTTTCACTAATGACTAATGTTTGTGCAAATTTTTTTTAAAAATCCAAGGTGCGTTTATTGAGAAAAGTGCGAACAAAAGAACGATTTGGGGGCAATTTTACTTCTATAATGACTCCTAGTGGTCAACTAGAGTTATCTCAGAAAATCCGTTCTAGCAAACATTTACTTTAACCATGACTAATGTTTGTGCAAAATTTAAAAAAAAAAAAAAAAAAAAAATCAAAGTGTGGTTATTGAGAAAAGTGCGAACAAACAAATGGGAGTGGATTATTAGGTTCAATTCCTCCTTTGTCGGGGGGACCAAAAGAGTGAGAATTTAGTGACAGGGAGAGATTGGAAAAAATTATGATTAACTAATATACTAAAAAAATAAATAAATAAATAAACCTATTAATCACTTGGATAAATACAACAATTTTCCAATATTCCAAAGTTCAAGGTTTAAGCACCATTTGATTTTAAAAGGATTGGTATACATAAAGCATAGAAAATACTCGCAAAAGTGTGCATTTTCACAAAATCACACACACACACAATATATATATATATATATATATATATATATATATACATACATACATACATACATACACACACACATAATCAATAAAGTAAATTTTTCTGAATTTTTGAGATGAGGAATAATAATTTTTATTCGAAATTCCGTCCAAATCCCTGAATTTGACAGAAAGATTACCGAGTTCAACAGCATACATCTGTTGCAGAAAGTTACATCGGCAGAAACGTTGAGAGTAACACTCGAAAATGAGAATAGTCTATTAATTCAAACTAGCTGTGAAAATTCATCAAAAACGAGAAAGAGTTGCCAGATTGGCCATTTAAAGCCAAATTTTGCAAATTTGGCCTTTTTTGCGGTAGTTTAGCCTTTTCCAAAGCATAACATACGGGTAAATTAAGAAAGGAACAGACATAATATTATATAGATAATACAGAGTAATATATCTTTTAGAACAAATAGCTAAATCAGATTTAAGAATAGCAGTGGCTTAGAACATTTTTTATGCAGGACAATGTCACTTACGACATCGCCTGGTATTCTAAAGTGATCAAGCATCTGGTAGTGACCAGGCTCAATACTGTTTAATTTCTGGTGTCAACATGATTTTGCAGTGTATATATAATTAAAAGATGCAGAACAAAATAATAATGAAGTATTTAAAGAGATGTTATTTCTAGGATTTTGTATGGGTTAAGAAATTAACACCAGAAAGTATTTAGCAAGACTTGTCCATTCATTCCTTCCTCGGCATTCACACACTCACCCCCAAGTCAACTATATTTCAGTTCAATAAGTTTCTGATCAAAAATCAACAAAATTGTAAGGATAAGTAGAGTCAATGTAATCAATCATTTAAGAGACAGAAACTCAATCTAACCCAACCTACTTTTTGTTTTCTTCAATCACTTACTGTCATACTTGTTAACCATTTAGGGTATGCTCAAGTAGTCTAATGGATACTATTATAGACTGTGGAATCAGTTATACAGAGTACAAACAGTTTGGCCTCCAAAATTTGTATTATACCGACTCATTTCTCAACCAATCTATAAAAACGAGTTGTGTGCATATCCAGAGAGGAATGGGCTGGGCAGAGAAGAAAGAAGGAGAGGGAGAGGAAAACCGGGGAAGAAGGGAAGAGAAAAGGATAAAGAGACAGAAATTTTATTAGAAATAGGTTACACTTTATCCCCCCCCAAGGCAACGCTGGGTAACCCTGCTACCAAATAGTGAAATAATAAAATTAAAAAGAAAAATATGGCCATCTTTTATAAAAGAATGACTACTACTTAATGTTATAAATATTTTGAGGTTTTATTTCGGGCAATTTTTGTTTTTTTTCTTTTCTGTCTTTGTTCCGACTCGACAACCTTGCGCGCAGCATTATAACTTGTAATATTTTCAGTCAACTCACCCTTGTTATATAACCTTTCTTTCTTTCTCCCGTCATTTTCATCCTCCACCCGTCTATATCGCTCTTTTTCTTACAAATAAACACACATTCTATGCGCTTACCTCATACGTCACTCAAGTTTCATTAAAAACTGCATTCAACCAATGTATATTACCTGAAGATAATTCATAGAACAGATTAGGCGCCATTAATTTCATTCACTTCCAACAAACTCATTTTGAAGGTGTGATTATTTGTATTATTCGCACTATTCTCATCTTGTGAAATTATAAAACCAAGTTGCGATTAATAGTCCGAATTTAATAATATAATTCCAATTATAGTGTTGAAAAAGCTTCAACCAGAACTTGCCCTCATACTTACAAAACTCTTTAAGCGTTACCTTAAGGAGAAGTGCTTCCTAACACACTGGAAAAACTCATCAGTATGCCCTGTATTTAAGAATTCAGGTGATAAGTCATCTCCCTCTCATTACATACCAATAAGTCTCCTGTGTGTTATGAGTAAGTTGTTGGAATCCATATTAAATAGAGTAGTCAACCACCTCAGCAGAAATAAACTTCTTAGCGACATGCAATATGGTTTCCGTTCTGCTAAATCTACAGCAGATGTGCTAACAGTTATATCACATAGGATTAGTGAATCTCTCAACAAAGGCTTCCTTTCTAGGGCAATTGCTCTTGGCATATCAAAGGCCTTCAATAAGGTATGGCATAAGGGCCTACTTCACAAGATTTCCAGCTACGGTATAACTGGAAACGTTTTCTCAATTATTAAATCATTTCTCTCTGATAGGCTCATAAGAGTAGTGGTTGATGGGCAGAAATCAGAGGCCTACAGTATTAATGCTGGAGTCCCTCAGGGGTCCATCCTGGGCCCAACTCTCTTTCTGATCTACATCAATGATCTCCCAAAACACATACTTAAATCATTCGTTGACATCTATGCTGATGACACGACCATCTATGGCAACACATCTAAGGCCATAAATGACAAAGTTCTCTCTGACTCTCTCTTCTCTGCTCTTGAGTGCATGGTACAGTGGGGTAAGAGGTGGCTGGTTACTTTTAATGCATCTAAAACCAAGCTTCTATCTTTACATCATCAACGCTCTGATCCCCATCTGGCATCAATTGAAATGGATGGCTCTCATCTTGGGGAGGCTCCATGTTTTGACAAGCTTCTGGGTTTGACCTTTACTCCTGATCTGAAATGGAACACATACATCAAGTCTGTTGCCAAGGTCGCTGGGAAATGGTGGGATTCTTCTACCGCTCCAGAAGATACCTCACTACTGATGCAATTCTCTATCTGTATAAAAATGGAGTACTTCTGCCACATCTGGGCTAGAGCTGCTAAAAACAGCCTATCCTGCTTTGACAGAGTACAAAATAGACTTTGTGGCTTAGTGGGGGATGCTCTTTTCTCTTCCTTGCAGCCTCTCTCCCACAGAAGAGACGTTGTGAGCCTGTCTTTGCTTTATCGTTATTTCCATAGCAAGTGCTCGTCCGAGCTCCAATCTCTGGTCCCCCCCTGGCCAATCTTTCACGAAAAACACCTGTCTAGCTGAAACCACTGTCAGTAGTAATTTTCCCTACTCTTTATCTATGCCTAAATCAAAACTTAGATTCCGTGAACAAACCTTCTTTCTTAGAAGTGCATGCTTATGGAACTCTCTTCCGTTTGCCTGTTTCCCACCTGACTACAACTTGGAGGTCTTCAAGTCCAACATAAACAAATTCCTGATGAATCGCCCCCTTAAGTAAGACACTATCAAATCTCCAATACTAACGATTACTACGATACTATCACATTAATTACTGTACACGCAATAACCCTTATCTCCGAGTGGCTTCCGGGCCTTGATAAGTGGTGACCTCCATGTAAAAAAAAAAAAAAAAAAAAAAGTACATAATTGTTATTTCTCATATAAAAATTACATCTAAATAATACAAATTATCAATTTTCATTGTAAAAAATTTTGAAACAAAAAATTGAAAACCAAAAATGATTTCTTCTCTATTCGTTTAAAAAAAAAAAAAAAAAAAAAAAAAAAGAAGGCTCAATTATAAAAAGGTGAGATGGGTGCCATTCAAATTTGTTAGTGGAGCAAATTTATAAAAATCATTCCTGTCAGTCAAGGTACTTTTGCCTAATAAAATCTTTGATCAGTGACTATGCCATTTCTTTTTTTTTTCTTTCAATTTAATTTTTAGAAATTCTTCGCATAAGTTTTTCATAAAAGAAAAAAAAATGCAAGGACTAAGTTACCAGAGTTGATGAGTTGGTTGAAATTGGATTCCTGAGCTGATTAGGAAAAAAAAATTACTCTTACAAAAATTCCTAACTCCCTAGGAAGCTGATAAGTAAAAAAATTAGACCTTAATAAGTTAAATTAAAAATCGCCTATTCCGACTTTTCCACATTGAGCTGACTGAAATTTTTTATTTTTTTTAAAGATATTTTTTTTCTCTCTGAGTAAGCGTTGTGTGAATTTGGATTTTCATGTTAAGCCAATGCAGTGCAAATAGTTTTTAAATAAACAAAATTACAACTCAATTTCGATATGTCTTTATCAGGCATGGAATAAGTTAGTGTTTTTTCTTTTCTCACATAGTGTCATAAAAAAATGAAAATTCAGTCTTAAACAGTAATTTCAAAATTTCCAATCAGGAGGATCGATTGCATGTGGTTCGCAGGAAATGAATAAGATTTTTTGGATTTGTATTACTGTACACATAGATTGGAAAAAGTTGTCAAAAAACAAATACATAACAAATAAATGTTATCAAATGCAAGATAAGTTACTTTTTACCTAACTGGATATGTTTTCAGTGTTTTCATTTAATGTAACATGTTTATTCAGCTCGAAAAACATACATTGTTTACCGATGTATTGGAAAATTCAACATGGCGCCCGGTAAGTTTGGGAAAAGGTGCTATAAATATAAAACTAGACAAAATACTGTTAGAAACTCACTATATATTACCGTGACATAGGTTGACATATATTCGGTGGTTTTTTAATAGTATTTTGTCTAGTTTATTATTTATAACACCTTTTCCAGAACTTACCGCGTTAAAGAGAGAGTCGGGCGCCATTTTGAATTTTCCAATACATCGGTAAACAATGTATATTTTTCGAGCTGAATAAACATGTTACATTGCATAAAAACACGAAAAATATATCCAGTTTGGTAGAAAAGTAACTTATCTTGCTTTTGATAACATTTATTTGTTATATATTTGTTTTTTGACAACTTTTTCGAATCTATGTGTACAGTAATACAAACCCGATTTTTTTTTCTTGGTGAAATCATTGTGCGAATTTGCATTTGTAAGTTAATAGACCAATGCCACACAATTATTATCCAATGTAATCCATTATCATTTTACTGGCGATCATGTATTCCCCCCAACTGAAAGTGTTAATGCGCATGCGTGTTAAAACACCCCCTCCTGTCCATGTTAAGAATGGCGAATGCTACTGATATTTATTAAGTAACACATTGGGGGAAAAAATTCTTAATATTCATAAATCTGCACAAAATTTAAATGTAATATTCGTTTTCAGCATACTCAAAAACCTTATAAAAATCGTCATTTTAAATAAGAATGCCGATTTGATTTTAGACTCAGACTCCTTTGTAATCAGTTAAAAACATAGAAACGTGCATGCGTGCTCAGGTTTAAAATAATCAGCAAACTTAAATGAGAAAATATATATTTTGTTTAATAAAAATCCAACTTGAAAGAATAAAGAAAAGAAAAAAAAAGAACCTGAATTCCAGGGGATATGAATGATAATGCAGCTGCTAATTTTTGTAAATCTGTCGAGTGTAAAATTAAAAAGAACATTTCGCTACAATTGTTCCAATTCAGACGTCAATATCAGACGTGGCTGGTACATTACTGAACAGTAATAGTTATTAGACATTTAGTTTCTTGAGAAATCAATAAAAAAATAAAAAAAATTTTTTTAAAAAATGAAAAAAAAATGAAAATATGGGTGATAGGCGCTAGTGAATTTGTGTGAAGTTGAAACAGTATTGAGGGGTGGGAAGAAGCCAGAAAATTGATCAAAATTGTAATCGAGATTATGATTTTGATAAAGTTAGTATATATCTATCCATCTATTTCTCTACTCACGGCCATTTTGTGTATATACATCGAGAGTTGTTTGGTAGACTACTGCTATTCAATGAAACACGTGTAAGACGTACTTCATAAAATATGAATAAAATATCATGATTGAATTATATACACCTTGTTTTGGAATGTTAACGAACAATATATATATATATATATATATATATATATATATGTGTGTGTGTGTGTGTGTTTAACAAACATTAATGTGTCGCTACACCTTCATGAGCATGCTTCGATCAGCTAGTTACAACTGGAGACCTTCAGGCGATATTGCTTATACAAAAGTTTATAGTCCGTAAACTTTTGTATTAACAACATCGCCTGAAGCGGTCTCTAGTTACTTGTAACTGGCTGACCGAAACATGCTCATGAATGTGTAGCGACATATTGATGCTTATATATAACAAATAAAAAATCGTGTGTGTATATATATATATATTTCTACTATCATATAAAAGTTCCTGTGTGTGTGAGTTCCTTCCTCATAGGTTCCGAAACGGCTGAGCCTATCTTTTGCAAATTTCACACAAAGGCAATTTATATGTTTTTAGATATGTTTCGTGCAATGGAAAATCGAAAATATTCCATCTTAAAAATAGTTTTTCTTCTCTTATAGATAAAAACGAATTTTTACAAGGGAATATGTTATGTTACACCGGTGTAACCTTGATCTGTGTAACGTAAAATATTCTCCTGTAAAAATTCTTTTTATCTATAAGAGAGGAAAGACTATTTTTAAGATCGTCAAGCCCAAATATCAGCTGATGTGATATTGTAAACAAACACAGACGGAATTTGATGAACATAATCATTATTTACTTATTTTTGCAAATTAGTCTACCGGGTAAATCATTCCTCGTAATATATAATATTCAAGAGGGTTGATTCCATAATATACATATGCAATCTGCATAAATTAAAATTATACTGTAAAATGTTTAAGCATATTGTACGACTGGGCAATGCCAGGCATTCAGCTAGTATATATAAATAAATAAATAAAAATTGCTTCAGATAAGATATGAATCTATTTGATATAAGGAGCTAATAATAATAAAGTCAAACTATAGCCAATGTTATACAGATAGATTTCAACCTAGAAAACAGCAATTCTTTTCCCTTTGTCAGAAACATCACTCATGGAATGTGAAAACTAAACAAAATAAGGAATACATAAAACAAATATATTCGACTACGTTCAAGGATTCAAGGAAAGTGTAGTGTGGTCATCAGATATGTTAATTCATTCATGAGAAGTTGTTTATGATCATTTCGCGTTTGTAAAAAATGAACATCACGACTTTTTGCCAATGACCTTCAAGTTTACAGACTTGGTTGAAGTTCATCTTCGAAAAGTCTTTGACCAACTCATTCCCTAGTCCTATCCTATCAGGCTGTCTGAAGATACTGGCTTTCTGGCCTAAAATGCACCAAATATTGCTATTATTGTTTCTGCAAAATTCAACTATGTTCTGCAAAGCCAGAAAAAAAATTTCCGCTACAAAGCACCATGAATAAATATTTGAAAATACAAAAAAAATTTAAAGCAGAAAACTTTTACAAAAATGGTCTGATTTGGCATTAAATAACCTGGAATGAGTTGATGTGTCATAAAACAAAACAACCAAACCAAACACCATGAATAAATATTTGAAGATATAAACAACTTGGTACTCATGCACTTATTGATCCGTGCTGAAATAATAACGTTATTATTTAAAAAGTCATGGGGAAGGGAGGGTGTTTTGTACCTATTCTGTACTTTAACCTTCGAATTGAATAAAAAAAAATAAAAATAAAACTTAAATTAAACTTGGAAATACGATTTTAAAAATAGCATGGATCAGTAAGTGCATTACCAAGAACTTGAAGCATAAAACCTTTTACCAAAATTTCTGGATTCAGCATTAACCATACAATGTAGTCAGAAAGAACAACGTCTGGATTATAGACAAGATGTGACAAAATTCCTACAGTTAAATTTCTCATTTGCTGGTATTTCTGGCTTTGCATGAAAACTCACCAATTTGAATTGTTCATTGATGTTTATCAAGAATTTTTTTTTGATTCAAAGCTGAAGGTTTAGTACTTTAACCAAATCCAAAAGTTTCGATCAGGATTGTCTTTATTTTGGAGAATAGTTGTTTTTAAAGAAATTACTACATGAAAAAAAAAAAAAAAAAAAAAAATTCTTGCTTTTTGATTCTGGCCAAAGAAATCATGGTTATAATTTAGATATATTCGAAATCTTTTTAGATTCTAATTAAAGCATTTAGATTCTAAAGAGGATATTTTTTTTTTTTTTTTTTAAATCATGAATTATTTAGTCTTGTCTGTCTGAGAAATGGTCTCCTGTTAATTTTTGATCTATAGACTTGAATCTTTATATATAGGGGATTCGGACCTGTGGAACAAATTTGATTTGATTTTTAGCCAGTAAAAATAGTTGATAAAAATATTTTAAAATTGGAATTTTGCAGGTCCAAAGCGACAAAATGTATCTTCTATGAATGTGCAAATATACATTTACTACGTTCATTTTTAAAGTGTTGATATGCATATGGACTTGGTTCTGATGCTGGAGAGTTACATATTTTGATTTTAACTGGTGGTATCCAAATTCATATTTCTTTTAAAAAGTTTGGAAATCGCTACTATATATTAATAATCTATTATCTATTTATTATCTATTAATATTATTTATAATAATCAATAGAGAATTGGTTTTATGATAAATACAAAATCTGCATGAATTAAAAAATATATTTAAGCGAATTTTACAATCAGGCAACAGTAGACAGCCTGCTAATTTTTATATAAACAAAAGATATGCTAAAAAAAAAAAAAAAATCTGTTATTAAACTTTTATAAAAACACAACCACCATTTAATGAAATAAAAAATTGTTATTTTAGGAGGGGTACATATCATTTAGCTTGTTTCAGACTTCAATCTATCAATTTTCACAGACCATCAGAAAAGAGCAATTTTTTAAACTATCATATAGGTAAAAAAACTAAAGTTTAAGATTATACCTTGCAAACAAGTTCACGCCTTCAGCTGAGACCACGATCTTTTTTTTTTATTCTATCTAGAATCTAGGGAAAGTGGTCAAATATCTCTCACCTTAAAAACAGTCTAACATTGTTCTTCTTTGGGAGGCAAGTAAATTTTCAACAGCTTTCATAGTCAAGCAAATACGTACAATTGGCTAATTAATGCTAGTAATAAAACAGTCGACTAAATTTAGTATTGAAACTATTGAATAAAACTTTTAAGGTTCATTTGTTGACTAATTTATTGGTAAAAGCTCAAATGTGCAGCTATTTCTGGAAAGAGACTCAGCTGATAAATGAATGACAAGCTATGAAGAGGTTGGAAGAAAGTAAGAGAAAAAGTCATGGTAAAAATAGCTTCAAGTACAAAACTATCGCGGCAGAAAGAGTCAGCCTGAGATAAGGAGAAAGGCTATATAATTGCTAAACTTGATTCAGCGATAATATCATTAACTATCACATCAAAATCAGAATTATCAGTGGAGGAAAAGGAAGTTATTCAAGATAATACAGAATGACTAATATATATATATATTTTTTTAAATTTTATTTTGTTCTAGATGGGGGGGGGGTATCCTCCTGGATGCCAGACATTCATTCGCAATCTCGTATATTCAAACCAAAATATCTTTACGACTTTAATTGTTCCTTTAAATGCAATTGTATCTCTTTTGCACTTAGTTCACCTGGTGAATCATATATATTGCAACATTTTGTTCTTTAATCCTTACATTCCATGCGTAATGTTGACATAAGGGAAAGAATTGCTGCTTTCTGAGTAGGCTTCAGCTTTAAGTAGAATAGTATGCGGGGGGGGGGTTAGAATTATCATAGGATTATTAATCATTATTAAACTGTCATCCTATCCATCTCATTAGTCCTTGTCCTTATCCTCGAATGTTTTTGGCCTTAGTTGATGATTCGGTCAAAAATAAAAAAGTCACTAGGTGAGAAAACGTAAAAACCACCATTCGAAAAAAAAAAAAAAAAAAAAAAAAAAAAATGGCAGCGTTGTGTGTTCATTTGGAAGCAATTTGAATCTGCATTTCAATATGGTATGTTAATTAAATGGCTTTGAGAGGGTGACGAAAAACAAACTGTAAAAATGTTGTCCCCGGACACTGCTGCTTAATCATGAGTGTAAAGATAAAAGCAAGTGCTTGCACCTTTTCAATGGTGGAGTTAACCAACCCCCACCACACACCTTTATTTTGTCCGCCTACCAGACTGAGGGATGAATAGCAGAGCGAGCTATGCGAATTATTTCATGGAAATATTTTGAGACAAATATTCAACAAGAGCTTTGAAATGTGATGAATGCTGTTTTGACTGGAATCGTATGTAGCTCGGGAGGAGGGTCTCGGGGGATGGAGGAGAGGCAACAAAATATGACGGCAGAAAATTGACAGTAGAACTGCGGGTCTCGGCAACTTTGACCATTGTTATATATTAAAATATAGCTACCAGACGTTGCTTGGGAGATTTAAAAAAAAAATTTTTATTTCGTTTAATACAAACACACGCGCGTGCGCACGCACGTGTGTGCGCGTACATACATTTTTGGAAGGGGTATCTTTTTTTAACTATGCTGTTAACTTTTTTTATTCTGAGATTTTATGCAACGATTCAATCATTAAATTATCAATTGAACTAACTTATATCAAAACAATAACTAATTTTGTTACAGTCATATTAATCGATTTATAAAATTATTTGATGAGTATAATTTCCAAAAAATTTCAATCCTTTATAAATATAAAATCGCTGCGTTGTTCACATAGAAACCGAAATGCATTAGGGTGTATTTAAGTTTTTACTTACTCTATTATTTATTTAATCAGAATTTTTTAAACATGGTTTTATTTTACGCAATTATACTCTTCAAATAATCGATTTGTATTAAATTGTGAAAATAGTACCACAGAGGCGAGAAACACGAGAAGCCGTCACACATTTATTAATAGAAAGAGGGGACTATTTTGAGACTTCGTGATTTCAGCGACATGCTCAGCCTTCTTGGGAATTCCAAAGATCCTTAAAGATAAATAATAAGAAGAATAAAACAAACAAATAAACGCAACAAGCAAATGGAGGAAGGGGTGTATCCACATCCACGCACACACAAACACAAACGAAGGGGTTGCTTAAATAGTTACCCCCCCTCCCCTACCCCCGGAAAAAAAACTCCTTCCAACAAAAGTTACGTCATCTGCTGCTGCTGATTGATAGAAACATGAATGGCCGACTGCTTGACGAAGAGGAAGAAGAAAAAGAAACGAGTGAAGAAATGCGAACAGATACCATGCGTAGCGGTTCACATACGCACTTTCACTCGTTTAATATATTCTAGTTATTTGCAAGGGTGTACGCAACATACGTGTGTATGCATAGACTACAAAAAGAAAAAAAAAGGAAGCCTACTCAACTGGCGTCTCGAAAGCAAGATATATACTCCTACTATTTTAGCAGAGAAATAATAATAGTAATACTATACAAACCCACATGGTATGTAAAGCTAAAAAGACAAAGTACAAAATAAAAAAAGTTCTCCCAAAGCGACAATTACAGAAAATAATGTTTTTTTTTTAAAAAAAAGCTCTTTTTGCTATGTATTTGCCTCCCAATGAGGGTGAAGAAGCGACACGGAGACAAAGTTTTTAATGTAGAGACATTTCAGAGCTCCCCTCAAAATGGACACGTTTTGTTTCTTTCATAATAGTTTTAGTTTTCAATTTTCATTATAAGGTTGGTGCAAAAATAATGTCATTTTTTGACGTTATATATATATATATATATATATATATATATATATATATATATATATATATATATATAAAATAAAATAATAAAAATTACAATACGTTTACCAAGGTAATCAAAAGGGTAAACTTAAAATATATTATAAATATTAAAGAGTTAATATTTACAAGTAATCTCAACCAGATGTAAAAGCTCAATAAAACCGAAAAGGAAATAGAGCTTATAATATGAACAAATGATTAATAAAACATGTTAAAAGACATCTTGAAAAAGAGTTAAAAACACATATATATAAAAGCGACATTATTTTTTTGCACCAACGTAACACACACACACACGCGCGCGCGCGCACAAGTATTAAACTAAAATTGAAAAATCTTTTTCAATGGTTAGATAAACCTATCTAGATAAAAGAAAAGGTTGTACCCGGTTAAGAAGAGCAAACAATATTAGCTTCGAAATGCTATAGTCTAGAGGTTTCTCCCTTATTCATCTTTCTGTAACCCTTATTGACTCCAAGTCAATATAAATATATAATAAAGTTAAAATGTAATTTTACAAAATATCTTCTTTTTTTTTTTTAACTCTCTCTTTCTATGTTAAAAGGTATAGAACACATCGATGAATTTAAAGAAGTTATTAATAGTGCTCAATAAAAAAGCAAACCATGCTTTTATTTATTTTTAGGCAAACAAATTACACGGTCACAATAAGAAAGCTACTGTTTCGATCAAATAATAACCATCATCGGGTGAAACATTTGAAGGTCAGGTTTCAATGAAATCGGAAGTTTAGGTGACCCGATGATAGTCATTATTTGACCGAAACAGTAGTTTTGTTATTGTCGTGATCATGTAATGTGTTTACCTAAAATTATACAATAAACACGCACGTTCAATTTTCTCGTACGTATTGCGGGATACGTTTATCAAATCAGTATTTACTTGCTTCTTCACGAGGAAGGCCAAGTTGACATGAGGTCGGTTTTTCATTTGAGAACTCTTGTGTAGTATCTGGTCTGCCTTCAGCCAGAAGAGAAGAAATCCTGGACTGAGGCAATTTTTTCTTCTCTTCTGGACGAAGACAGAACAGATACTACACTTTGAAACATTTATTTGCAAAAATTGAATGAATAACTAAAGTAATCAAATTGAAAAATTAGGAACAAGTCGATAAAAATGTGGGGATTTGAAGTAGCAGGTGATGATGGTCATCTTCAGTCTCTCCTACTCGAAACTACCATGAACTAGGCCGTGTAATTAGACGCATTTTTACCCATTCATCTAAACACATCCTTTCACTTTCAGCAACCACCACAATACCACATTTACTTTATGAGTTACCTTGTTTAAAGAACCACAATGGTTTAAAATTAATTTTATTTTTGAACCTAGCCTGAAGGCTGCGCATCTATTTTTATTAGACTTGCTATGGTTGGTTCGTCAAATTGTAACTACTACTAACCTGAAAGAAAAAGCCAATACAATTGTATGAGGGAGTGGGAGTAACAGATGGGGGAATTAACGTGTCTAACCTGTAAAAATAAGAAAAATATTCGCACGTTCACCCACTTTTGTCATTTGAAATTTGAAATTCAATTTGAATGGTTTAAAAAGCAAAACATTTAGAGGCTAATGGCAACTCCAAACGACACACATTGTTACTTGAATGGGGCTAGTATTTGGCATAGTATCTAACAAGGTATTGTGGGGAGTTTAGTAGCGAGATGTTTGTTCACATTACATTTAAATTTCTGCATGTTGATATAGCCAGAATCAGGATACAGGAAGCGAATTCCAAAATCTAGCATTCCGAGAAAGTAAACTTATTTCTAGTATCTAGGGACCTCAACAGTGAAGGGGTGGGACTATGTTGCTTGTCGGGTTAATCGGATGTACAAGTGCTATGAGTTCATCAGAGCACATTCCTACACACAGATGTAACATTGTGGCGATGGAGGTTGGAGCTTCGATGGAGGTGTGGAAACTATTAGATTTTTTTAAATTTTTTTTTTTACCTTATCTTGACTATTTAAATTGCTTTTTTATAACTACTATAAAAAAAAAAAAAAAAAGTGTGGATGTGATAAAAAGTTTAAATTGACACATGCCAGTTTCCGTGGAACCGGCAAAAATCAAACGCGAATTAACGGATCGATTTGTTTAAGATTAAAATATTAAAAAAAAAAACAAAAAAAAAACTTTTTTTTAAATAATGGGTAAACGTGTTGTCTCCTGGTCCATGTAATTTTATCGGAAATACGATATGCAGTAGCTCGAAAATTGTATTTTTATAGAGCATGACATGCTGAACGTATTGACGTAAAATATCAATTCAATATTACGCATGAAATAGGAAAAAAAAAAAAAAAAAACAATTTTTAAATTAGCCGACATACTGGCATACATTCAAGACGAGCGCCTATAAAACGAGTCAATATAAAAATTGGAACGGAAAAGATTTCATACGGAAAGAAGTAGTCTTTTAGAGTTACGTTATATATATATATTGACTAAACATGGTTTAAATAAAAGTTCGGGAGTACTGCTGAAAGATAGTTCACTAATTATTAGGTTAGTGCAAAAAATGTTTTTTGACGTTCAACTATATAATATATAAAACGACATTATTTTGCACCATACCATCCAAAAAATTCAAACAAAAACCTAACAGCCAGCCATTGTTCTCCCCTGAATGTGCTGCTGCCATCGTGTACAGAAATCACTTTTTCCATAGCTACCAACGTAATAGATGTACTGAGACTAAAGCTGCTTTCAGGACTGCCAGCAACCACTGTAAAAGAGTAATAAAAAATGCAAGAGAGCTATATGCTCAGTCTGTTAAATCCAAAGTAGCTGAGCAGCGGCTTGGTTCTCACCAGTTCTGGCAAATAGCAAACAGGATCTTGAACAGAAGTATGCGTTCTATCCCAACTATCATCAATGGACCTGAAGTCATCTCGTCAGCATCAGACAAGCCCAGACTATTTGTCAAGAACTTTGCAGCTAATTCTACCCTATGCAATACGCTATGCAACATACAAATATCTGTGCGTGAGGTTGCCAAGCTAATCAAGAACCTTGATTCCAGTAAAGCAACTGGCCCTGACAACATTCCAGTTATAGTGCTGAAAAAGCTCCAACCAGACCTTGCCCCCATACTTACAAAACTCTTTAAGCGTTGCCTTAGGGAGAAGTGCTTTTTTTTTTTTTTTTTTTTTTTTTTACATAGGCATCACCACATTATCAAGGCCAAGAGGCCACTCAAGGATAAGGGTTAAAGAGTGTACAGTAGAAATTGGACATTATAGTAATCATTAGTAATGAAAATTTGGTAAAGTTGATAACTTATATGGAACGGCTCATCAAGAACTTATTTACGTTAGACTTGAAGACAACCATATTGTAGTCAGCCGGAAAGCAGGAAAACGGAAGACAATTCCACAGGCGTGCAGTTCTAAGAAAAAAGCTTTGTTCATGGAATCTACGTTTAGGTTTAGGCACAGATAAAGAGTGGGGGGAATTTTTGATAGTGTTTACAACTAGACGAGTGTTTCTTGTGAAAGTTTGGCGAGGGGGGACCATAGATTGAAGCTCATTCGAACACTTTCCATGAAAATAACGATACATCAGAGACAAACTCGCAACATCTCTTCTGTGAGATAAAGGTTGTAAGGAAGAGAAAAGGACATCTCCTACGAGGCTACGAAGTCTATTTTGAACTCTAACACTGGAAAAACTCATCAGTATGCCCTGTATTTAAGAATTCAGGTGATAAGTCATCTCCCTCTCAGTACAGACCAATAAGTCTCCTGTGTGTCATGAGTAAGTTGTTGGAATCCATATTAAATAGAGTAGTCAATCACCTCGGCAGAAATAAACTTCTTAGCGACATGCAATATGGTTTCCGTTCTGCTAGATCTACAGCAGATGTGCTAACAGTTATATCACATAGGATTAGTGAATCTCTCAACAAAGGCTTCCTTTTTAGGGCAATTGCTCTTGGCATATCAAAGACCTTCATAAGGTATGGCATAAGGGCCTACTTCACAAGATTTCCAGCTACGGTATTACTGGAAATGTTTTCTCAATTATTAAATCATTTCTCTCTGATAGGCTCATAAGAGTAGTGGTTGATGGGCAGAAATCAGAGGCCCACAGTATTAATGCTGGAGTCCCTCAGGGGTCCATCCTGGGCCCAACTCTCTTTCTGATTTACATCAATGATCTCCCAAAGCACATACATAATCATTTGTTGAGATCTATGCTCATAACACGACCATCTATGGCAACACATCTAAGGCCGTAAATGACAAAGTTCTCTGATTCTCTCTCCTCTGATCTTGAGCGCGTGGTACAATGGGAGAAGAGGTGGCTGGTTACTTTTAATGCATCCAAAACCAAGCTTCTATCTTTACATCATCAACGCTCTGATCCCCATCTGGCATCAATTGAAATGGATGGCTCTCATCTTGGGGAGGCTTCATGTTTTGATAAGCTTCTAGGTTTGACCTTTACTCCTGATCTGAAATGGAACATGTACATCAAATCTGTTGCCAGGGATGCTGGGAAAATGGTGGGATCCTTCTACTGCTCCAGAAGATATCTCACTAATGATGCAATTCTCTATCTGTATAAAAGCCAAGTACGTCCAAGGATGGAGTACTACTGCCACATCTGGGCTAGAGCTGCTAAAAACAGCCTATCCTGCCTTGACTGAGTACAAAATAGACTTTGTGGTTTGGTGGGGGATGGTCTTTTCTCTTCCCTGCAACCTCTCTCCCACAGAAGAGACGTTGTGAGCCTGTCTTAGTTTTATCGTTATTTCCATGGCAAGTGCTCATCTGAGCTCCAATCTCTCGTCCCCCCCTCGCCAATCTTTCACGAGAAACACCCATCTGGCTGAAACTACTGTCAATAATTTTCCCCACTCTTTATCTGTGCCTAAATCCAAACGTAGATTCCATGAGCAGAGCTTCTTTCTCAGAAGTGCACGATTGTGGAACTCTCTTCCGTTTGCCTGTTTCCCACCTGACTACAACTTGGATGTCTTCAAATCCAACATAAACAAATTCCTGACTAACCGCCCCCTTAAGTAAGACACTCTATCAAATCTCCAATACTATTGATTACTACAATACTATCTCATTGATTACTGTACACACAATAACCCTTATCCCTGAGTGGCCTCCGGGCCTTGATAAGTGGTGACCCCCCCCCATATAAAAAAAAAAAAAGCAACAACCCAATAATTTAGGTCTGAAATAGGACTTTACCAAGCAGATTATTAAACAGAAGCTTCTATCGTTAATGACAATGCCTGGCCTTCGAACAAAGATCAAAGTTTAGTAAGATAAATGCGGTATTCTGGTGATAGAGAAATTATAAAACAACTAGAAGGTAGAGGTTATATTGCCCGGGATTAATTGATGATCAACGAATGTTTCACACGCCCATATTTTCATTGTTATCGAAATCGGTGAAATTGTCCATTTTTAAATCAAATCGATTGATTGCCGAATCTAACTGGGGGCCCATGAAGGAAGCTTCTCATGCCTTCTCATGGTGACCTAATTTACAATACATTGTAGTCTACATTGTACTGTTGATTTTAAAAAATTATTTTTATATATAACTAGCAAAAGTACCCGTCGTTGACTGGGTTCAAAAACAGCCTACAGAAAATGGACTCTGATTTATGAAAGTACTAGCGAGGGGTACCCGGTGTTGCCCGGGTGTTTGGAGGTGTGTGTGTGGGGGGCGGGGGGGGGGTTAAAAAAAAAAAAATAAGTATGAGGATCGAACCCGAACCGTTGAGGCAAAGTTGTAAATTAAAGTGTGAAAAAAAAAAAAAAAACGTGCGACGTGACGATTGCCCCACCGCGAGATGCTAACGGAAACACGTTTGAATTTATTTAATTACTTGGATTTAGCAGGTGCCCTTAGTTAACGAGGTCAAGTTTGACTGCGGGATAGTGTTCATTTACTGCTGAACGCCCCCCCCCCAAGATGTTATAGGAAAAAGACTAACCCACATGCGGCGAGCGACAAATATAGAATATTTATCTTCCCGAAATCGAGCAAATTAAATAGACAGGCGAGCTTCGTTGTTAACTGTGAGATATTACGATTTATATATGATATAAAAAGTTTAAAAAGTTGTGAAGCGACCGACCGCTTCTCTGAAAAAAGCCTTTTGTTGACATACAGAAAAAGCGAACACACATACATACATACATTTTCGCTTTTATATATAGATGTCTTCAATGAAAGTTTAAAATGCAAAATTCAAATATTATGGTTCAATTGTGCTTTAAACAGCAAAATTTATTTCGAACGCGCCCATCATATCAAAGAACGTACTGTTGATTTTATATGCCAGACCTTTCTGCTTGTGTGGTTGGTGATAAAACTTCAAATGTACTTGTCATGTTAGGCTGTATTAGGTATTAACGTTGGTCAAAATCGCCTGTTCGTTCTTTCATTGGATTTTTTCAAATATCGATACTTATCGAAGACATTCCGATACAAACCTTATCTAAGAACGCTGCCAGCTACATAAAGTAGATTTGTGTGAAATTACATAAAGATCGGCCCAACCGTTGCAGAGTCTATAGGGAACAAACTCACTCCCATTACACACAGAGTTTTTACATAATAAACAGCAGAGAGAGAGATTTCGGGGTTTCAAAATGTGTAGGGAAGGATAAACAAAGGATGACCAACAACCACCCCCTCCATACACGTGATGAATTTGTGCCTAAATGAATTATATATATATTCCTTATTTGTGAAGATAAAGCGTAGTATCCGTTCTGTCCTCAATCAGAGGAAGAGAACCCTCCTCTTAACTGTAACAATATTTACTTTCCTCCATAGTTTTGTTTGTAGTAAACATAAGTTTATGCCAAGTTTGAGGTTATCTTTTTTGTAAAGAAAGTGGTTTGGTTTAAGATAAACCAAGATAACACCCATTTTCGAAATACCCCACCACACAAAAATGGTTACTCGTTCTGATCCAAGTTATGTGGTCTAGAACTGGTTGTTTTCTGCTCAGAAAGTTGATCTTCACCTTCCCAAAGAGAAAAGAGGGATTTTTTTTTTATATATAATACCCAATTGATAGAAAATTAAAGATATTGAGACGTCGCTTTGCCTCATCTACACATCATGAATCAACTTAGGTATGATGTCTACACTTTTTTTTTATTCAATCTACGTTTCATATTACAATCAACGCACCATAGGAGCAAGGAAAACACTTCTAGGTAGGTTCGAAAGAATGTGTGCTTTTCGTTAACGAGCCTGGACCCCCTAACCCCAACATTCAAAGAATGAATGATGCGACACTTGAACGAGAAGTCGCTGAAGACTCAGTAATAATCTATTCCGACAAATGAAGAGTTACGTTAATTAGAAGCAACTCAATTTTTGTACATAATCAACAAAATTTTGTTTATCTTAACACCGGAGAACACATACACAAGGAATTGAAAGACCATGGCTTGATGTGACGATTCATATATAGTAAAATAAATGAGAAGTATACAATATATTTGTTCCTTGTAGATAACAAGTCAAAGCGGCACCGTGATATTGACGACATAAGTAGAAATAGGCACCCCTTGTTTTATCAGCATCATTTCTAATAATTGAAGGACGTATTTTCATACATTTTTTAACCAAAAATGATGAATTTGACTTGATTGAAATAGGTTGAAGTTAGATCAGTATTAATTTTTTTTTTTTTTTTTAACTTTAACTGCAACTGAACATTCAACGTTAAATTGACAACTTTTAAAGGGTTCCGGATATGCTGAAAACGAATATCACATTTAAATTTAGAGTAGTCTTCTGGCTATTAAGATCTGTATTGTCCAATGTAATCCATTGTGTTTTCGCTGGCGGTTAGATTTTTTCCCCAACTGAACAAGTACTAATACGCATGCTCGTTACAAAATGCCCCCTCCCCATATCAAGAATGGCGACGGCCACTGAAATTGATTAATACACTGAAAAAAAAATGTAAAGATCCAGAAAAATATTTGTCCGACCCAAATTTGAATATGATATTCGTTTCCAACAGACCCGAAAACCTCCAAAAGTCGTCAATTTGATAACCGTTGAGTTAGATTAGATTGCATAACAATTTTTAAAACTAAACTTAAAAATTTATTTATTTTTTTTTTTTAACAGCAATACGTTTTGTGCGTTTTTGAAATGTTTCATAATTTTATTACATTAAAAAGTAACTCGGAGGTTTGGCAGATTAATAACATTATAATATAAAAAATACTTAAATACTTATATTTGACTCTCCACGAGGCCAAAGATACAAGATAAATTTGAATGTGGAGATATTCATTCCCCCCCCCTCCTCCTCCAACCACCACATGGGACAAAAATAATTTTTTAAAAAGTGCTGCAAAAAAGATAGTACACTGTAATCCCAGTCTGAAATCAGTATGTAAATTTTATGGACCGTTTCTTTACACGGAAACACGAGGTGAGTAATGGAAGAGGGGGGGGGGGGCTTTAGATAGCTGCAAAATTTGCCGTGATCGGTTAAATCGGTATTCTCACGTGGAACGCCTCAGATGACTGGCAATAAAACCAATTTCTCCTCCGAAATGAGGATGTAATTCCTAAAAGAATGACCTCTTGAGACCGACCAGAGTAGGTACTCCAATCTGATATTGGTGCTAGTGCAGAGAGTGATCCACGCTATTTTTTAAATCGTATTTCCAAGTTTAATTAAAATTGTATGTCTTTTTATTCAATTGTAAGGTTGAAGTATAGAATAGGTACAAAACACCCTTCCCTCCCCATGTTAAGAACGGCTTTTTAAATAATAACGTTATTATTTACGTCTGGATCACTCTCTGCACTAGTACCCTGATATTAACTGGAGGGTCTGAGTAAACATAGAATGTAAACCAGTTCGACCACATGACTACAACTGATTAAGAGGGGGGGGGGGTAAATGACCTTTCACATAAATGATAGCCGCCGCGGCTATTATGTCCACGCTGAAACATTTAAATGGTATTACTATTATTGTTTCGATGCAATGTGTATTTTATTTTATGCTACAGTCATTTATTAAAGCATAGAAAAACAAAAAAAATTAAGCCTAAGAATGATTTTTTTCTTATTTTAAAATTCAACATTTTGAAATCGAGAACTCGACTTAAGTTACAGAAATACTAACAGGGTGGAATTCATTGAAGAATTTGAGATGGAGAGGAAGGAATCCCACTTCATTTTTTTTTTCTTTCCTTGTAAAGACGCCCACACTTTTGAATGAATGAACAGTCATTGACATTATTAATAATGAAGAACGAATTCATTAATTGTACAATTATTTACTGTGTTTAAAAACGTAATAAAAGATTTTAAAAAGGGGGGGGGGCGAGAGTAACCCTTCTTTCTATATGATGTTATTTTTCCTCAGAGCGTAAATAAATTCGTATATACCTATATTTATCTTATTTTGTCATTATATATACACACACAGAGGGTGAGCCAAAAGTAAATGAACAAGTTAGGGTTATAGTTATAATAAAGAATTGCATTAACATAATCGATACAGAAATCAGTTAAAATGTTGTCCACCTACTCTGGCTTGCCCTACTGACGGTATTACCAATTTCCGGTTTGAAACTTATGGTACATGCTGATTTGATTTGACCTTTGTAACATTATTGCTAAATAAATATTATTCTCTTAAGCGAGCACTGTTGTATTTCTTTCTACCAAACAAAACCCTAAAATATTAATAAATAATAGTTTAGGCTTATTACAATGGTAATAACTCCATCTATCCATTTTGAAAGCGCTCGACAATAAGTTGGTCGTAATTTTTTTTTTTTTTTTTTTTTCCATTTTCACCCCAAACAAGGACAGTGCCACTGATGTAGAGGGGCTACTATCAGGGCCATAAGTTGCCGGGATACTATATAGGGAGTTAAGCAGCAAGATGTCTGTTCACATTACACTTGAACTTCTGCATGTCAGTACAGTTGGGAAAGCAGGAATCCGGAAGGGAATTCCAAAGTCTTGGCTGTTCTGGCGAAGAAATTATTAGAATAAACGGCCTTCTTAAATCTAAGGTTCTCTGTGTAGGGGTGTGATTTTGCTAACTTGTCGGGGGTATTTACGTCAAGGAGGTACAAGGCCCTGTAGTTTGTCGGAGCATCCACCATTAAAATACTTGATTCGAATGGAATAACGACTGAGGAAGCCATACAGACTGAAACCTCGACTTGTCTCTAAGTCGAATATACCACACCGTGTGTGTGTGTATGTGTGTGTAGGGGGAATAAACAGCACTCAATTACATTTTCAAGAGCATACCACATTTACGGATAAATTATACAGTGATAATTCGATTAGTCATTGATTCTGCCGATATCAATCGAATTAGCAACATTTGATTACTTATATTAGTTGCCTAAAATATGTGCATATGTCGAGAAAGCTACACATTAGTATAAGTTAATTTCTATGATACTACGTAACTATGAATTGAGCACTCTTGAAGTAAACAGATATATATATATATATATATATATATATATATATTACACGTGTGTGCACTGCAACAGTGCATATAGGGTACTGATGGAGAAAATGGAAGTGGGTTCACTGGGTTGTAAGGTTTGTTTTGACGGAGTCTTTAAAAATCTACTAAAACTCCGGTAATTATTCAATCAATATCAAATTTTCATCGATTAAGTGAAGAAGGAACTTTATAAAAGGTGCATTTTTTTCCATATTTGATAGATAAATATATGAATGAAAAAGGGGGGGGGTCTCTATGGAAAAAATTATATATATATATATATAATTTTTTCATACGGACCCCCCCCCCATCTTCATTTTTGGTTACTCTTAAATAATATTTGCACTATATTATAGTGTGTATATTCAAATTAAAAGCGATGTGACTCATTAAAATTTTATTTTTTTATTTTTATCTTTTAAATAAATATAAATTTTAAGCTATAAAAAGAAATAAACATGGATGTAGTATTTCTCTGATCTCGGATCAACGAACGATTAAAAAAAATAGTCACGTGGCTGGAGGCTTAAAGCAACACACTTTATTCTCCTCGCCGACTGACACTTTTTTTTTAATTCATAAAATAATTGCGAAACGTGCTTTACAGATGATTTTGTAGGTTAACTTCAAGCACAATTTGTTTAATATCGGGAAGTATAATAATGAAAAGAATAGGGAATGTCGTAAGTCATGAATTATGATTGACTAAATAGAGGTTGCTACTAGATCTACAAGTAGTAGTAGTATGTTTGAATGACATGACAATAAATAGAATTTTTAAGGCGTACAATTTTCAAGCTGACAATAAAAAAGGGACACAAGGCTAAAAAAGAATCTAATCTCCTTACAAAAGAAAAGTGTTTACATTAACGCCCAAGCAAAAAAAAAAAAAAAAATGTTATACACGATTATAGGTTCGAGTTGAACTTTGTTTTACCAACAACAAAAAGCAGATACATTTTAAACACTTGGGGACATTTTCGATTATTCGGACTACTATTCTTATCTTAGTGACCCACAACGTTTTGGCCGATGTAAGCGCCGACGACCCATCTTTTCGAACCCTGAAACCTGTACAGAATTTTAAACTGAACCTTTAATTTAATCCACTAGAATACATGGTACTAGTGCAGAGAGTGATCCGGACGTAAATAATAACGTTATTATTTAAAAAATCATTCTTAACATGGGGAGGGGAGGGTGTTTTGTACCTATTCTATACTTCACCCTTACAATTGAATTAAACATAAAACTTTAATTAAACTTGGAAATACGATTTAAAAAATAGCGCGGATCACTCTCTGCACTAGCACCGAATAGATTGCTCTCGTTCCGTCAACTATTCGTACATGGTTGAATGGTTATTAATAAGTTTTGGTGGTTGTTCAGAATTGACGCTATATCATAGAACGAAAACACAGGAAAAAAATGTACGTCTGTGATGGAATGTAAAGATCATATTCCAAAAATCACGTAAATTGATCAAGTTTTATCTTCATAAAGAACACCATTTTTTGAACAGTTTTAGGCTGAATTTGCAAGTTTGGATTATTGTTGAGTTATCCCGTTGTTTCTTCAATATGGCGACATGAGACAGTTTCTCCACGCTTACTCATAAAATTTGCTTTTCTTGGTTCAAAGCAAACCCACTTGATCAATATACGTTATTTTCGAATTATGGCATTTTTGGATGCTTATGCACTTATGTTACCGTGCTATTTTTTAAATAGTTTCAAGTTGAATTCAAGTTACACGATATTTTATGTTTATTAAATTGTTAGGTGGAAGTACAGAATTGTTACAAAGCATCCTCCCGTCCCAATGTTAAGAATGGTTTTCAAAATAACATTATTTCATCATAGTAACATTAGTGCCTTGCCTAAGTTTGTTATTATTTCAGTCCGGTAACATAAGTGCATAAGCACCAGATTTAGTTCGGTCAAGATTTTTTTTTTTAATTTGTTTTAATACAGGGACAAAAATCTCGGTTTTTAATGATTATCTTCTAGGGCTGAGAGTTCAATCCTTATTACAGGCGATAATAACAAATTAGCACGTCCACCTACTAGATGGCATCTAGTCATGGCTCACGGAATGGGAAATTCCAATTTTACTATGAGGTTAGGTTCCCAAGTTCGAAGATAAGCAACTGCATGGTGCAATGGTGCATACCACCTGATAGAGGTCGGATATTACATCAACCGAAACGTCGTAACAACCAAATGAGGATAGTAGTCCGAATAATTCTAATCCCAGTGTAAGAAATTCCAAAGTATAAAACAAAAACGGTATAGGTAAATTGTTGAAGGGTTCATTCAGAATCAAGCACCCCTGCTAAATTATTGTTGTCGTCAGGTGGTTAATAATTATGAGCATAAAATATGTAATCACATTAGTGATTACGACTAAAGGCGAAAATAGGTTTTATATAAGGAAGGTAAACAATGACTTAGAAAAGTTAAGACCGTGATATTAAAATATTTTGGGAGCATAAAAGTTGGGGCAAGTAGAGAATTCGTAACCCTAACTGTTGTCCGATCATCAGATTAAAGAGAATGTGAACGAAACTGAAGTGACTTTTGCGAACAAAACCTTAAACTTGAGTTTAAAAAAAAAAAAAAAAGATACAAGAAAAAAAAAAAAAAGGTCCGGTTCAAATTCTGTAGAAGTACTGGTAAATCTGGCTACTGGTCTGCAAGTTGTCTTCGTCAGAAATTTTCTTTTCAAAAGAAACCTCATTCTATATGATTATCTGATTTAAAAATAAAATTGATTTAAGTAGTTTTAAAATAACATTATCATTTAAGATTTAGTAACTAACTTAAAAATAAGAAAACATTTCATTTCCTATCGTCGATTTTTTTTTAAAGAGCAAAATTTCTTTTGAGCATATATACTATCAATGACACACACACACACCATAACAAATGTAGGTATCAGGGTATATCAATTAAATAGTTAGAAAATATTTATGAATATTTGCAATTTGTTATTACATCTTTAATAACGGCAATATAACATTAAAACTACAAATGAAATAATCGTAAGGATCAGATTTTTTTTTTTTTCAAGAGAATTTGGAACGCTGAAAATGTACACAATTCACATTTATAGTAACCAGCTTTATTCTTGGAAATTAAGTTTTCTAATCTAATAAAACTGGAGGAATTCTGAGAAAAGGCGATTCGAATAAAAACAAATGAACAACATTAACACAATTTTATGTTTATATAGATCAAACCCCATGGCTGTACATCTCCGCCTGATAAAATCCAATAAACAACTTACAACTGAAAAAGCGACCATACAAAATTAATCGAGAGTTCCTGAAACGGAAAACGTTAAACGAAAACGGAAGATTTATTTGTAAAAATTTTAAAGTAGGGGGGGAATAATGCAACAATTTACAAAAAAGGAAAACTTTCTCCGTTCGCGTGACTGCAAAATATTTAAAATAACACAAAATCAGTAATTTATAAAATAAGTAGATTGTAAAAAAAAAAAAAAAAAAACCAATGCAAATAAATCAGTGGATTAAATTGACATTATCCGACAGCCTCCTACGTGTTACGCGACTCGTATTTATGTAAAAACCGAACTGAACGAAACAGCGTTAAAAATTACGACTGATAGGAACTTTGACGAATAAAAAGTTCATAAAAGAAATGTCGCCGATGTAAACAAAATGCGACAATAAAATGTGTATAGACAATAAAAATCGTTTTAGGATTTTTTTTTATTTTTTTTATTTTAAATAAGGGACCATTTTGAGTAAATGATACATTTCGTTTCAGTTTCATTCAGTTCGCCAGTTCGGCTTTTACATAAAACACGAGTTACGTGACCATCGGATACTGTCAATTTAACCAACTAGCGTTTTCATTTATTCATTAGTTTCAGGAACCGGTGTTTCATTTTATGTGATCGACTTTCCGCTATTATATAACTAAGTTGTTGCCGGATTTTTTTTTTTTTTTTTTCCGAGCCATTCTGGTAAGGTATGGCGTTGATCTACACAACCACCCGCAATTTCGTTTGTTAAAAATAAATAAATAAAAAATAAAAATAAAAATTTAAATTTAAAAAATCTCACCCTTCCTGCGGAGGAGGTAAGTCCATCGTGTTCCTGTATTTATTTATCTATTTATGTTTAAATTTTTTTAAGCGGCTTCGTGGGTCGAATAATGGGTTGGACAGAACACAACATGGAAAATAAAATGTCTTGGAGTGTTCACGTATAAATTAAGAAAATGGTAATAATAAATCCGAGTTAAACCAGCGTGAGGATTAAAAGGCGTGAGGATCCAAGGGGGGGGGGTCCAGAGAAAGCACTTGTTAGGGAATTCACAATTTTTTTTTTTTTTTAAAGATTTATTTTCAAAATTGTTTTATTTGTTATTTTTAGTTAAAAGACAGCAGTAAATAATAAATTAAAACTCAGGGTTTTACGTAAGTGCAAAATAATAGCAATTATTATTGCGCTATGTTTGTGATAATTGTGTGGGCAAAGTATTGACAGCAGTCATTTTTGTGTTTTATCATATGTAAACCAATATTAGTTCGATAATTAAAAACAACGATGTAGGAGGAAACCTTATTATAGTCTCAGCTGTAAGTTTTTGGTTTATAAGACAACAAGCAACCACCGATTATTGAGGAACAGAAGTTATTGATTTTGATTTAAAAAATGTATATTTCAAACAATATTAGGTTGTTCTTTTTTTCCGCTAATCACAATTCTCCTTTCTTTTTTCTTAGGTGAACGAACGGGAGACGTCCAGCCACAGGTGTAAAAATTGTAAGAGATTTTTGTGGGCGCCCAGCCTCCCAGGTCCATGTAATAGCTTTGTTATTTTTATTACTCGACCATGATCGTAGAACCAGCGACATCTCTGTTTTTTTTTTTTGTTTTGTTTTTTTTTGTTTTTGGAATGTTCAGTTCCTGTCACAGGAGAAAGGGAAGAAGCAACAGCGTTTTAAATCCAGAAATATCAGATTTTGTTTTGTTTCTTGGACAGTTTTAATTATTTTTCAATTTTTGTGAAATAGATTAAGCATTTTAACTATTTTTTTTTTTTTAATAAAACTATTTTTAAACGCGCACCTGGTGTGGTGAAATTTTATACGTGCTCAGGTGATAGTAAGTGGTTTCGGCCGATTATTTAATTAAAACTGTCGTATTGTTGATTCTCTAGATGGATTGGATAATACCTTTAAAATAAAATACAATTTTCGTTGTTTTTTTTCTTTTTTTTTTAATTAATAGACTAAAATAGTGACCAGCACTAAAATAGTAATTTTTATATATATTTTTTTCTAAGTCCAAGTAGTTTCGATTTCAGTTCATAGCGAGCACCTGTAGGCAAGGAGGAGGAGGCGGCAACCTTATTATAAAAAGCCAATCAGCCCATGATGTTCCGTTTTTGTTTCTGTATATTAAGGTTAGTAAGTTCACATAGAAATAAGGTTATTTCATCATGGTAGTTTCCAAAAGTGAAGTTAAAAAGCGAATCAGGAAGCGACAAGTTGGTTTGATCAGGCAGTTGAGTTGACGAGCGGCATTTCTCCACTGTGCTTTAGTCTACTACTGCTGCTACAGTAGCAGCAGGAAAGGCTGCAGTTGAGGCTGCGTTTGAAAAAACGCAGTAGAAATTGCAGTAGGAATAGTAACGCCCAGAAGGACGCGGTCTTTTTTTGCAGGACCTCATATTTGAAATTCGTATTAACACTATTTAGTGTGGTTATGTTTATTGAAGACTATGTGTACTGCAGAGTGATGATTATAATTTTTGGTTATGTTCAAGTTTAGTCTCCCTTAAAGACTTCCTGCTGAGCTCTGTCGGCTGCAAAATAAAACTATTTTTTTTTTTCGAAATTGTATTTTTTTTTTTTTTAAATAAGCAAACAAAACAAAACAACAAAAAATAATGGTAACCTAATTTTTATTTTTTATTTTTTTGTTTTTCATTTGCAATCGACAACTTTGAAAAAGCCTTAGCAGACACGGGGAGAACAAACTTGAAGATAATCAATTTTTTTTTTTTTAATTCGCTTTAGGTTTCTCTTATTTTATTTGCTTTTGTTGTCAATAAATATTCAATAGTAAAAAAAATTAATTGTGTATTTATTTTAGGCGAAAAACAAACACTAGAGATATTTGACAGGAATGATAAACCGTTACATGAAAATCGCGTTAAAAAATGCAGCCGAAACGAAATAGGCGTTCACAATTTTACCCGATTAAAAAAAAAAGTTATGTTTAAATTTTGTGTGTGTGGGGGTGGGGGTGGGGAAAAGAATCGTTTTATATCCCCCCCCCCGTTTTAGTTTGCACTAGGGCATTAAGTGCCTTTAAGTGTTGCTTAATAAATATTCGCTCAACAGTGTGTTTATCAAAATTAAACACGGACACGAGATCTTCTCTCTCAATTAAAAAAAAGTCATTATAGCTCAGTAACAAACTAAACACCTTCATTACTATTTAAGTGCTTCCCCACGAGAGCAATATGAACACAAGGTCGATTTTAATATGCTGGGGGGGGGGGACAAATCCCGCAAAAAAAAGGACACTTTGGAAGTAGGCAAAAATAAAAAGTGACTTAGTCAATGTAGGGAAACCCTTCTATACTAAGGACAAATTAATTTAAACATGACATCAAAACATATACTACACTTGGATCTTAGCCTGAAGACAGACAGACACACACACACACATATATATATATATTATGAGAGAGAGAAACCCTTGATCACGTGATCAAATCTGAAGTAATCTAGAATTTCGTAGAGCAAATATTTTTCGTTTTTCTTTCTTTCATTTAAAGGCAATTATTAATTTTCTAAATTATAATTTAATTATAAGACTTAAAATTAAAAATCCTTTATAATTAATTTTTTTTCCATGGTGTTAATCTGTAATCGCAACAAAATATAATTATTATTTGTCCGTTAACTTGTTTATTTTATTTTTTAATTTAAAACTCAGACCAGAGTGGCTCATGGTGTAAGAACAGATACTACACTTTGAATTATTTGCACACAATTACATTGTTACAAATCGGACACAAGGCCATTGGACGTGTGGTGAGTTGGTTAGGGTTAATTAATGACCACCCCGTTTTTAACTGGGCACATTCTAACCGATTCAACTAAACACTATTCTTTCATTTGTCCATCCATCACAAACTTCAGACGACACCAAACTACCACATTTACTCTATATACCCGATGTAAAATGACCCCATGTTTTAAAATCGAATTTTATTTACATTCTAATCCGAAAGCCGGGAAATCCGATTTTTAACGTGGGGCCTTTTTGGTTATCTTTACGATTACTATTTACACTCTACTTCCGGTTGCTCCTTTTAATTTTTTTTTTTTTTTTTTTTTTTACAGTTTCTTGTTTAATAAATTTTTAGATGAAAGCACAAAATAGGTAAAGGAAGCGCCCCGGCCCATGTTAAGTGGTTTTTTTTTTTTTTTTAATTTAATTTAAAAAATTTTTTTTTTTTAAATAAAAATAACATGAGAAGGGATAACCGGAAGTGGAGTGGAAGCAGTAATCGTAAAGATAACCAGAAAATATAACATCTCGATTAAGAGTATTAGTGATCTTCTATTTCTTCTTTTCCTCTCTCTCTCTCTCTCTCTCTCTCTCTCTCTCTCTCTCTCTCTCTCTTCACTACTGATTGGTGATTGATGGTTTAGTTATTTTTACGCAAACTACAGTTTGACATACACTTGGACACTGACAATTTTGAATAAACAATACTTAATGCAATGATAATATCGTTAGTTCGAGAAATTATTTTTTCTTCATGGACGTTTGGGGCTTTTTTTTTTTTTGTTTTTTGCAATATTCCTTTTTTTTTTTTTTTTGTAATAAATTCATCCGGTTTTTTTTTAGTACTTAAAACTATAACTTTAGCAAAGGTGCTTGTTGTTTACACGAAATAATACATTTTTACTAAGATTTAAACGAAAAATAATGGGTTCATTATATTCTGTGTAATAAATACTGAAAATTTAATTAAAATTGGTTGATTTCCTGATTTTTGGTTAATTTTAAAGTGAAGGGACCAGCCAAAATGTTTAGGGATCGGCCATTCATATTGTTTGTATCTCTAAAATAAAAAATAAAGAAAATTCTGTATGATGTATGTACCCGTGACAAAAAGAAAATATTCCAAAATAATGTAAATTCGTCAAGTAGTTTTTTAATCACTTAAAAGTGATTAATGGAAATTCGTAGGCATTACAACATAAATCTTTTGAGTTATCTCCCTTAAAAAAAAACAAAAAAAGAAGATTGTTTCCAAAATGGTGGGGAAGACAACCGTTCTTCTGTTAGTCAAATTTTATGACTTTCTTTTTTAAAAATAAATGTTTGATTCATTTACGTAGTTTTAGGGCCATGATATTTCCGTTTCGTCGCTTACACAGATTTGACTGGAAAAATATAGTAGCTATCTTTTTATTAAAAAGAATATTCCAATGACGATAATTAAAGTTAATAATTTTATAATTACAAAGGCAGGAAATCTTTTGTGTTTCTATTTTGGAAAAATAAATTATTTTACCATTTGGGGCTGGTGTGGAGGGGGGGGTGAGACATGACACGTGAAGTTGTTTTATAGAGACGATCCAAAATAAATTTTAAAGGGAAACCTTTTTAAAATATCCGATTGATTGGAGACTTGTAAATAAACGCAATATCATTGTTTCAATGTCTTCCTATTTAGAGGCAATTGCTAAGTAATCAACATAAATGGACACCAGTTATTAGTAAGAAAAAGTCTTGTACCTAAAATCTATCGCGAAGAAGGAAAATAACGTATGGTATTGTAAAACGACCTTTCTCGCGTCCCCCTCTTTCTCTTCCCCCCTCCTTTATATATCCTTTCTCTATCTCACACGCCCCCCCCCTCGTTTATGTCTTGTCTTTCTCTCTTTACCCCCTTTCTGTTATTTCTCTCTATTTCCTATCATACCAGTTCCCACTCTACCTCTCTTCTTAAACGACTTCCATCCCTCTCACGCATTGCAAACGAAACGAATCGAATTTCCCGATACAGAAAAAGAATGGCCATCATTTAAAAAAAAAAAAAATAGGGATCACAATATACAATATACTACAAGTCAATTGTTCTCTCTTGTTTATTTTATTTTAGTAGATACCACTTAAGAATCAAGTCAACCGCGGAGAAGGGAGTGAGCAAATAAACATGGAGGTTTCATTTTTACGGGAACCCTTTTAGACAAATCTATAATAAAATTGTGTAACTGCTTGTTTGTGTTTCTTACCTCGATGTGGCTTATATATTAGTAGGTACGAGCAAAAATGGCGGAATAAAGGTAAGGGGGACCTAGTTTTGAAAGCCGATTTTATCAAGGTTTTTGTATATTTCCAACTACTTTTTGATTGTATTTGAAAGATTAAAGACTTAAAGTTAATTTCCAAAAGGAAAAACAAAATATTTGTACACGTGAAAGAAAAAAAAAAAAAAAAAAAAAAAAAAGTAAAGACAAATGTTTTCACGGCGGACAAACTAATTCAGCTGGTAAATGTTAGTTTTCTGAATCTATTTCAAAGATAATTGATAAAATCCTAAAGTTCTCTAAACAGGTTGGCAGCTTCGGGAAGTCTTTTTTCTACTTGATGTAAGACTTCTTGCACCATAGCTTGACAGCTCAGTTTCACATTTTTATTTTGTAGTTTTTGTCCACTTGTTGAAACTGGCATCAAAGTCAACATTTTCTAATGTTTTACATGTTCCATCTTTAGTGAAAAACCTTTCGTACAAAATCTGGTGATGCATTGTCAATTTTTTTTTACAGTTCGTGTAGATCCCTGTTCTTTTGTTGAAATGTTGAATTTATCATTTCAAATTCCTGAACAACAGGAGTTGCAAACAAAAAAATAAAAATAATTAATCCTATCTGCCAGCATTCCTTTTAGCAGACGACTTTTGTATTTTGCACTAATACTTAATTTTGCTTCACAAGTGCTAAAATAACCTAATAATTCCTCCCAGTTCATCAAAATATTATATAAAAATTTTCCTCTTACTAGCCATCTTGTTTTAGATAAATTTTGAAATAGAAGAGGAACATTTCTTTCTGGGTCGTTTTCATCTACAAGTTTCATTATTTGAAATAAATTTTTGAATTCTTGTCTAAGGGCATTGATCCATAATGGCACTTCAGTTAAAAGAAAACCAACATTAGAAGGCAACTCTGAGAATGCATGTTTGATGCAAAGATTCATATACATTTCATCTGAATACGATCTGATGATTTAATCTTAATTCGTGACCACACAAGCTTCTCTCTTTACATCATCAACATTCTGATCCACATCTGGCATCAATTGAAATGAATGGCTCTCGTCTTCAGGAGGCCTCAAGTTTTGACAAGCTTCTGGGCTTGACCATTACTCCTGATCTTAAATGGAACACGTACATCAAATCTGTTGCCAAGGCCACTGGAAAAATGGTGGGATCTTTCTATCGATCCAGTAGATATCTCACTGCTGATGCAATTCTCTATCTATATAAGAGCCAGGTACGTCCAAGGATGGAGTACTGTTGCCACATCTGGGCAGGAGCTGCTAGAAAGGACTTGTCCTGCCTTGATAGAGTTCAAAATAGACTTCGTAGCCTCGTAGGAGATGTCCTTTTCTCCTCCTTGCAACCTCTATCTCACAAAAGAGATGTTGCGAGTTTGTCTCTGATGTATCGTTATTTTCATGGAAAGTGTTCGACTGAGCTTCAATCTATGGTCCCCCCCAAAAAAACTTTCACAAGAAACACTCGTCTAGCTGTAAACACTATCAATAATTCCCCCCACTCTTTATCTGTGCCTAAACCTAAACGTAGATTCCATGAACAAAGCTTTTTTATTAGAACTGCACGCTTGTGGAATTGTCTTCCGTTTTCCTGCTTTCCGGCTGACTACAATATGGTTGTGTTCAAGTCTAACGTAAATAAGTTCTTGATGAGCCGTTCCATATAAGTTATCAAATTTAACAAATTTTCATTACTAATGATTATTATATTGTCCAATTTCTACTGTACACTCTTTAACCCTTATCCTTGAGTGGCCTATTGGCCTTGATAATGAGTCGATACCTATGAAAAACAAAAAAAAAAAAAAGAAAGAAAAAGTCCAATGTGAACAAGTTCTAATTGAATCTTAAGTAATCCAAGTTTCAAAATTCCCACTGTTTACTATGCTAATATCACAATGACTAATGTATACCTATTAACCCTTATCCTCGAGTGGCTTCTGGGCCTTGATAAGTGGTGACACCCTTGTAAAAAAAAAAAAAAAAAAAAAAAAAAAAAAAAAAAACCCTAATTTTTTACTCTCAACGATTAGAAGCTACGCCATCGCTAGTAAATCCTGTACAGTTTTTAAGAGTTTGGCTAACATCAGTTATTTCTTCAACTATTTTGTCAAACAAAATATCTGGAGCAGTTTCGATTATTCTATTCAAATGTTTACCAGTCGAGGAAGGGGGGGGGGCATCCATCGTATGACAATCCCTGCATACATCAAATTACATAAGGTAATATGTTTTTATTCATACATGCAATCACACACACACACACAACCGGCTGTTGTCTCTACAAACTTGTGTATATATATATATATATATATATATATATATATATATATATATATATATATATATATAGAGAGAGAGAGAGAGAGAGAGAGAGAGAGAGAAGGGGAGGGGGAGGACTACTCAGCCAATCTTGAATCTTGGATCAGAAAAAAAGAACAATCTTTTCACACGTACGAGATATTTTTTGCTTTCCTAAGAAAAGAAAAATGCATCCATGATATAAGATTTGCAACGAGGACACTTAAAACACTTCTTGAAGACCTTGAAATGTTAAAATTCTAATAAAGTTATCATGGTCCATTTATCAGGAGGGGAGAGAGAGAGAGAGAGAGAGAGAGAGAGAGAGAGAGAGAGAGAGAGAGGGGGGTGAAGATACAAAGCTTCATCTTAGGTATGCAGGGTAGTTCAACTACGTAATCACTTCAAAAGAAGATTATCATTGAAACCATTTTAAAAAAAGAAAAGGTTAAAGAAACAATATCATTTTATAGGACAATAGCAAATAGACCCAGCATTGCCCGGGACTGAATGAGGATCAACGAATGTTCTGTCGCGGTTTCAACAAAAAAGAAAAAAAAAAAAGAAAAAAAAACACTCATTAAAAAAAACAAACAAACAAGAATCAAATTCCAAGCAGCATAAACACCACAGCCGACGTCCCTCCGGTACATACATCAACACAATTATCCCATGATACACTGTAAGAGTACAATTCCCACTTGGATACATCCACGACAATCAGCCTCAATTTGATACGGACAAGTAAAAATAACCCCTAGACAGATTGCTCCCTACAGTACATTAAAACAGGAAAATAAACACAAATCAAAAACGAAAATGACAATTAACGCTGGGAGGCACTTGTCTACAACTACGTCCACTGGATGAGTATAAATACAGTGGGCCTTTCAACAAGCAGTCAGAAACGGCTAGATCGCTGAGCGGTGAGCTTCGTCCCGTCAGTAACTTAACCCAATGCAGCAGCAGCCATGCTACTACAGAACGGGGGTTAGACTACCCCACTCCCGCTGACAGCAGCCTAACCTGGTAGCAGCAGCAGCCACCTACTGCCCAACTCACTTAATACGAGCAGCTCAACATTGCAGCAGCAACCATCGTCAGCTCACACCAGATGACACACGCACCTACCTTCCTTCACTGAAAAGGCCATTATCTATCTTTGTGAAATCGACTCCTTCTCCTGCCATCCTCAGCACCTTCCTGCAACTATCAGTGACGACTACGAAACTGCTTCAGTTGGAACACAAACTGGCCTATGCCAAAAAGGTTTTCGACGAGATGTTGATGGACAAAATCATCCGGCCCTCTGATAGCCCGTACGCTTCACCATTACACTTGCTTTCCAAACCCGATCGGGAATTTCGAATCTGCATAGACAGCTGGAAACTATACACATCTACTGTACCTGATTGGTATCCAGTTCCACACAGCCATGATTTTGCTTCAGGTTTGGAGGGTGCATGCATTTTTTAAAGATTGACTTAACGAAAGCGTATTACCAGGTCCCGGTTGCTCCAGAGGACATGCCAAAGACAGCTGTCACGACCCGTTTGGGCTGTACGAATTTCTAAAAGTACCCTTCAGACTTCACAATGCAGCCCAAACGTTTCAGAGGTTGATAGACACAGTTTTACGGGAACTATCTTTATGCCTACATCGATGACATGCTAGTAGCTAGTGAAGACGCTGAAACCCATGAAGATCACCTGGAAGAAGTGTTTCAATGATTAATCCATTATGGCTTCCAAATCACCTTGAACAAATGCGAATTCGGCATTTCCTTTTCCTTAGACATCATACAGATGCCAAAGGAACAACCCCTCTACCCTCCAAAAATAATAGTCATCCAGAAATTTCCAATGTCCAATTCCATTAAACAGTTGCAACGTTTACTAGGGATGGTGAACTTCTATCGGATATTTATCCCTGGATGCTCAAATCTTCTACAGAAAAAAAATCAAAGCCATTTCCTTGGAAGGAGACAAGGTGGGGGCCTTTTTGGCGGTAAAATCTTCCATGGCCGACTTTGCCAAATTAACCTATCTAAGCGATGGCATCCAGGCTCAGATGTACCTCACAACGAATGCCTCAGACACTGGTGATAGAGCAGGAGATTTGGGAACAGTGCAAGCCAATAGCTTTCTTTTCAAAAAAATTATCACCAGCCCAGTCTAGATATAGCACCTTCTCTAAGGACTTTCTGGCCAAGTACTTGGTCATAAAACACTTTCGACATTTGCTGGAAGGCTGGAGTTTTAAGATCTTCACAGACCACAAGCCTTCGAATAGATATACAACTCACAAGATCAGACACCTTGATAACGTCTTGCAGTTTACATCCGACATAGGTTACATCAGAGGGGCAGACAACACTGTCACTGACACCTTGTCACAGGCTAACATCAATGAATTGAGGGAGGGCCCGCTCAGCCAGAACCAGATAGCAGCAAGCCAAGAATCTGATACAACCCTTCCCAACGTTTTTGCCAACAGGTCCCTAGGACTTAAGGAATTTTCACTACCTTTCAACAACAAAACTTTTCTGTGCGACGTGACCTTGTACCACCCCAGACCCTATATACCACCAGTACTCAGAAGGCAAGTTTTTGAATACCTACACAGATTATCACACCCAAGCAAGTGCACTACGTTGAAACTTATTGCAGACCATTTTGTTTAGCCCAGAATGAATACCAACATTCGTGACTGGGTATCGATCGGTCTTGAGTACCAGAGATGTAAGGTATACCACCCCACAAAATCACCACCTGGCACTTTCAACAATCCTGATGTGCATTTTAGCCACATACATATTGATATAGTTGGACCTCTCCTCATGTGTCACGAGTTCCAATACCTGCTCACTGCCATCAATCATTTTTCCCAGTGGTCAATCGTCATACCAATCAAAGACACTTCAACCAACACAAAACCTAGAAGATATAGAATCCTTATTTAATTTTGATTGAAATCCATTACATGATTTTGATTTAAGAAAAGAACATGGCTGAAAGGCTTAAGCTTAAGGGGTTTTAATAAGAAATTGAAATTCAAGGAATCTTACTTAATGATCGAATTTAATGCAAATTTTAAATATGTGAATTTTCAAGTGGGAGATTGTGCCCATATTATTTCCTTGAAATATACTTAAAAAAAAAAAAATAAATGAATAAAAAAATCGAGGAATATTTATTAATTGATGTATATATAACTATTATAAAAAAATACATAAAAATCAGACCTATTGGAATTTTCTGGAATCTGGAGGTCCAAAATAGAATTTACAGACTCTAGAAGTCAACGTCTGAGATTATACCTTCCAACTCTGCAAGCCTTGTATTTAATATTGTTTTAATACGTGTCCGATTAAAGAATGTTAAAGTATCCATACTTTTGCCAATGCGCCTCCATACCAGATTATAGAATTGCAATTCTAACATGTCTTTTGTTTAGATCTACAAGAGGCAAAATGTCCTTTTCCAATACTGAGTCAAGTGAACCAAATTGTAACCACAGACAGCATCTAAATCACCAAGATATTTTTTTTATTTCCATTTTTTACTTTGGAGGCACTACTTATCAAGACCCGAAGACCACTCAAGGATAAGGGTTAATGAAAATAAGGTGGTAGTGTAGTAATCGTTAATTGTGTAAATTGGGTAGAATTTAATTATTTATGGGGACGGCTCAACAAGAACTTATTGACATTGGATTTGAAGGCTACCATGTTGCATTCAACCAGGAAGCAGGCCAGCGGAACAGTATTCCGTAGACAGGCAGTTCTAGGAAAGAAGCTTTGTTCATAGAATCTGTGTTTAGAATTGGGCACAGATAGAGAATGGAGGAAATAGTTAATGGTGGTTGTAACTAGTCGAGTGTTTTTTTTTGTGAAAGTTTAGCAAGGGGGAGTGATAGATGAAAGTTTAGTTGAGCACATGCCATGAAAATAACGATAGAGCAGAGACAGGCTCACAACGTCTCTTCTGTGAGAAAGGGGTTGCAGGGAAGAGAAAAGGGCATCAACTACTAGGTTTTGAAGCTGGTCTTTAACTCTATCAAAGCTGGATAGGGCGCGCCAAGCAGCTTCTGGCCAGATGTGGGAACAGTACTCCATTTTAGGGCATACCTGGCTCTTATACAGATAGAGAATCGGTAGTAAGATATCTACTAGAGCGGTGGAGTAACTCAATCATTTTTCCAGCAATCTTACATTAAAATTTCTATGTGAATTACACAAAAAAATATAATCATTTGAATGTTATATTAAAAGATTTTGCAAACTAATTGTAAGTTATTCCTAACTGAGTACGCCAGATAGCCTTGCTAGTTTAAATATATAGTTCTCTTTTGTTTGTTTACTTGTAGACTCCATTGTAAGTAGGTTAATCTTAACAGAAACTAGGCATGTAAAGATCTTTGATTTCAATTTTTGTTTTATTTTTTTTTTCTAAAAAAAGGTACCGAAGAGAGAGAGGGGGAAGGGTGAGTATCCTCTACCCTTACAATTCTGGTTGAAAAGAAAAAAGAAATGTTTTATTTGATCAAAAGGCAAATAAAACTCCGATTAATAGGAAAATCATTCATTCAAAGTTGCCCGGGCAGAGGAGTGGGGGGAGTCTTTTGAAGAAAGGTTAGAAAATAATCTATAATTCAAATACAATTTCCATCATGAAAAAGTAAAATAAAAAAAATAAAAATACAAACAAATTACAGGTGTATAGATACCACATAACAGCATAATCACATTAACACCAGTTCGCTATTAGATCACTGAAGTTAAGCAACGCTGAGCCTGATCAGTACTAAATGGGTGACAATTTGAAAATACCAGGTATTGTATACAAAAGGACTCTCTGCTTATTCTGGCATTGTTTACAGCAGAATTGTAAGTTTGGGAAAGAAAGAAAAATCACATTTACTCTAGGGCCAACCTATTTAAAATATTCCCAACTGTTACAATTTAAATTAAATAAAAAATAGATTTTATTTGACTATAAGATCTATTTTTTCACTTAAAGACTAAAGCATTGAAGGGTTATGAAGACGGGAGTGATATTATGAAAACAAGTGACCTTTTGTGCTACAGAATTTATTTTACATAGTCATCACGAGGGCTATGACAACAGCATATTCTTTTCATTGTTTTGACTCTTGAGTATATATCAGACACAGTTAATCAACCGAGAACCACATCACCCTATATAAAAGCATATAAGATATCAACGGATACAAACCCGAGAGTCAAAACAATGAAAAGAATATGCTGTTGTCCTAGCCCTAGTGATCACATATTCTCAATGTACTTTTGCCAGCCTCTTTTGACGCCCTGGCTGTAAAAGTCCCATGTTGCCACTCTGAAATCGATGATCCCATATAACTGTGCCAACATCAACTGCATTGACTTTGTAAACTTTCACCAGGCACCGGTAAATGTTGATCAGTTTAATCTTTTCTGCATAAAGGAATTCAATGACATATCTCTGCTTCTGACACACGTCTGTGACAGGCGGTTGCTTTCTTAGAATTTCACACCATCAATATCTGCAACAGAGCGATGAAAAATCCAGGTCACAAATGCATCAGTTCAGTCATCTTAACAATACAATTTGCAATCCGTTCTGATCCATTCAGGCAGAATTAAAAAAAATAGGAGACATTACTTTTTGAATGGCCCTTGCATATGATAGAGGACAGAACATTTATCCATAAAAAGGTTTTCTAAATGTCTAGTTAATCATTTAGCGAAAGAGCGACTCTTCTCGGCATTATCACCAAATTTGCATCTGTGTCTGTACACACCGCAAACACACATGTAAATTAGATGGAAAAAAATAAACCTACTTACTGCTTTATGATAATACTAAATGATATGGATGGCACCACATGAAAAGACTGAAAAGGGAGAGTACCAACCAGACCTTCACCAGAAGTGTGCGGATAGGACTGGGGCTTTGGAGAGGCTTTTTGCCTACCAAACCTTAAGGAATGCCAATGACTGGTGCCAGCGATAAATCAATGGTAAGTGGCTGTTAAGATAACATAACAGCACCTGCACTGGTTATTGAAAGATGTGGAGACCACTGGAAATCTAAGGAGACTGATAGTCAAAGACTCCATGCAATACTACAGGTAGCAATCGCTGGTGATGGCCTGCGTGAAAACTCCTAGTGAGTGAATAATAATAATAAGTAAAGAGATTTATCAATTTTTAGTTACACAAGACGAATATCTCAACCCCCATTAATCCCTAACTGTGCATCAAACAGATACCATAATATTTAGTTCACTGCACATTACAGGGCTCTACATTGCGAGTGAAACAGTCGCATTTGCTCGCTGTTGAACACAGTATTTTGTATAATTTTTTTTTAAAAACTCATTTTCCCAAACTTACTGTTAGAAACTCACTCAATATATGTTACTGTGACATAGGCGGACATATATTCGGTGAGTTTCTAACAATATTTTTGTATAATTTTTTTGTTTGATCTCGTTTTCCCAAACTTACTTGTTCAACAACTAGTATGCCGCCATTTTTCTTTTTAAAATATATCGATAAACACTGTATGATTTTCGAACCGATTCCACGTTTTAAAGTGAGTAAAACTACAAAAAACTTTTCCAGATAAGTAGAAGAATAACTTATCTTGCCTTGGTAACATTTATTTGCTATTTGTTTGTTTTTTTACCATTTTCTTTTTTTTTTCGAATCTATGTGTATAGTAAAACAAACCCACAAAGTATATATGAAATTTCAGGCAAATCGGTCCAGTAGTTTCGAGAAAAAGTGGAACTGACAGGATGGCAAACAGACTAAGAGCAATATAGATGGTATTATATGTACCTTTGAAAAATATATTTTTTTTCATTATTTATTTCAATTTACTTTATTAAATTTAGCGAAATCCATCAGATCATTTTGCCACACCCTGTAGAACCCATATTCATTTCAACATCTCTCAAAGGATTAATCGTTACAAGTTGAAAAGCCATCACATTCACAGAATCTCATAAACATTCACAAACCCTCATAAAAGCGAGCACAATATAAGATTAAAATACAAAAACAAAAAAAAACATTAATAACAGTTTTATTTTCTAATGTTTTTCTTTTATATACATTAAATAAAAACGTTCATAATCGTGCTCAAATGACTCATTACATAATAATAATACTCATTACATTTTAAGTTGTGTAATAAGGCTTAGTATGATTCGTTATTTATAGGCAAGAATGTTTATAATTGAATTGCATTAAATATGTGAAATGTCAGGGCCGCTTACGACCTCAGATAATGAATTTTATAAATTAAATTTAAAAAAAAAAAAAAAAAAGAAAAAAACACCACCAAATCAGAACTCAAAATGACCAGGAAATCCTCTAATTAAAATGAACTTTTTAGCAAGTAATCTATTAATAAACGTGCCACATAATTAATGTGCTACATTTACTAGCTCAACATACCCGGCGTTGCCCAGTACTTAATTTCATTATATTTTTTTTCTTCAGTTTTCGGAGTTGTGGGGGAGGCGTATTGTTACATAAATGAAGCGCATACTTGACTTTTGTCTCTTAAACTTTAATTCAGACCAGAAATTACTTTCTAAACAGACAATTTGAAGGCCTCAAAATCACATTCGAATTTAAAATGGTCATCCAATAACCAGAGGTTTGTCATTTCTTTTTCATCATTTATAGATAAAGATGGCCGACATACGTTTACATCATGAACATTTGATAGTTAGTTTGAAGCCAACTTTGATTTATTTTTTCACAAGAGTCATCACTTATCAAGGCCCCATAGCTACTCGAGGATAAGAGTTAATGAGTGCAAGGCGGTTGTGATAGAAATTGGACATACTCTGATTATTTGAGAATAACTGACAAAAACTTCTTTACATGTTGAAGTCAGCTGGAAAGCAGCTCCGTGGTATAGAGTTCCACAGGTGGGCAGTTCTAGGAAATAAACTTTGTTCAAAGAATTCGGGTTTAATTTTAGGCACAGATAGAGAGTAAGGAAAACTGTTGACTGTGGTTGTCGATTAGAAATTAATTTTTGGCTTGAATTAAAGTTTTAGAAACAAAAGTGAAGTATCCCGATTCTTTGGGACCCAAAACCAAATACAAATCATAGTTTAACAAACGTTTATGTTTCTGAAGTTTTGAGCTGAAAATTGAGTATTCGTATTATTTGGATTCTTCAGACTACTGTTCTTAACTTGTGTTATTTTCACGTTTTGGCTGATGTAACCTCCGACTTTCTTCATATGTATCTTGTCGAACTCTGGAATCTGCATGGAGGCTGTAGGTTCGATCTTTAGTGGGAACACTACTGCAAATTACTTAGAACTTCTACCTGGTTATGGCTAACGAAATAAGAGCATGCTATCCACGTGGATTAAATAAGGGGTAAAGTTTGAAACTCTGTGCAGATTCCAGAGTTCGACAAGATATACCTGAAGAAAGTCGGAGGTTATAGCGGTCGAAACATTGTGAAAAACAACCCTCAAGATGAGAATCGTAGTCTTAATTTCAGAAAACTTATTTTTCTTTGGAAATTAATTTGCTTTCTCTTTTTTTTTTTTTTTCCTCCATTCATTCAGTAATGGTTTCATTTTTTGCAGGATATATATATTCAAATACTTTCAAATATCTTGGTTTGACGATCAGCAGTAATTACTGTGAAATTTCTGCTCAAATCAATGCTGTATGGCTGAATGGCATATTGTCACCGATGGTCTCTGGTGATCAAATTAAGTCCAAGATTTACCAAGATCAAGTACAACTTGCCAATTTGTATGGTTCAGAGTGCTAAAAACACAAAAAAACTGTTATGGCGACAAAGATGCAGAGTTGAACTTAAGTCTGATCAGGCATAACTACACCTTAAATGCAGTGATTGGACGATTTGAATATTTTTCTTGCTTCTGATAAAAGTAGCAATTCTAATCTAAATTACCAACTCGGATACAATTTCTGATTCTGATTTTCTGAAAACCTCTAAATATTTAGCTATAGAGTTATTGTTTTTTTTTGTCTTTTTTTTTTTTGTTTGTTTGTTTTTTTCGGATTACTGTAAAATATGTATATATGTGTGTGTGTGTGTGTGTGTGTACATAGTTTCACAAACGTAAATAATATACTTGCTGGGGCATATATTGTTAGTTTTACTGATAGCTTAAAATGAATAAAATAAATATTTATCCTTTTATCATTAGTATCAGTAATGGAAAATCAAATTTTAAACAAGAAACAAAAAAAAAATCATGTTTGGCATCAGAAAATAAGCACAAATATTTCTGATTTTGATACAGATTCCGATACCCCCAAAAGTTTCCATGTTTTTGATTCCAGATCTTATGTAATCACCCGAACACTATCAAAATATTGAACTTTCAAATTACGACAATCTCAGACAAATTGAAGAAAAATCGTGTGCTTGCAAAGAAAGAAAAAAAAACTCAGAGAACAGCAAAATAAAGACGGTTGGATAAAAGAGAGTTTGATTATGTAATGAAAACTGAAAGATAAACTTTGGTATATTTTTCACAGCTAATAAAAAAAACAACAAAAAAAAAACATGGATTTTGAAGTTGTTCTTCAAAGGTCAATATGATTGTGACAATTTTTTTCAAAATAAGAGGAAAAACAAGAGAAAGAAAAAAAAAGAAAAAGATGTAGAAAAGAAAAAAAAAAGGTTAATAAAACTTTAAATGCCACAAATCATTAACCTTTAAATTGATGAGTAATCAGAACGTTTTGCTTTTATTATTCAATGCTGGATACATGCAAAGGATGACAAACATTATGAGGTATATACAATTAAAGTAAAATGTATAAATATATATATATATATACTAGCAGGCCGCCTGGCGTTGCCCAGTCATAAAATATGCTTAAATATATTTTGATTTATGCAAATTTTGTATTTTTTTTATTATACAGTCAATTCTCTATTGATTATTATATTGTACCCAATATATAGTAATTATTTCAAAAGTAAATAACTAATATTATATATATATATATATATATATATATATATATATGACTTATATGCCATCAGCTAGAATCAAAACATTTAGCACTCCGGACATAATCGTTATCGTCAGATGGATAAAAAATAGTTAAAAATCAACTGACTTTAACATATGAACGCATATTTGTACATGCGTACAAGAGCACTTTAAGTCCACTTATGCCTGTCAAATTTCATTATTTGTTTCAATCTTGACCTTTAGCAGCTAGTTTTACTGACAAAAGACCAAATCAAATTTGTTCCACGGGTCCAAATTCTTTATATATCAAGTTTCAAGTCTGGAGACCAAAAATTGGAAGAGATTTTTGGTAGAGACCATTCCATAAACAGACATGGTCACTTTTTATATATATATATATATACACACACACGCACACTAGCAGGCTACTTGCTGTTGCGCAGTTGTAGAATACGCTTAAATATGATATTTTAATTCACGCAGATTTTGTATTTTTTTTTTATACAGTCAATATTCTATTGATTATACTGTACCCAATATATAGTAAAAAAAAAAAAAAGAACTTGGGTGCCATCAGCTAGAATCGAAACCAAAACATAGCTCTCCAGCCTTCTGTTACCATCTGACCTAAATACAAATACATACAAAAACTGCAAAAAATAACGTTGTTTAACCTATAAATGTATATTTGCGTGTGCGTACAATAGCACTCTAAGTTTACTTATGCCTGTAAAGTGCCAATTTTTTTTTTCAATTTTGAACCCTTAGCAGCGAAAGAGCAAATCGAATTTGTTCCACAGGTTAAATCCTTTACATATAAAGTTTCAAGTCTGTAGACAAAAAAATTGAAAGGAGTTTGGTAGAGACCGTTCCTCAGACAGATCATTCGTAGACATTTATGCTAATGACACTATGGTAGCACATCTAAGACCGTAAACAATCAAGTTCTCTCCGATTCTCTCTCCTCTGATCTTGAGCACGTGGTACAATGGGGAAAGGAGTGGCTGGTTACTTTTAATGCATCTAAAACCAAGCTTCTGTCTTTACATCATCAACGTTCTGATCCCCATCTGGCATCAATTGAAATGAATCGTTCTTGTCTTGGGGAAGCCTCATGCTTTGACAAGCTTCTGGGCTTGACCTTTACTCCTGATCTGAAATGGAATACGTACATCAAATCTGTTGCCAAGGCCGCTGGAAAAATGGTTGGATCCTTCTATCAATCCAGTAGATATCTCACTGCTGATGCAATCCTCTATCTAAGAGCCAGGTATGTCCAAGGATGGAGTACTGTTTCCACATCTGGGCAGGAGCTGCTAGAAAGGACTTATCTTGCCTTGATAGAGTTCAAAATAGACGTAGCCTCGTAGGGGATGTCCTTTTCTCTTTCCTGCAACCTCTATCTCACAGAAGAGATGTTGCGAGTTTGTTTCTGCTTTATCGTTATTTTCATGACAAATGCTTGACCGAGCTTCAATCTATGACCCCCTCTCTCGCCAAACTTTCACAAGAAACACTCGTCTAGCTGAAAACACTATCAATAATCCCCCCCCCACTCTTTATCTGTGTCTAAACCTAACGTCATCACGTCATGGGTTCAAGTCTGCCTGCCTACTACCACTTACAAAAAATTTTTTTTTGCTTAACACACACCTCCAAACACCCGGGAACCCAGGCTAACTGCTATATAAAGTAGACGTTTTAGCCCATTAAAAATGAGGGAAAAGTTATATCCCATTGACTTAGAATAGCTACGTTATTTCAAATTGATGGTTGAATACAGTTAAATATGTGTTCATTTTTCCACTGCATACTAATCCTTATTAATACATAACTGTGCAACAGACGGATATCATAATACTTAGTCCATTGCATCTGATCATGATAATACAAAATTTCAGCCAGATCAGTCGAATAGTTTCCAAGAAAAAGTGAAACGAATCAACAGACAGACAAAGAGAAATATAATATATACTAGTAGAATTACCTGTCATTGACTCGGGTCAAAAAGAGCCTTAAAAAATGTACTCTGATTTATATAACAATATAAATAACTTAAAATAATTTTAAACTGATATTTATTTATAGCATACTTTTTGTATCTTATATTCCCTTTCGTATTATAGATGTACAGGCATACAGACAGACCTGGCATTGCTTGGATCATCTTTGTGAGAGTGGGGGCATTTGCTCAAACGAACATGAGGGGGCAGTAGTGGGAAACTTTTATTAACACACCTATGAACACTAATTAGGGTTCCCTATAATAAGTGATCCCCATGGAGCCCCACCTCCGCTGGTGGGAGTGAGCGATTTAACCTGTAAACTCACCCTTCCCATGATGGGTTATCATGGTAAGTTCAGTAGCTCTACATCAAATGGTGTGAGCATGCATAGGGTTTCTAGTTATAAGTGACCTCCCTACAGCCCCACCCTGGTTAGTGGAAGTGAATGGTGTAACCCGTAAAAACTTCCCCTTTCCCATGGTGGGTTATCCTACCAAATTTGGTAGCTCTACATGAAACGGTTTGAGCATGTATAGGGTTCCCCCTTGTAAGGGACCTCCTCTCCTGGGGCCCCACTTTATCATACCCATTTCAGATCCTTGATGCCTCTTCTATCATTGTATGTGGTCAGTTTAGTATAATAATAAACCATAAGTAGCCTATTCATGTACAGACAGCCAGACACACAAACGTTGAGCTTATAGTGTGATATAAATGCGGGAGTGCCTCAGGGGTCTATCCTTGGACCTCTATTGTTCCTAATATTTATTAATGACCTCCCCAACAAAACTGCCTCTGAGATGGGTATATATGCTGATGACACTACACTCTATAACAGGCATGACAGGAAAACAAATGAACATATATCTAAAGAAATGGCAAAAACACTAGAGGATGACTTCCAATCTGTAGTGGAATGGGGACATAAATGGATGGTCACATTCAATGCTGCCAAGACTAAACTGGTTTCCTTCAATAATTACAAGAAACCTTCTCTGCCACCAATAGCAATGGCCAGTGACTCCCTGTCTGAGAGTACATCTTTCAAACTGCTTGGCCTAACGTTCACAGGAAACATGAGTTGGAACAATTATATTGAAAACATTGCCAGGGCTGCTGCAAAAAAGGTAGGCTCTCTCTACCGTGCTAGAAAACTACTGACACCTGAAAGTATCCTATACCTCTATAAGGCCACCATTCGCCCATGTATGGAGTATTGTTGTCACATTTGGGCTGGTGCATCTGCTACTAGTCTCTCACTCCTAGACAAGGTTAAAAAAAGTCACCAATCTGATAGGCCCTGAACTGGCATCTAAGCTTCAGCGTCTGTCCCATCGATGAAACGTTGCATCCCTCTGCCTGTTCTACAAGTATTTTAATGGTGAATGCTCTGACGAACTGCAGACACTTGTGCCCCCACGACATAGGCACCCTCGACAAACCCGACAGGCAGCTAAATCCCACCCCCACACAGTAGAGATCCCTAGATGTAAAAGATCTTTCTACTCCAGTAGTTTCTTCCCCAGAACTGCTAGACTCTGGAATTCCATTCCAGGTTCCTGCTTCCCTAACTGCACTGATATGCAGAAGTTCAAGTGCAACGTGAACTGACATCTTGCTGCCCAAATCCCAACATAATGCCCCAGTAGTTGCTGCTCTTGATAGTAGCCCCCTACACCAAAGTGGCAATGCGCCTTGTTTGGGGTGAAAATGTAAAAAAAAATAAATAAATAAATAAAAAAAATAATATATATATATATATATATATATATATATATAGAGAGAGAGAGAGAGAGAGAGAGAGAGATTATACAGATTCATCTAGAAATCACCATGGAATTTCCACAGGATCCTGCTAATAATAATAATAATAATAATAATAATAATAATAATAATAATAATAATAATGGGAACACAATACAAATGTTTAACACATTAAAAAATAACTGTTAGTTTCACAGGAAACAGAAAAGTGAAAATTGACTTTGGCTTCCTCGCAAAAAAAAAAAAAAAAAAGGTAGGATGCAAAATTAATTATGTTTAGTATGCAACTTCCTCAGGTGGCTGAGTAAGAAGTCGCTGCACTTTTAGGATGAGGATATTTTAGATTAACAATTTCGAAAGCTCAAATGATAGCGATTAAGACTGGAGCACTAAATGTTTAAGTTTTGATTCTAACTAATGGCACCCAAATCATTACTATATATATTGGGTACAATATTATAATAATCGATAGAGAGTTGGCGGTGCAATATTAAATAATTAAATACAAAGTCTGCATGAATTAAAATATCATATTTAAACATATTTCACGGCCCGGGAAATGCCAGGTAGCATACTAGTATATATACATATATTTCCGACGATATCTTATGATTTGATTATTGAATAAATGCTATCCTTGACAAAGTTTCATAACAAAAACAAAATATTGTATATTAAGAAACATGATTCTGTGTAAAATCATTTATTTTTCTATATAATTTGTTCTTTGCTTATTTCCATCTATACCTATACCCTTTGTTGTGTGTGTGTGTAATATATATATATACTAGCAGACCACTAAAATATGATATGATTAATGCAGATTTCGTATTTATTATTATATTATATTGGACCCAATATATAGAAATTGCAGCGGACTCAGACATTACTGGGTATATGTCAATGAGGTGACAGCTCGCATTGTTTCCGAGCAGCTTCGTCCGCTGGACATGTCCTATGTCATCCACAGCGCACAGCCGCCGTGGGACAGGGAGAGACAAATGGTGTTTCTTGCGATCCTGACTGTGTTCAGAATGGTGATATGGAGTTTAAGAGAAGCGCAGGGTGGAATCTTTTGCTGACCAGGATCTGGTTCCCTTCTTTAAGCACCAGCTGAAGGTAAAGATCAACTGTGATAGGAAAAAATTATACTCCAAGGCCTTTGACCAAAGACGGATAAAGATAGTGAGTCTGTGCGTGCATAAAGGTGCCAAGTTGGAGTTTGTGTTCCCCGCCTAAACATGGCGTACACAGTTCCAGATCTTGTCGGACTCCAGACCCCTAAAACAAGCGTTTAAACTAGGTTCTTAGCTAGCTGAGCGAATGGCTTCCTCCATCACTGATTGGAACCCTTCAAGATACCCACACCCTGATCCTTTTTTTCGTTCCTAGCTAACCCAATAAACAATCTTACGCCCCCCCCCCCAACCGTAGTTTCTTTGCTCCTGCCTAAAATTTCAGCCTTATATAGAGAGCGACTTCCTTGTTTTCGGCCAACACCAAGCTGGAAAACAGTGGGCATTCTACCACCTACAGAGGCTTGGGAGGGTTTTACTAACATATTGATTGTATTTTTTGGAAAAGCTAATGAAATAAAATTAGACAAACGAGTTTTTATAAAATTTTATGTTTACAAATTTATTTGATTGTTAAAAAAACACACGATATGATTTGGGAATCTTAGGTAGGACGACATTCGGTGTTTAAGGTATTGTGATAAAGGAAAACTTTAGCTAGGATCAAGCATAGACTAGCAAAGGTATAGTGATGAGGATGACCATAGATACCCCCTCCCCAATTTTTGAGTGGCCTTGTGCCTAACTTTTTTGTTTATTTCTGTTATTTTTGTAAACTTTCAGAGTGAAAAAAAAAATATATAACTCAAAATGTAGTATCTATTCTGATGCTGGTCAATGGAGGGGAAACCCTTTATACTGAGACAATTACTGCTTTTTAGGATATTGCCAGAGTGCCCCTTTTTGACCTTCTTTTAGGGGAGTTGGTTTTCACCCCACATTAAAAACGACCTTGTATCACATTTACTTTTGTGGGAAAGCAAGTAAATACCTAAATAAAAAAAAAAGAAAAAAAAAAGGGGGGGTTTTAATATAATACACAAAATAATTCAAATTTATATATATATACTAGCATAGGTACTCGACGTTGTCCGGGTCGACATAAAGTTCCGTTTAGAACACACCTGCTATACTAAGAATATTAATCATTTTCATCATGGGCAACGTCGATGACCCCGCAGCAATTTAAAAAATAAAAGAACGGATAAAAATATGTAAATGCAATTGCCCCAAATAAGATGCATGTGATGCTCTCACCACCAGATATTTCGGCAGAAGGGATACAAAGAGAAGAAGCATTTCTCCAGATATTGAGCACTTTTTTTTCTCATGTGCTGGACCCCCCTCATCAAAAAAAAAAAAAAAAGTAAATAAATAAATGAATGAAAAATTTTGTTTCAATAAAAATAGTAACGAGTGCCAGAGCAATCAGAAAAACTAAAAATAACAAAAATAGTCGTGTAGGTAGACTCCAACCTGAAAACGCGAATAAAGGGAAAAGCTAATTTGCAAACGCCCACTGTAGAAATAATAACGTTTATAAACATTAACCCGTTTGAAAAGTTCAAGAACAAAATGGAATTTTTTTTATTGGCTTGTTTTTGTTTTGTTTTTTTGTAAAGGGATTTTTTTTCACTGGCTTTTATTTTTCGTAAATAAAGGAAAATTTCGACTTGTTTTTGTTTTTTTTTGGGGGGGGGGGTCCAGGAGCGCTAAAAAATTCTGTATAGTCATTTTAAGAATAATAAAAACAAACAAATGAGATTTTTTTCAGTTTAACAAAAACTCATCAGGGGAAGTAACTCTACCCGTTTCTATAAAAAAAAAAAAAAAAAAAAAAAAAATCAACGTTGGAAATGATAATTCCAAAACGATTAAATTAAATATATTATCAATATAATTGTTATTTAAAGTTGATGAAATAATCTTAAATAGAACACTTAAAACAACTCTCTCGTTAGAAACTTAAACTAACATACAGCTATTTAGTAAAATCGGTTTTCCTTAATATAATATGCAAATGAGGCGACCTCATAATCGTATATTTTGATAGAATCATACTATATATAGAAATAAATGAAATATTAAAGTAGTAGACCTTTTGTCTATATTAATCAAATTGTGAACAAACAAGCAAACAGACAAGAATGTGAATATATATATATGTGTGTGTGTATGCAAGTATAAAATATTAATACGAAAAGTGTATATGTTCATACCTTTTCTCTACTTATTTGTTGACATGTAGGAATACAAAATGTCTTTAAAAGAAAAATAACTTTTTCCTGAAAAGAACAGTATTTTTTACCATACTTTCGATCTTCCTTAGTGTAACGAAGGGGATGCATGTGCAGTGTTGGGTAGGGAGCAGGAGAAGAAGGTATAGCCAGGAAGAGGGTGTAGTTTAAGCTGGCATAGTTGACCATTCTTCAAACTCTGTGTGAGTCATGAAAAGTTGATACGTGCATATACATATTCGGCTAGGGATTTTTATCCTTGACCCCCAAAATCAACGGAGATTAGACCATTCCTGTAATGATCCGATCCCTGTTGGTTTTGTGGTGGGAGTTTAGTTCTGTGCAGTTCTAGGAGGTCCACCGTCCCAGTCTTTGCTTTTTATCTTTTAGAAGAGGGTTAAATCGCCTGAGGCACCCTCCCCAGAGAATGCCAACGGGGCTGCCGAGGCACTTTTTGCAGGTCAGAGTGTCACTCCTCGAGGGCTTTGATTTCTCAATCCCAAATTTCCGACCCCTGTGACCAAGTTCTTGCAGTGGAAGAGGACTAAAGAAACCCCTTAATACTTTTGTGGATTCATCTTGGTTTATTTTTAATTCTTAACAAGTTTATATGAGTGTCACATTGATACAGTGGTAACATCACTAGCTTTGAATAATACAGTTTCAGTTCTAGTTGATGGCACCTAAATACTATTTTTTTTTACTTTTGAAATCACGACTATAATAATATATACGAAATCTGGACGAATTAAAATATATTTAAGCATATTTTACATCTGGGCAAAGACCCCCCCCTCCCCTGCTAGTATCTGATATTACCAAAAAACTTCTGGCCTTGATGGAGGGGAGACTAAAACTTGCTGCTATGGTTTCGAATGATCTGAAATAACAGCAAGGGGAGACTTGAGTCTAAATATTTCTCATATGTTATATCTCCCATATTTGGTTTTCATACGTAAAGTAAATTTCACAGTGGATAAAGATTATTTGATACTGGAAATATTCATAATCGTATTCTATTTCCAAAACAGGGGAGATATAACATATGAGAATTATTTGGAATCCAGTCCCCCCTTGCTGTTATTTCAGATCATTTGAAATCATAGCAGCAAGTTTTAGTCCAAGAAATATTTTGGGGAAATATCAGATATTTTGTAATTCATATACAAAACTAGGAAAACAAATGACTATGATTGTAGCATTGGTAAAGATGCAGTATCTTTCCACCCTTAAAAAATCCTTTAAAATTAACACTAATATGTTTTCAGGTGTGCTGAAAATGAAAATAACGTTTAAAATTCCAGGAAACGAATAGCTTCCAAGATATGAAGAAATTATAGCTTTAAAAAGTGGGGGATCACTTTTGTATATTAATTTAACGTAAAATGGATACCCACTTTACAGCTACCTTGGGGGGGGGTGTATTTTTTTTAGGGGTGATTTATTTGGTAGACCAACACAAAACCTACTTTAAAAAACTTACCTATCGGTTTTCGGGTGTGCTGAAAACGAATATTGCATTCAAACTTTCTGCAAATAAGTATTTTTCCGGGTATTAAGCAATGTAATTCTTTGTTATAAGTGGTGGCTATTGTTGTACGTGCAAGCACGCATATTTTTACTTAATAGCATGCTGCTAAGAATAATATGTAATTCGAGTTATTTCCTTTCAGAGAATACTTTGTCCCTATTGGAATTATTTTTAAATGGCCTCCATCTTAAAAAAGAGGCATTTAACTGTGTCCGTCTATACTAAGTTATTCCTTTTGATTGAAAAAAAAAAAAAGTTCAAGTAAACTGAGCAACTTCAGGTAGGTACAGTTAAATTAAAATAAAGTGATCAATCATAGTCGAGGGCAACCCAAAGATTCCCTTTTCATTAGCTACTACAAAGAGGGAATGGAGGGCTCCACTCCTTTCCCTGGATTTCGCCACTTACTCTTGATCCTTATCTTGTAATGTGAAGTGTTTAGCAAGAGGGTATCAAGTACAATATTTTTTTTAGTCTTTAGTATGACATAACTAAGAATTGAATCTAAATTTGTGGTTCATTTACAAAAACTAATCATTCTAAATGTGCCAATAAGATGCATCTAATAAAGTATTTTAAAGCTTAAGGTTTTTTGGGGGGTTCTCGTCCAGAAATCTCCTTATATTAAAAAACAAAAAGAAAAATCTATATCATGTACGTACTGATGATGAAACAAAAATATCACATTTCAAAAATCACGTCAATTGATCAAGTAGTTATATCATTATAAAGAAAATAATTTTTAAGCAATTTATGGAAATTCGTAGACATTACGACAAAAAAAAATCTCACAAGTTTGACTTATTGAATTATCTCCATCTGTTTTTGTTTTTTTTTAGATTGTTTTCGAAATGGTGGACAATACAGCTGCTCTTCTATTACTCCAAAAAATTTGATTTAAAAATAAAATTACAATTTACATGATTTTTTAAAAATATATTTTCATTTCTTCAATGGTACGTATATCATACAAATTTTTCTTTATTTTTATTTTTTAATATTAGGGAGGAATTCTAGACAAGAACGTTTTTTTTTGTGTCAATACAATACAATACAAACTTCCTTCAACTTAACTAAGAAATGATTTACACTTAGAATTAAACATTTCTGCAATTAGATTTCAAAAACATAACAAAAACAAACCTTACGACTTTCTGCCCAGTGTATCATCCATTTTGAACTTGGAATTGAACAGCAGATCTTAAGACCCACTTTTGAATGTCTTTTTTAAAAAAATTTTTTTATCCATTTTGCATTTTGTTGGACATTTTTCTGAAGAAATTCCTTGGAATAAATAAAAATTCAAGTGTGTTGTCAGGGCAAGATATGGTAACTGAGCATGAAGCAATAAATATTTTAAAGAGGTCAGTGAGAAAAGGGATTGGACGAAGATGTAAGAGCCAATAATAAGAGGAGGGAAATAAAGTACAAAGATCCTGTTTTAAGGTGGGTGGATCGAGAGGGGGGGCGCTATGGATTGGAAAAGGAAATGAAGTCAATGTATGAGGAAGCGAAAGTTGGAGGAAAAGGAAAAGTAAAAAAAAACAAAAACATAATAATGAAGTCGTGAAAAGAGGATAGCAAAATTTAAAGCAAACAAGTGAAAGTAAAAAATAATGGGGGCGAGGAGAGGGGGTGAATTAAAGACGTGTTGAATAGGAGAATGAGAAAAGTGGTATTAATGAATGGAGGAGAAAGTAGAGAATGAGAAAAAGGATATCAGTAACCGGAGGGAAAAAGATATCAATGAAAGGCGGGAGTGGGTAGAGGACGGCGGGGGGGGGGGGTAAAAATATCAGCTGAAAAATTGGGGGTAAAGGTGGAGAAGATATCAATGAAAGGAGAGGAAGGTATAAAATGAGAAAAATGATATCAGTAATCGGAGGGAGGGGATAGAGGACGAGAAAAAGCTATCCGTGAAAGGAGGGGGGGGGGAGGACAAAGGACAGGGGGTGAAAAAGATATCATTGAAAGGAGGTGAGCAAAGAATGAGAAAAAGAATCAGTGAACTGATTGAAGGAGAAAGGAGAGAAAAGAATATCGATGAAAGAGAGTAAAAAAAAAAAAAAAAAAAAAAAAAAAAAAAAAAAAAAAGAAGATAGGTGTTATAGAATGAAAGGTTGGGGTGGCGGTGGTCTAGTAATTAACGACACCGACTGACGATTTGTGATGTCTCAAGTTCGAATCCAGTTCGCTCCACTTACGACGCTGGCAACCTTCACGTGGTCCCTCCTGTAATCCTCTAGAAAGAATTTTGTCTCGAAAATTAGCAGAAAAATCAATGCCAACAATCTTCGGATTCTTACGATATGATGATGATAGAATGAAAAAAAAAAAAAAAAAAAAAAAAAAAATGGATATCAGTGAAAGGTGTGGAGACACACTGGATGACATCATAAAAGAATGACGTCATTCATTAAAACTGGTAACAGACAGCAGGGGAAGATTCTTCGTAAAAAACAGATCAAGTCATCCAGTAAAAATCAAGTTGAAGACGTCGGGGCGACCTTTTATGAACTACTAAAATGAGGACTTCATTGTTTAAAACGCAACATAGACGATCCGTGACCCAAAATGTTACATGTCGTTTATGTAGATCAGTAGTTCTCAAACGTTATACATGCCGGGCGCACTAAAAATATTTATTTTTAACTGTTTGATATCTATACACTAGGTACAGGCAATAATGGCGGAACAAAGATAGGGGACATAGTTTTGAAAGCCGGTTTATCACAATTTTTTGTAGGTTTTCGACAACTTTTTGATTGTATTTGAAAGATTAAATCCTGAAGTTGAACGTAAAAAGAGGTTATAATTAAAAATGTTTTTCGCAACGACATTCGGAAACTGACAAGTTCAGCTAAATTTTGAGGTTGAATAAATTCATTGTAAAAATTCTTTGAAAGATAGATAGTTTTCTGGGTCTATTTCAAAGATAATTAGTAAAGTCCTAAGATACTGAATTAAAAAAAAAACAAAAAACAAACAAAAAACACACACACACACACACACACACACACACACACACACACACACACACACACACACACACACACACACTTTGTACAAAAAATGGCTTAATTAACCCTCCAAGAGAGAGTCTGGCTTCACACAAGCCAAAAAACAAACAAATTTGTATAATGGATTCTACGGAAGCCCAAAATATCAGAAAATCAAAAGGCTGTTTGAAAATGACGTCAGGTAGTTGGAAGGTGGAAAATGCTCCCCCCCCGCCATGCATTCGTACATTTATATTGTGAATGTTTGTATGATTTTTACCATTTTTCATTTAATTATTTTCCTGTGTTCTTGCTTTTAAATTAAGTTTTTAAAAAAAAAATTTATGATTATACAAAAATTGTTACGCAGAAAGTTCCAGGTTAATTCAGGCAAGGTAAATATTGGGATCTTACATATAAAAATTATGCGAAAAACGTAATTTAGAAAAAAAAAAAAAAAAAAGGAGGAAATATTTTTTGCAATTATAATTTTTCGTGTGAAAATATTAAATAAACAATGATTAATTCAATTATAATATCGGTAATTCGAGAAATTAATTTTTGAGTTGTATTGAATTCATTAATACAAACTTTAGGGGCGTTTTTCGTAATGTCCCTGAAAAAATTAATTTTTCTTTTTGTTTTATTGTTACAATTTATGAAGCTTTATTTCCATAAAAAAGTAAAAATAAATCATTCATTTTTCTTTTTACTACTGAAAAACAATAACTTTAGTAAAGGTATTTTTTTGTTAAAAAAAAATACATTTCCACTAAGATTTAAATAAAAATAATGTGTTCATTATATTCCGTGATCATTATTTGATAAATACTGAAAATGTCGTAAAAATTGGGTCATTTCCTGATTTTTGGTGAATTTTTAAGTAAAGGAAGGAGTCAAAATGTTTATATACATTTTGAGCATCGGCTATTCATTTTCACATACCTACTATATATATATATATATATATATATATATATATATATATATATATATATATATATATATCACTAGCATTTCAGCCCGGCGTTGCCCGGGTGTTTGGATGTGTCTGTTGAGCAAAAAAAAAAAAAAAAAAAGTGGTAGTAGGAAGGCAAGCTCAAACCCGTACCGAGGAGGAGGAAAAGAACGGGGAAAAAACCTGACGTCTATGCTGTTACAACCACCGCCAAACCGGAAGTGACAGTTTTTAAAATTAAGGCTAGACAATCGAAAGGAGAGGATGACTTTCAAAAATATCGGCGAAAAGAGTGACCCCCCCCCTGTAGAAAAGTTCCCAGTTGAAGGTGAAGATATTAATGTTTTTCGCCAATTTTTCGATATTTGTCGTCTGAAAGGTCGGACTTTAAAACGATACTGATCTTGGTATAATGCGTTGCCTCTGTCGAAAGTTTTAGGCAGGCATACATACATACATATATTGGTAACTAAAAATTTTCAACCCAAACCGATTAAAAAGCTTTTAAATTTCAAATGTTTAGACCAGAAATTGTCTGAGTAATTTGGTAGAGACCGTAGGGGTCAATTTTTTTTTTTTTTAACTTTGACCCCTATTATGACCCCTTAACATTTATTGTTTTGGGCTCAAATCAAGTTATTAAGGAACCTATATCTAAAATTTCAAGTGTTTAGACCCAAAATTGTCGGAGGAGTTTGGTAGAGTTCTCAAGGGTCAAATCGTTGAACTTTGACCCCTTAACAGACAAATTTCTGGCCGAAAACCGATCACATAGATTTTCTCAAATCTCAGTACCCTGTATATCAAATTTCTAGCCTGTAGACTAAAAATTAACAGAGTTATTGCGTAGGGAAATGTACACAGACAGACACACACACAGACAGACACATTCACTTTTATAGATATATAGATAGATAGATAGATAGATTAAACAAAAATATATAGGTATACATAAATATATATGGAAACAAATATTATGCAAGTATAAATCATGTAGAATATCTGTATGAATATAATTACACGTAATAGTTAACTAAAGATGATCATCCCATAAGAAAACCGAAAAAACTAATAGGGAATTAATTAAAATGAATGTTTAAAAGAATATGCAAATTAGCTAGATCTTTTGGTATTGAATGTAATTCCACAAGCCATATATAAGAAAATTGTATTTTCTTTTTAAATAAATAGAAAAAAGGATTTTTAATATGAATATCAATACACACACACAAAAAAAAAAGAATTTATAGGAGTATACATATATTTATATAATAACACATTAAACATTTCTACATATCAACCGTAATTCTGAAACCTGTAAAAGACACTAGGCAGATTTACTCTATGTCTCTTATAGACCACTGCCAATTGCCACACGATGGAAGCTAGTGCTGGTCTTAGCATGCAGTTCCAGTCAAATACAAATGTAAACAAAGCCCTATACTAAGATCGAACGTTTCTAAAGTGAAATTTCACAATGAATCCAAGGAGGATAATTCCAAAATTTAGCAGTTCGTGGAAATAGAGCATTAGAGTAAAAGGCTTTCCAGCATCTATGGACCTCAATAGTGAAGAGGTGAAATTTTGCTGGTTAGTCGGGGGGTATGTATGTTAAGGGAGTGCAAGTACTATGAATTTATTCAGAGCACATTCCATTGGTATGCAACACTGTGGCGATAGGACAGGGTTTGGGCCTTGACTAACAGCCTATTAGATTGGGGACTTTTTTTTGGACCCTGTCTAAAAGGGAGAGAATAGCAGTAGATCCATCAGCCCAGATGTGGAAATAATACTCCATGCACAGACAAATAATGACTTTATAGAGATATAGGTGTGAGTAATTTTCTTGCACCTTCTTTGCAGCAGCCTTGGCAATGTCCTTAATGTATTTGCTCCAACTCATGTTGCCTGCGAATTGAACTCTCAGGTAGGGTATTTTGTCCCGGCAATCAGTGGTTAAAGAATGTTTTTTGTTAAAGATCTACTCTAATAGTTTTTTCCCCCAGAACTGCTAGACTTTGGAACGCTCTTCCGGGTCCCTGCTTCCCCAACCCTACTGACATGCAGAAGTTCAAGTGTAAAGTGAACAGACATCTTGCTGCTCAATTCCCTACATAGCAACCCTGCAACTTATGGCCTTGATAGTAGCCCCCTACATCAAACTGGCACTGTGCCTTGTTTGGGGTAAAAATGGAAAAAAATTAAAAAGAATGAAAAATTGTAAAAATGCTATTGCAAACTTAAGCATGATCGATCACAGAAAATTCTATTTAAAGTTCAGTATAAGAGAGCAAAGGTAATACTATTTCAAACTGAAGTGCGACTGACTGACAAAGCCTCCCTTAAAGCTGCAAGGACGTAAAAGAAATGAGAAATTTAAATAAAAGATAATGAAGAAATTTTTTTAAAAAAGTTAAATAGAAAGAAATGAAGAAATAAAAGGAGTAAAAGAACAGACAAGAAAGTAAAAATAAATATTAATGAAACCAAAAGTCAGGGTTAAAGAAATAGATAGGGGTGGAAAGAGAGATAGGAGAGTGAAAGACGAAAGAAAAAGAAGGAATGGAGAGAGGGGCTAGGAAATAGAGAGATACAGAAGAAAGGGGAGAGAGAGAAAGCGAGAGGGGGAAAGCGGGAGGGGAAGAGAGAGAAGCGAAAAGCGAGAGGGGGAGAGAGAGAAAGCGAGAAGGAGAGAGAGAGAGAAAGCGAGAGGGAGAGATAGAAAGCAAGGGAGAAAGCTAGAAGAAGAGTGAGAGTGAGGTAGAGCTAGAGGGAGAGGAAGAGAGAGAGAGAGAGCAAGCGAGGAAAAGAGAGAGAGAGCAAGCAAGGAAAAGAGAGAGAGAGAGAGAGAGAGCAAGCGAGGAAAAGAGAGAGAGAGCAAGCGAGGAAAAGAGAGAGAGATCAAGCAAGGAAAAGAGAGAGAGAGCAAGCAAGGAAAAGAGAGAGAGAGCAAGCAAGGAAAAGAGAGAGAGAGAGCAAGCAAGGAAAAGAGAGAGAGAGAGCAAGCAAGGAAAAGAGAGAGAGAGAGCAAGCAAGGAAAAGAGAGAGAGAGAGCAAGCAAGGAAAAGAGAGAGAGAGAGAGCAAGCAAGGAAAAGAGAGAGAGAGAAAGAAAGCCAGGAAGAGAAAGAGAGAGAGGGAGAGAGAGAGAGAGAGAGAGAGAGAGAGAGAGAGAGAGAGAGAGAGAATGGGTAAAAAAACTGCTTTTTGAAGAGTCAAGGAGTGTTCTGTAAATTTTTGGTCTTCTTCACTCAAATAAATGGTTAGCAAAATACATCGGCCAGTCTGTATTTCAATGATAAAACTGCACAAGGGCAAGGAGGACATTTGATTTTAGGTGTGGTTTTAAAAGTTAAACAATATATTCTTTTCTGTTAAGACTAGCAACACGTCAATATTTTTTACAGTAACAAGACAGCATATTTATTGCTTTAAAAAGAATTAAACTGCTATGGGTTTATATCTATAGCAACAATTTTAAAGGAATGAATTTCTTTTAACCGTATTGACCCCAACAGACATTTATTTCAAAAGAGATATTATGAGTAAATTATACAGATTAATGTAAAAAACAACAACAAAAAACACCATGGAATTTCCACAGAGTTTCACTTGAATGAGAATAATATAAAAGTAAAAAAAATAAAAATAAATAAAAATAAAAACTTATTTTTAGCTATGCAAGAATGTCTTACCAGATATGTCATAGTTTATGAATTTTAGAATTGGATCGAAGTATAATAAACAGTGGCTGTGACCCAAGATGGCACAAATATTAATAGTATTTTTTTTTTTTTTTTTTTTTACTGTGGGGAGGGGGATCACCGCTTATCAAGGCCTGGAGGCCACTCTAGGATAAGAATTAATAAATGTTAGGTAGATGATGAGACAACATGATCAGTCATGGTGGAACTTGAATAGGGTTCAATTATTTAAGAGGACGGTTCAACAGAAACGTGTTTACATTAGATTTGAAAATGACCATGCTATAGTCAGCCGGGAAGCAGGCCCACAGTATTGCGTTTCACAGAGAAGAAAAGAAACTCTGCTCATAGAAATTTTTGTTTATTTTTAGACATAGATAGAGAGTGAGGGAAATTGTTGACGGTTGTTGCAGCTAGACGAGAATTTGCTGATGAGGACCACAGATTGGAGCTCAGTCGAGAACTTATCCTAAAAGTAAGGATAGACTGTCCACATTTAATTTCTTATTGATAAACTAAATATTATTCAATGCCTACAAGTGTGTGTATTTTCAAAACTGCCTTCCCATTTTACGAAACATTTCAAAAACAAATACAAAAAAAAAAAAACACACACACACAAACGTCGTCTAATTAATCTATTTTTATTATTTTGTTTTACTAACGATCAATCGCTTATCAAGGCTGAAAAGCTACTTGAGAACATGTGTTAATGGTTCGTGTCGGGTGGATGGGGGAGACGATAATAATTGGATCTGAGCAAAATTTGATTAATGATGAGGACAGCTAAACAAGAATTTGCTAACATTGGATTTGAACATGATTGTGCTGCTGGGAAGCAACCCCACAGCATTGCGTTTCACGGACGGATAGTTTTTTGGAAAGAAACTCTGCTCATGGAAGTTCCCGTTTAGCTAAAGATACTAAGAGAGAAAAAGGAACCTTTTTTTTTTTTTTTTTTTTTTAGAAAGGTTGTAACTAGACGAGTTCTTGTTGTGAATGTTTTACATGGGTAATCAGAGATTGGAGCTCAGTCGAGCACCTGCCATGAAAATAACGATAGAGTAGAAAGATTAGCGAGGTCTTTACAGGAGAAAGAAACTGTAGGAAAGAGAAGTCAATTTTGTACTCTGTCAATGAAAGAGAAGATGCTCTGAATGGTATTTCACGAGATTTTCGCAATGTTATGGCGTAACCGACTACAGCATGATCAGATTTTGTTTTTCCATGTTTTTCAAGCAATTAAAACGAGGAATCATTGGCAACTGAATAATCTAAGCACAAGATGCACTTGTTAATAACGAGGCTTCGGACATTAAACATAGATAATAGATCTATGTAAGAGATTTTAATGTCAATTAGGAACGAATGGCGTAACGCCTCTAATGTAACTTATGAATTATTTTATAACCGAGAAAAAAAGTAAACTGCTTATAAAGGCGCTGAAACTCATGTTCCAGATACATATGAATCTAATATAAAAAGTAACATCGGTCTCTTTATTGTTTCTTTGTCATCGATAGCTTACGTCCTACAAAATCAACATTTGATCGAATATATATATAAAAAAGTCAGTCTTTATTGCGTTCTTTTTGATCAACAGTTAGTCACATGCTAATATTCTAATATATAGAGCAAAGTTGGACTTTTTATCGTTTCTTTGTCATCGATAGTTTTCTTCCTACAAAATCAATATATGATCTAATATATATATATATATATATATATATATATATATATATATATTCAGTTTATTTATTGCAATATTTTTGGTATATCAATAAGGGTATGATTACCAAAAAAATTAGAAGGTTCTATTTATAGAAAGGAGTCATAGGAATTGACCAATCAAATGGAATGATGATCTGCTATCGACCAATCAGAAAGCGGAATCACTCCATAAAACATATTGGATCTTTTAAATTCCTGCACATAATTTCGTGTCCACACGATTAGTAATTTTGCTCTTCATCTGCAAACTTTTACGATTCAAGACTTCTTCAGAATGGCTATCCAACTATTCTTCGTCAGCAAACTTTTACAATTCAAGATTTCTTTTGATTGATATTATTATTTTGTTTGAAACAATATTTCTCTTCTAAAACTAAAATGGCTTACCACTCTAAAGTTTCGTTATCATCGATAACTTTCTTCCTGTAATATCAATATTTGATCTAATATATATAGTCTCTTTATTGTTTCATTGCTGTCGATAGCTTTCTTCCTATAAAATCGATATTTGTTCTAATATCGAAAGTAAAGCCAGTCTATTGTTTCTTTGGCATCGATAGCTTTCTTCCTATAAAATCGATATTTGTTCTAATATATAAAGTAAAGTTAGTCCCCTTATTGTTTTGCTTTTGATCGGTCTTTAATCAAATGCTTATCTTCTAACATATAAAGTAAAGTCAGTCTCTTTTAATGTTTCTTTGTCATCAATAGTTTTCTTCCGATAACATTGATATTTGTTCTATGTTCTTTCTCTTCATTATCAATAGCTTTCTTCCTACAAACTCTATATTTGTTCCAATATATAAAGTAAAGTTAGTCCCTTTATTATTTCTTTGTCATTGATGACTTTCTTCCTATAAAAAAACAATATTTGATCTAATATATAAAGTCAGTCTCTATTGCTTCTTTGCCATCGATAGCTTTCTTCCTATAAAAATATTTGATCTAATATATAAAGTAAAGTTAGTCTTCTTATTGTTTTGTTTTTGATCAGTTTTTAATCAAATACTTATCTTCTAATATATAAAGCAAAGTTGGTCTCTATTGTTTCTTTGTCATCAAGACAAAATATTCAATTTGACAAAAGTCAATATTCTTACCGTTTTAGTTAACACTAATAGACATTTAAAAATTTTTTAAAAATATATCTTTGTCTATGATGTCACTAGACACCATCGTGGACAGATCTTTTTTGTCCTTATTTTGGTTACTGGCGTCATCGAGGCAAAGGGCGAAGTCTACACAAAGTGCTGCTGAGCATGCACAAATTCCAGGACCACTCCTCCACTACAAGAGCACGAAATTAAGTGTCAAGCAGGAAACGCAAGAGTAACAGAACTATTCCCACTGCTGGAGGAGGTTGTCGGAATATCAGTTCATCGTAGGACCACTTATCGTGCACAATCAAGCAAGTTGGTATTTTATGCGTATAGGCTCATTAATGTTAAAATTGTCGGATATCGTTGCTTGTTTTCCTGCTGGGTGACTGACATAATCATGTTGGCACATCGATTCTCATTAGACCACCAAAGTTAAGTAATGTTGAGCCTGGACAGTACCAAATGGGTGACTATTTGGTAATAGCAGGCACCGTCTAAGTGAGGACAAGAACACCTTCCCACAATAAAAAAGAAAGAAAACGTATCGTCTCTCCTAACCAACTTGCGATGCCTCCATTCAGTCTCGAAAGACAAAGGATACCCCCTGTAAGGGCAGTTGCGCGCGTAATTGTGAGGCATGGGTTGCGCAATCCCCAAACACACCTCTCTTGAATCGGCATGGAGTCCAATGGCACGGAAAAGTTCAGTATGAATGGAAACAATGCTGAGATAAGCGGAGAGCACATACAGCACCTGGACGTCCTAAATGGTCATCCATTTAGTACTGACCAGGTTCAACGTTGCTTAACTTTGGTGATCTCCCGGGAACCTGTGAGTCAACATGATTATGTCTAACCAACTAATGTGACTAGAGAATACTTGTGAATTTTATTTTCTAGCATCTTTATCCTTCAAAGGAAGCTAGCAACTAGGGACTCTTGACACTTCCTCCTTCAGAGGAAGCTGGTTCAACCCGCCCAAGGTGAATGCCATTCAACAACAAGTGAAGCATGTATGGTTCCCCGTGAGTGCAAAATGAACAAGTCATAAAAAAAATAACAAAGTTCGGCATTTGCCCCCCCCCCTTCCCCCATTTAGTAAATTTGCATTTGAACACTTGCAATTGCATCATGGTTGTTGATTTTAGATTTTTTTTTTTTTTAGACATGTGGACGAGATTTTTGTTGGAAATTTTGCTGTTGTTTTGTTTTTCGCGACAAACTCCAAGCAGGTAAAATATCAGTTCCTGTAAAGATTTCATCGCGACCAAACGTGTCAAATTGTATTCGATTTTTAAGGAATTTTTTTTCCCTTCTAATTAAGATTCAGAAAGGAACTCAATGCGTCTGCAACTATCCCCTAAAATGGAATCTTGGATTAAATTTCCCTTTTGGAAGCATATTTTGACTTTATTGTATTTTCAACTTTATTGCGATAATAAAACTGTGATTCTTCAAGTTTTGAACTCCCTTCCTTCCTCAGTCTAGAAGGACTCGATAAGGAACATGGATTGTTATTTCTCCTACGTTAGGGAACATTACTCAATGATGCTCCAATAACCCCGCCAAGGATACAATTGAACATTTCAAAAGGAATCGATATCAACAACTCTCAATTCGTCGACGTTGAAGGGAACTTTAAAAAAAAAAAAAAAGAAAAAAAAAAAAAAGGCCATCACACAGATATCTGAAGGATCAAAGCTAAACTTGGCAAAGTTTTTTGCAAATACAGAGTCTGAAAGTTACAACTTTGCAAATTTTCGAGACTTCACGATCCTTTCCAATAGAGGGGACCGAATCCCCACACTGAATTATACAAAAATAATGAATTACTTTCTGACTCTTCCAAATCTGAAAGGAAATTGGAAGCATTTTAAAGTGTCGAATAGAAATTTGACTTTAAAATTATTAACATGTATTAAAAGACAAAGTTTTCAAAACTACTTATATCCAATAGAGATTAAAACATTACTAGTTTAACACAAGTTAGTTAATCTTTTATAACAGTTGGGTTACATTTATAATTTACTGAACAAACGATATCATAATTATATTTACCTTTCAAAATCCAATTAAAAAAAAACTTTAGTTCAAGGGTCTCCAAAGATGCAAATGGAGAGCCACATTGCTAACTTTTAAGAGGTCTGAATAAAAAAAGAAAAAAAATGACCTGGATATGTTTATACTATTTTGTTTCTTAACTTTGTTTTTTGTTTTGTTTTTTTTACTAAAACTGGTTCATCAAAATCTCATTTTTTTAAGCATTTTCTAAACAAAAAGTAAAACCACTACACTATTTCCACATTTAAAATTTTTTTTTTCCTATTTAAAGTTTTCCACGAGAGCTTCGCAAACTAGATTAAAAATGTTAGTGGGCCGGATTTGGTCTGCATGCCAGAATTCAGAGACCCCTGGTTTAGTCGAAAAAAATAAAAAATAAAAATAACGAAGTAAAAAGACTCCCAGACAACGCCGCATACGTAAGCTAGTACAGTACTAATAATAATTATACTAATATCACTAATACTACTGATCATTCTCATCATAACAAGAGATTGATAAAAATGTTATAAAAAGTAGATGAAGTCAAACTAATAAAAAAATTTTTTTTTTTTAAACGATAGTAGAAGGTTTAATTTTTTTTTTTAAATCTTTACTTAAATAAAAGTGGAGAAAAACAACTCTTTAAATATTTACCTTTTTATACGCGGTTTTTTATACGCGGTTTTTTGTAAAAGTTCCCAGCGATTTGCCTTTCTTCTTCTTTTTTTTTTTTAATTAACAGGAGTTTAAATAAACGGTTGTTACTGTAGTGAATTTTTTCTTGTTAAGCTTATAGTGTACTTAAAATTCAACGTGATTCTATTCATCTCAAATATATATATATATATATATATATATATATATATATATATATATATATATATTGCAATGAGCAAAGAAAATAGATTTATCAATATTGTTCGAAAAGAAAACAAAATGTGAATAAACAGTGAATTATTCACACGCATTTAAATATTGATTAGTTACAATTATTTTCTTTGCTGGTTTTTATTCTATAAACAAGATATTTTGTGAAACAAGAAAAAAAACTACATTTTTTTTAAAAAAAAAAGATAAAACGAATTTAAAAAAGGAAAAAAAAATTATATGAGAGAGAGAGAGAGAGAGAGAGAGAGAGAGAGATATGAAATTATATATTAGTGTCCTGGCAAGGCCAAAAAGGAGACAACCAAACAAAAAATCCTAAGCAAAGCAGCAAAACTAAAGCTGGCCTGCCAGGACACTATATATAAAAATGTAGGCAAATTTGAGCATATTTTATCGGTTTGAAAATATAGATTCTTTTTTACCAATCGTCATAAAATTTAAACCATAGACTAAACCTATAATCTTCGAAAAGCCTACAAAATATCATGTAGTTTTGTTGCATAGAACAGAAGATATGAGCATTTCAATATTCAATTTGGCTACAATTATATATATATATATATATATATATATATATATATATATAATATATTATACATACATACACACACACTCCTATAAATTTGTTTCTGCATTGATATTCATATTTAAAACCCTTTTTTTCTATTTATTTAAAAAGAAAATACAACTTTGTTATATATGGGTCATGAAATTGCATTCATCTGCTAAAGATCTAGCTAATTTATATATTCTTTTAAACATTCATTTTAATTGATTCCCTATGAGTTTTTTTGGTTTTCTCATGGGCTGAAACTTTATATATAGGGTATTCGAACCCATGCAAAACATACTTCGGTTTTAGCTGAGGAAAATCAGTGCAAAAGTGTGAAAATTAAAAAAATGGAATTTACCAGGTGAACGTCGAACGACGATGTTACGAATATGCATGCCTAACGTAATAGCTATACTTTTTAGCCTTGCAACAATCATGTCTTCATAGGTAAGGCATTAATGCCAAAGGAAAAAGTAAATCGTAAGCTAAACATTTTGGTTTGGATTCTCAGTGGTGGTGCACGAGTAATTTTTTTTTAAAACTTTAAATCATTACTATATATTGCATCCAATAATAAATACAAATTCTGCATTAATAAAAATATCATACTTAAGCGTATTTTACAACCAGGTAATGCCGAGTGGCCTGCTAGTATATAGATAAATAAATAGATAGATAGCTATACCACCTTTTTTGGCAATTCCAAATCTCAGTGACTATTGACCAGAATTTAACAAATGAAGGCTCGTTGGAAAGGTAATGACCTGAATTGCGTAGTGGGCTATGTGGCATTTTCCCTTAAGGTCGCACATTAAGGAGATTATCCATTATTCAGAGCCTATTTTTGGCACTTTTTTTTACAGCCATAAAATGTTTCAATCATAGTCATTTGTTTTTCTAGTTTTGCATATGAATTACAAAATATCTGATATTTCCTCCAAACCTCTGGCCTTGATGGAGAGGAGACTAAAACTTGCTGCTATGGTTTCAAATGATTTGAAATAACAGCAAGGGAAGACTTGATTCCAAATATTTCTCATGTCTTATATCTCCCCTCTTTGGTTTTCATACATAAAGTAAATTTCACAGTGTATAAGGAGAGACAGGCAGAGAGAGAGAGAAGTGTGTGTATATATATATATATATATATATATATATATATATATATATATATATATATATATGATAGAGATCAGTAGAAAGAAAAAGGGAGAAAAGTAAAAAGATATATGTGAGAGCAGAGGTCCACAGTATTAATGCTGGAGTCCCTCAGGGGTCCATCCTGGGCCCAACTCTCTTCTTGATCTACATCAATGATCTCCCAAAACACATACTAAAATCATTCGTTGACATCTATGCTGATGACACGACTATCTATGGCAACACATCAAAGGCTGTAAATGACAACGTTCTCTCTGATTCTCTCTCCTCAGATCTTGAGCGCGTGGTTCAGTGGGGGAAGAGGTAGCTGGTTACCTTTAATGCATCTTAGACCAAGCTCCTATCATTACATCATAAACGCTCCGATCCCCATCTGGCATCGATTGAAATGAATGGCTCTCGTCTAGGGGAGGCCCCATGTTTTGATAAGCTTAAAATGTTTTTTTAGTGCGGTGGGGTTTTCTTTAAAAAAAAAGAAGAAAAAAAAAGTTTGTAATATCAGGATTTTTCAGACTATTGTTCTCGTCTTGGGTGTTATTTTCACAATATTTTGGTCGATACAACCTTTGGGCTTCTTTAGGTGTATCTTACCGAACTCGGAAATTTACGCAGAATTTCAAATGGAACCCTTTATTAAATCCACATAGGTAGTATGTTATCATTCCGTCAGCCATGACTAGGTAGATATCCTAAGTAATTCGCAATTGTATTTTGAGTGTGACCCGCACTAAGGATTGAACCCTCGACCTCCAGAAGAGTCTATACAACTGAATTTTATCAAGTATCCATTCACTATGTCAGAAGTCTTTGCAGAAAATCACACTCAAGATGAGAACTGTAGTCCAAAGTATCTAAATAATATGAAGAATCAATCCTCATCTAAAAAAATTTAGAAATTAGAAAAAGAGGTTTACAATAGAAAAGATATTGTATCATGGCTGTTACACTTTAACCGCGTTGCTACATGTCAAACCTTGGACCCACATGTTGTCTGGTACCATCGCAGGAACAAACATACAAATAAGGAAGGACGTATAAAAAAAAAAATATGACAACATTTTTTATTTTTTTGCGTGTGTGTGCAAATGGTTCTTCCAAAATAACACATTTCATTATCTTTCAAAAGTCTTTTCGCACACGGTTTACAACGCTCTGCCATATACTATGTGCTTTTTAAAAGTCTCTCTCCCCGCCACCTCACGCTGGCCATAGTCAGCACTTTCTCATCCTAGTGTCCACATGTTCGTTTTCCCCAACATGCACTTCTTTTGCTCGGCCACGTGCTGTCCTTTTTTTTTTCTATCCATACATCATAAAGATTTTTCCGTATTTTTTTTTTTTAAAGTGAAATTCAAAATATACACTTAATACTATGTTGAGACTTGAAAGTATAGACATTCAAAATTCTTTAAATGTTTTGTTTTAACAGCCTTCGTTAAAAAAAAAAAAGAGACTATATTGTTCTATTAAACTTTTTATTGTTTAAATAATTAGACCTCGCTCGTTTTATTAAAAAGTAAGTCAGTGTTGAAAAGACAATTTTTCACTCAGTAATAAGTTTTGGAAGATTGTTGGTAAAAAAAAAAAAAAAAAAAAAACAATCGCCAAAAGATAAGTTTTATTGGTACTTATGTATTTTTGGTACCGCGCTGGAATAACGTTATTTTGAAAGCCATTCTTAACATGGGGAGGGTGTTTTATAACTATTCTATGCTTTCACCTAATTTAATTTAATGAATAAAAGATATCGTGAAACTTGCTTTTAACCTGAAAAAAAAAAACTATTTAAAAATAGCTCGGTACAAAAAGTACATAAGTACCCTTTTATTATTTCTAGTCATCATTTGGGGGGGGGGGGAAATCACTTGCAAATGTGACTGTTTCACTCGCAAAATAAAGTCCTATCGGTTGATAAGAATGAAAATAAAGCAATAACAAAAGAGGCCAAACAGAATAAGAACTTTCCTAGTTTTCTAATAATCATCTCGAATTTTCTCCAACAACAAAACCAAACATAAATTCCTTTTCACGTCATAAATCTTCTTTTTTTTTTCCTGCTTTAAGAGGGTTTCATTTGTTTTGAAACATTATATCTTACTCCAGTTTGTAGGACGTATGCATGACAAGCCAGTTTTAATGGCGGAGAATAACTATCAGGTCATTAAGTTTTATAGAGTGCCTTCTGTGACCCCTCCCCTCGTCTTTAGTACCATATGAAAGATCAGCAAAGAATTCGGTAAGGGAGGGGGTACAATGATAGCAAAATCTGAACATTCATGAAAAATACTCTAACAAATTATTTTAATAGCGTTTTTGGCTAAAAATACAGCCTCAGCCCCCCCCCCCAAAAAAAAAGAATAAGTATATTCAGTGCAGTCACCAATTCTTGCAGTCACCAACGCTTGATGTTATGTTTTTATAGCAGGTGCTGACGGGAATAAAAGAAGACTCTTGTATACTCTTGCAACAAAATTATAGGCGAATGTGTAAAAAAATAAGGTTAAAAAAAGAAAATTTCCATGTTAGGTTAGGTTAAGCAGAAAGGTGGAGATTTGCATTAGAAGTTAAAAAGTAGAGATAGCGCTACCTGTTAGAATATTGTATCATAGACAACAGTTATCAGACATGTAATCTTTCTGTTTTTATGAACGGCAGAAAAGAGTGATCATACTCTTAAATATTATAGAATACTTTTTTTTTATATATAGAAATCGCTTCAGACAAGGCGTAAAGCCATTTAATCTAAAAAGCTAAAAAAAAAAAAGTACCACTTCAGGTAAAAAAAAAAACAGCTAATGATATGTGCAAGATGGACAGATTTCAACCCAGGAAACCTCCTTTGTTAAAAACTTTTGAGCTGACAGCATGTGTAAAGAACCCACTTAAAATCAATATAAATTTAAGGGTTAAGACCACAGAAGTCTGTAGCCTGGAACATCCTCCCTCACTAGCAAAAGAGAAGGTAATGTCAACATCTTAATAAATTGTCCTTGTTTTTCAAATCCCAAAGTGCTTCAGTCACATGAGGAGCGGGCGACACGAGGTAGGATTTAATTGTGCTGTTAGGATTTGTGATTAGCTTTGATAACAAACTTGTATATTATTTGACTGGAACTTACAAGACAATGCACTCCATTCAGAGGGGAGGTATATCTAACAATACTTTACGACAGTGGCTATCTCCCTTATGGGGATGGGTTGGGGATATTATGTCTGTAGTGAGCAATGTCCTTTTCTCCTCACTGCTACCTTTTTTGCACAAAAGAAACGTTGATGTTGAGAACCTATTGCTACTCTATTATTTTCATCATCATAGATGCTCCACTGAGCTTCAATCTATGGTTTTACTCCTGTAAAACATTCGCAGCAAGCACTCAACTTGTTACAATCACTATCAGAAATTTCCTTTACTTTCTGTGCCTAAAACTAAATGAAAATTCTACGAGCAAAGCTTTTTTTACAGAACTGCTCGACTGTGGAACACAATACTATGGAACTGCTTCCCACTGACTATAACATAGTTAAATTCCGCAAGAAGTTTTTGCATACTTTCGAGATTGTAATATCTCGGATTCACAAACGGACATCGTCTCTATCTTTTTTTTTTTGATCAAGTTAAGCAAAATTTCCCCTGTGACATCGTCTCGGCTGTTTGTTTGGCTTTTTCATATAAATAAAGCGAAACTATTCGAATGCAAATGTCTGGCATTCGGGCCGAGTAGTATCTGTTCTCTAATTGATCCTTGGTCAATGTAGAGAAAACCCTTCATACTGAGATAATTACTATTACAATTTATTTGGATACTACCAGAGTACCCCCTTTTTGGGGCCAGCTGGTTTTCCCCTCACATTAAAAACGACCTTGTGTCTAATTTGCTTTCGTGGAAGGTTTAAAAGCAACGCCAGATCTGCAAGTCATCTTTTGTTATTGACTGACTACGTTAAATTTGAATACTTTAGGCTTCCGGTCGCATCATGGAGTAGCGGTAAGACGTCAGATTTTCTTTTACTTTCTTTTCCGCCTTCGCGTCACGGGTCCGAACCTCCCTGCCTACTACCACTTTTTTTTTTTTTTTTTTTTTTTTTGCTGCTATACACACCTCCAAACACCAAGACACGCCGGCTAGTCCTCTTATATGAGATCCAGGTACGTCCTAAAATGGAGTACTGTTGCCACATTATTTTACATATTAGACTAATTATGTGCAAGATGACATTGATTTGAAATACATTTTTAAGAACATGGTCCAACGTTTACGATAAATAACTGGCAAAATAGAAATACCAAGATTGCATGAAAAAAAGCTAATAAGTATATAAGATAAACATTATTCATATGACTACAAACCGAGATATTAAACTGATGATAAAGATATGGAACATGGAGAAAGAAGCAACCTTAGTAGAAGTTAACGTACCTAATGATACTGATCTCCTGACAACAGAACAGGTACTACACTATACCTTCACACTTCAATTTAGAATTGAAAGGTAGTACGTTAGTTTGAAATAGTCAACTGAATTGAAAATTTAACACAACAGTATATTAATGAGATTGCATAATTCACGTTGACCTACTGGTTACCCTTAGATCACTCAGGCTGAGCTTATTCAGTACTAAAATGGGTGACCATCTGGAAATTCCAGGTGCTGTATGTGCTCTCCGCTTATCTCGGCATTGTTTCCAGTCTCCTTGCTACTGGACTCGAGCAGTGCCGATTCAAGAGAGATTGGTTGCAGATTATGCAACCCTTGGCTCGCAATTACACGGGCACTTACCCTTACAGGGGATATCCATTGTCTCTTGAAACTGAACAGAGGCACCAGTAATTTAATGAGAAATAATAGTATAGTTTCGGCTTCAGACAGATAACAAATCTGCATTAGAAATAGACATGTTACTATAAACTCCATCTTTGTGCAGCCACCTTTTCAGAGATTTCAGTCAATAATGAATAGACAGCGGAATTTAAAAACAAAATCTCCAAATATCTAATGATGAACAACCTTTTTTCTAATATGAAAGCAATAAGGTATTCTACAAAGGAACCTTGAACAATGGTTCTGCATTGCGAGAACGCATATCAACCAAAGACAATGAAGAAATTCTGCGAAAACCACAAAAGTTACGATATTCAACAAATGGAATTATTCAGTTATGCAAGTAAGAAACCGAAAAAAAAAAAAAAAAAAAAAAAAAAAGAGAAAAAGAAAATCCTTCCATAAATCATATTTGAGTATACGCGCTTAGCATATATAGGTCAAAACTTAACAATTGCGTCAAGTAATATTGTCATATTGGTGGGAGGTGCCGAAAGGAGAAAGGGTTTTGCACACGTGACGTTTGGCAAGATCGACAGAGAAACTGAAACACAAGCATAAAGTGTTATGCAAAAGAGAAGAACATATCTCAATGCGTAAAGAAAATAGAACTCTGCCAGAATCTTGGAAGATTCTATTGTGCAACTTGACAACTTGACTTAATCATGAGAAAGGGTGATTTGTGTGAGCAGGGGGAAGAGGTAGTAGAGGAGGATGAGTGTAATGTTTGTGAGCAGGCGATGAGAAGGGGGGGTTACAGTTTTGTGGTGTGATTGTGGTGGCGTTGCTGTTGAGGTGGCGAGAGGAAGGGGAAGGTGTACTGACAAAAACAGAATGGTAGGAAAGATGAGGAAGAGGAAGAAAACCTGACAGATTAATGGTATGAGAGAGAGTAAGTAGGTGATGGCTGGGATGCTGGAAGTATTTAGCCGATGAGATGATGTCCGTGGAGATTTGATAACATGGCACTGGCATCAGTTTAGCTGTTGCGAATGGAAATGTTTCGTCTCTAGCGGAAGATATAGTCATCATTTCATGCTTTTCACTCGAAAGGGGGAGATGTGAACGTCAAATCAATGCTGGAATCTGGAGATAAAACAGAAGCATATTGGACATTTGTCATAAATGCAAAAGAGAACCTTTAGCGTCAAATTGGCAAGTCGGTTTATAATGATTACTTCGTATACTCTCTGTAGATCGCAAAAGCTGATCAAGGTAACACTCAGCCAGTGTGGGCTCTTGAGCCCCCAAATCAGAAGAGTCTATGACATTCTTGATTGCGTTAAGTTGCTAGCCCTGTGTAGTTCTGGCAAAATTTTGGCCCCCTCTCTTTTTATTTATTTATTTTTATTTTTATTTTATAATATTGCTAATTGCCTGAGACAACCTTACTAGGGAATGTTCACGAGGCTATCCAGGCATTTTTTGTTGGCCAGAGTTCTTCTCTCCAATCCCACTTTCCCGACCCTTGTGTCACATCTTCCCAACAGTAGTAAGGAGATAAATACCAGTGTTTGTAAAAAGATTTAAAATACAAACATAAAGGTTTAAGTTTTGGGTGAAAGTGGGGGCATTATTATTATTATTGTGCACCTGGCATCAAAAATGAAGGAAAACTGAAATTCTGCTTCACCAGTGTTCACACTATATTCATATAAAATGATATCTGAATTAATAAAGTAAAAAAAACAAAAAAAAAACGTCTCAAACTGGAAAGTTTAAGAGAAAAAGGAAAGAAAAAAGTTTCATTATGGAAATAGATTGAAGCAGGTGGGCGAGTGTATGTTTAACTTGCTATTTGCTTTCTCAGTTCCACTATATACTCGAAATGGATTCATCTGGCAGTTTTTTTGTTTTTTTTTTCTTTTTACTAGCTAACTTCTGAGTGACAAGATATATATAACAATTTACCTCACTATCTATGCCTAAATCTAAACACAGATTCCATGAACAAAACTTCTTTCCAAAAACTCTGCCCACCTGTGGAACTCTGTTCCGCTGGCTTGCTTTCCAGCTGACTACAATATGTTTGTCTTCAAGTCCAATGTTGGTTGGTTGGTTGTTTCTGTTTTACGGCATATCAACCCTTTTCAGGTTATTTAATGCCGAATCCAAAGGTTTTGAAGAAAAATCTTTTTAATAGAATATATTTGTTGTTTTCACGTCGGTTTCTATTTAACCCATAGTTGGGACCCTAACAGGTACTACCACTCTGGGACTGAGTGGACCTGGGAGCAATGGTAATTAAAGGGTGGCTCCACACTCCCCAAAGCCCACAAGCTGGGGCCTCACCACTGGATATAGTTTAAGGTCATATCCAGGACCTCAAGTCCAATGTAAACAAGTTCATGTTGAGCCAGCACCTTAAATGATCGAATTATACTCAATTTCCACGACTAACTATTAATACGCTGTTGTTCCGGTGACAACTGTACACTCATTAATCCTTATCCTCAAAGGGTCTTGATAAGTGGTGACTCCTCTGTAATTTTATGTTGATTTTTTTCTTCTTCTGTCTTTATCACACTGAAGGCGTCCAAAACCAACTTATAAATTAGGAAGAAAGATCCATAATTAAGTCAAATATAGTATCACCATCCTTCTTTCATGAATGTCCAAGTATTTGTTGTCAGAAAGACCATATCTTTGACTACAAGAGCAACATTGTTAGCATCATTACCTGTCCCTATATCAGATATATAACACTGTTTTAGAGATAAAAACACAAATTCCACGTAGAAAGAGGGAAAGCATCATATCTGAATCGGATTTAATCACTCGGAAATCTCCAAAGAGTGATTAAAAAGGGGGCAATAAGAGTAAAGATGAAAGTATGAAAAAGAAGAAAAACAACAAAAAAAAACAGCAAACAACGGCTGCTTCTTTTTCTTTTTTTTTTTTTTTTTTAAACCAATAAGCAGCGCCTAAAAGTGGGAGGAGTGGAAGGAGATATAAAGATGCACGAGGGAGGGAAAAAGGACAGAGGACAGAAAAAGGGAAGGGGAGAAAGAGTAGTAGGAGGTAGAGGGTCTGATTTAACTGAAGTGGATTATTTGAAATGCATTCTCAGGGCCAAATAATGGAAGAATTAAAGCAGCTACACACAAAACAAGTTGGGTATTCTTTAGAAAAATCTAGATAGAATTGAAGAGAAAGGAGGAAAAAAAAGAAGTTATTTCTTTTATGTCAAGTTAAAATTTAATTTCAGCTAAATAAAAACAAAAAAAAACAAAAAAAAAAAAACAAAGGCAGTCTGTCGTTTGTTCTAAGTGCATCAGTCTCTTTATTCAAACTTAAAAACATGCAGTTTGAAGATGAACGTAAAAAAACATTCAGTTATTAATTACACAAAAGGCGAGCCAATTTGTCGGCAGTCATCCATTAAAGTGCCATCCATCATTTAATTCAACAAGCAATAATTCATTTAACTTTTACAGATTTTAAAAAAAAAAAACGCTTTTTATTTGCACTTTTCTCATTTTGAGGATAATTTTATTTACAGAAAAGTTAGATTTATTATAAAATCACAGATTCGTTAAAACAAGAATTGCTTCAGGTATTCAAACTTAGCAACTCAATGACACTAATATATATATATATATATATATATATATATATATATATATATATATATATATATATATATATGTGTGTGTGTGTGTGTGTGTGTGTGTATATATACATACATGCATGCATATATATACATACACACACGCACAGATGCGTGTGTATATATATATCTGTGTACACACGCACACATATATATATATATATATATATATATATATATATATATATATATATATATACACACTCTCTGATATCTGATGAACATCAACTTTTGAAATGGGCTTAAATTTCCAAATTGTCACTTATATACTGTACTCGACACCTCAGGCAAAGTGTTATAGTAATTGAATAAAATTCTTTTTAATTTGTAATGACCATAGGTTTCACACTGAACAGTTTATCAGATGACTCACACGTTTTTTCGTACTATGTTTACTCCCAGTTCTACCTAACAGGAACGAATATGTGAGATCAGAAATAAACAGAGCATCAAAGATGTGTTTAGAGTCATCTGACAATTCACTCACAGCATGAAACCTATGGTCATTATACATTAAAAAAAAAAATACATTATCCCATTATATGTTTGTGAGTCTTATCCACAGACAGCTGTTTTATCATGTCATGTCACTTCAGTGTGGCTATATAACTGTATTTGCTACTCAATCGTGAGTTTAGCTTTCAAAAATAAAGGGTTCCACGTATTGTTCATTGTAATTAGAATTTACTTTCAGGAACGAGTAATTTTTTTTTTTTTAGTCTTTTTTTTTTACCCAAAATTTCCACTTGGGCATAAGGGGCTAATATTTGGGATCATGTCTAACAGGGGAGTGTGGGGAGCTGAATTCCTAAGTCTCGCAGCCCAACTGAAGAACTTTTAGATTAGAATACATTCCGGCATCTAGGACCCACAACAGTGATTGGATTTTGATGCTCATTGGGTGGGTCGTCAGTATGTACAAACGCTAGGAGTTCATCAGCACATATTCCAAAAACAGGCACAGGAATGTAACATTGTGGTGATGAGACAAAGGTTGGAGCTTGGCTGATAGTGCGGGACCTTTTAGATTCGAGACTCTTTTGTTTTCTGGGCCTTCTCTAAGGGGGAGAGACAAGTGGCAGATGTATGAGCCCAGATATGGCAACAATACTCCAATGCATAGGTGAATGGTAACTTTCTAGAATACTCTCAGGTGCAAGTAATTTTCTAGCATAGTAGAGAGAGCCCACCTTCTTTTCAGCAACCTTGGCAATGTCCTCAATGTATTTGTTCCAACTCATGTTAAGCTGAGGAGTTTTAGCAATGAGTCAGTAACATAAAATAAAATGTGAAAACAATTTCTCCTGCTTTTATGGTGTGTGAGAAGAGAAAGGAGTAAGACTACTGATTACTTTATTAGCTGTATGGCTTTGGATCTCGGCTTGAAATGCTCGCCATGTCTGGCCACATTGAGGAACTGTGATACAGCTATGAATGACATACACTCAGATCAGCGCTCTTTCAGTCTTTGACAGACCATAGATACCCACGAAGGGGTGCCTGCGCGTGAAATTTATGTGACAGGAGTTGCGAAATCTCTACCCACCCCTCCTCTTAGTCAACACTGTTTAATACCAGTGGCCAGTGAAGTGTGTACAGGGCGACTAGAAACAAATGCCGAGATAAGCGGAGAGCTCATATAGTGCATAGAATTCTCAAATGGTCACCCATCTGGTACTAACCAGGCTTGACATTGCTTAACTTCGGTGATCTGACGAGAACCGGTACTAATGCGTAATTATACCGATTGTCAATAAACGTTCGGCTTCAATGTATTTGATTGAAATAATTATTGTCTAAATGATACAGATTTTACTGCCAGCTAAGTACTTGGTAAGAAGCTTCTCTAAATTACAGGTTTCAACTCATTACAGAGTTGCAAGGTTCTGTTTAGATCACAATTAAAACACTACAATAATAGCTGGCGTTTCTGAATTTTTGGGATAAGGATTGATTATTCTGATTACTTGAGCTACTGTTCTCATTTTGAGTCGGAAAAACCCGTGGTGTAACAGATATAAAGTGTTCAGTAAAAATTCAGTTCTAAGTGACACCCTTCTGGAGGTTGAAGTTTCATTACTCAGTGTGGACAATACAAAGAAGACAATTGCTAATTACTTAAGACTTCCACCCAACCGTGGCTGACAGAACGAGGGTATGTTACATCTATAGCTTAAATAATGAGTTCTCTTCAAGATTCTATAATTTGACTCAAAGATTCCTGAGTTTGACAAGGTACACCTTAATAAAATTGTTACATCAGCTGAAACGTTGTGAGAATAACATTCAAGATGAGAACAGTAATCCAGATAACCCGAAAAGCCGTCATGTATTTATTTATATCTTTATATATCTGTTGCTGCTGTCAGTTATTTTTGCTAACAGTGGTATTCTATTATAACTTTTACACATCAGAGAGCAAGATAATTGGTTTATTTCCTTTGTTATGACTGAATAGAAACACAGAATGGCATTGTTTTGGATGGATCAATCAAGCACTGAAAGAATGGGCAACATTTTTATATCGGAATGAATAGGAGTTTGGTCACATCTTTCAAAAACATTATTTCGTAACATTAATTTGAAAATTTAAAAAAACAAATGTTATAAAATATTTTGTTAAAAAAATTTTTTTTTTTTTTTTTCTGAAACTCTCGGTGTAAGACATCTTTTTCAAAGAAGACTTTTTTTTTTCTTTTCAGTTTTTAGTGGTGTTGACCCTAAGGGGTCAGTCCCTTTGTGAAGAGAAAAAAAAATGATGCATCCAGTTATTTTTTATGGTTGTTCTAAGTCTGAAGCGTCTGTCATGCAAACATAAACATCACTATTTTGAATTTAAGCATGACAGGCCAAAGTAAATGTTATTTTAAATCTAAGCCTAACAGAGCTGTTTAGGTATAAGAGTTGTCTGTCCCTGAACAGGCAGTAACCAAGCGTAGTCTCTCCTGACCAGGAAGTAATCAGTGATGATCTCCCTTGATGGCAATATATAGCAGAGACATGGGAGCAGCCATTTTGCTTTTTGTGTTGAGCTGGAAGGACATATTTTCCCACTTTACACAACCATTAGAAGAGCAAAGAAAATATTTTGAATTTAAGCATGACAGACCAAAGAAAATGCTATTTTGAATTTAATCTTGATGGAGCAAAGTACACATCTAAAACAGAAAAAAAAAAGAAAAAAAAGAGGCCTTTGGTAATTAACAAATACAAAAATATCCATTAATCTCTTTTGTGTAATCTAAAGACAAGCAAAGAGTGAGAAAAGAAAGAACTGACATCAGAGTCTTTGCAATGCTATTTATGAGAAGTTTACATCAACATTTTGAACTGCAACTGTCATCAAATTGGATTTGCATTATGATGTTCTCTTGAATCAACATTACTACTGGAATGTCATACAGTGTTTTGAATGACATACAAGACCTATGGATAGATAAAAAGGGTTCCTCTCCTCCAGCTGAGAGCACTTAGAAAAAATATTCCTACCAATAGTCATCGGATTAATGGTAGGACCGACTTACGCGGTATTTCCTCTTTAAAATGTGTGTTTTTCCAGGCATTTCCATTACTGTTACTTTGTGCCTCCTTTGCTCGCAACATGTCATCTTCCGGGTCTAATTCTACCGTCTTGCGCGCGATTATGGCTCATTAATCCTTTTCAAAATCCCATCTTCCTGGTGATCAGCTTTTTCTTTGATAACTGCAATGAGTTATTACAAACAGCTTCAACTGAGCTCTAATCTATGGCTCCCAACCCTGTAAAACATTCACAACAAACACTCGTCCAACTACAACCTGTCAACAATTTTCCCCACTATCTGCGCTAAAACTGAACACAAATTCCATGAACAAAGTTTCTTTCCTAGAACAACCTGTCTGTGAAACTCTATACTGCAGATCTGCTCTTCAACTGACTACAGCATGGTCATTTTCATGTCCAATGTAAACAATTTCTTGTTGAGCCATCTTCTTAAATAATCAAATTCTATCCAATTTCCACCACTAACAGTCATTACGCTGTTGTCTTACCGGCCAACTTACACTGATTAATCCTTATCCTCGAGTGGCCCTCAGGTCTTGATAAGTGATTATGCTTATGTAAAAAAAAAAAAAAAAAGCTTTAATATTTCTTATTGCACTCAGAAATTATTTGTAAAAGAGATTTCAAAAGCTGTATCCATTGCACAGTTAGATGTTTACATTAGTCAAAAGCTAAATGACAGACTATAGTCGAGGGCAAACTATTACATGAAGGGCTGTGACTTATCATGTAAGTAAGAAAACATACTAAATAAGTGAAAATGATATTAGGATAAGGCTAGAATCGAACCCTGTAGGCAAGTGTTAAAGGTAATGGAAAAATGGAATGTTAGAAATTAAGACTATTGTTAATTCTATTAGAAATAGTTAAATATTTTTAATTCTATTAGAAATAGTGAAATATTGTTAATTCCATTAGAAATAGTGAAATATTGTTTATATCGGAATTAGAGTTGATTGTCCATTCTTTAGAAATATAGATATTAAATATGTCAGTTAAATGAATGCACAATGCGAGTTAAATTATATTGTTTAAAATAGGTTAGAAAGAATTGAGGATTCTTTTGTTTGCCAAAAGTGTGTTTGGATAAACATATGTAAAGCCACATGAAAATTAGTCACGTTTGAAAAACACACTTCTGACGTCATAAAGAAAGGAGATTTCTCAATATAGGATTCTGAGGGTTCGGAGTTAGGTCAGTTGTCAGTCAGTTGATCAGACACAGAGTTGAAAGTCGACAGTTGATGAGAGATAGTCAATTGGAGAGAAGAGCCCCTTAGAAGCGAAGGGTAGAAGATTAGACTATGTAGATCCAAGTTTGAATTCCTGACGTCATCGACCGACAGATCAGATGAATAAAGAAATCATCATTTATGTTTGTATCTGTTTGTTTCCTTACACAAAAAAGGTAAATGTGTTTTATCATCATCTATAACGAACTTTGTAGTACAACCCTTCCAAGTTATGTGTCCTCCCCACCATCATCATAAGTGAAGTATGTCCTCCTCCTCCTCCTCCTCTCTATATGTGTATAAGAACTGTCGTTGCATATATCTCACAGACTGTATTAATATGAAACCTCCAAGAATTGTCACAGTCGTCGTCATGATGTAAGAATATATATAAAATGTCTCCCTCAGCACCACCATGGTTAATGTGTTCCCAATATGAACTCCCATCATCTTTAAATGTATACCACCCCTATTCAATAAAACTAAAGGCTTCCTTTTTATTAGCTGCTATAAAGTACGAGATAGGGTGCCATTCTATTCCCAAGATTACTCCAATTGCCCTTAATCCTTTCCTTACGCTCAATATTTAGCAAGAGGGCATCAAATACCATTTTTTAAAAGTATTCAGCATTACTGAATCAAAGATTGAACCCTGCTCTCCCGATTCATTAGCAAACACTTTTACCAGTGTGCCAAATTGGTTGGTTTTGACTTTACATTAGTAGAGCAATACAATTTTTTTTGGGAAAAAATTACTTATAAACAAAACTTCCATAAAAATTTTACGAATAAATTTTCCATTTAAATTTTTGAAAATTTCACTTTTAAGAACTTTTTTTAATAATTATTTAAAAGACAGAATTGTGTAATAGAAGAGTGGGGAGGGGGAACAAGATCTTCTGAATGACGTCATAGGAAATGTTTAAGAAAAAATGTCCGGCTTTTTCTTTCAGAAGATAGCATCAGAGGCAGACATGTATTTGGACTAGTGTTGAGCTTCCTTCTCTTCCAAACGCAGGTTTGGGTGGAAGGAGGGTGGGTTTAGAGTCCTTTAATGTCGATTGATTAACTAGAATAGTTTTATAAGAATCTGGCTAGAGAGCTACAACTAGTATTGGGATGATTATTAATCAGAATTAGAATTGAAAATCAGACCATTTTGTAGGAATTGGTATTAGAATCGGGAAAATTGGTGCATTTGTTTCTAATGACAAAAACGATTCTTTCTGTGTGTATGTGTTTTAACATTTTTTCATCCAAAACAAAGCAATATTAACACTTGGATATAAGAGGCTACTATTTGTGATGGTGTCTAACAGAAGATTAAGGGGAGTGGAGCAGCGAGATTTCTGTTCACATTACATTTAAACTTCTGCCGGCTAGTACTGTCAGAGAAATGGTCTTGCGTTCATCTTCGATTCTTTTAATTGTATTCTTTTTTGTTTGTTTAAAACTTAATTTTCCATCGTTGGTACTGACAATAAAATGATAAATGTTTATTGATTTTAAATTATCAGTAACACTAAAATCTATATATTCCTCCATCACAAATATATTTTTACATTTGCAAAAAAAAAAACAAACAAGCACGTATTACACAAGGTTTTATGATACCCCCCCCACAAAAAAACAAAAACAAATAAAAACTTTATAACTAAATATTCAGAAATTTAAAGGGAATCAGAATCAAATCGTAAATTTAGAACAGAATTGGTAATTGTATCCGAATCTGGAAAAATATTTGAATCATCCCATCAGATATAAGATCAATAAATCAGTGAACCATAAAAAAGATGCTGTTGCATTCTGCTACAATTTCATCGTAGATTCATACACATTTGTTCCTATAAAGGAATCTTAAGATATGCAGCAACTCTAATTTAATAAACATGGACGCTTCATATTTATAATGACCATACAAAAAAGAAGGAAGATGACAGTGGACGCAGACAACATCCGACAACATATTTGTACGCTTTTAGATGATGAATTTTGATATAAGCAAATAATTTCGAGGTGGAATAATTTATCGGACAACAGGTTTGGTAACTTAATGAGGTTTACTGTATGAATAGTACAAAATAAAAATATAATCCAAGGAATGAGATATTTATTATTAATATATTACTTTTTATGTTTTACATAAGAATTTATATGTCGCTACACATTCATAAGAATGTTTCGGTCAGCTAGTTACAAGTAATGAGAGACCTGTTCAGGCAATATTGCTTATACAAAAATTCAATCCGTAATTGATTACCTCTTTAGAATTGAGCACTTTTTGATTAACCTTGTTGAAACTTCATTGGTTGTTTCGCCTCTGAAAAATATTAACCTTGAATATATACATATATATATATATATATATATATATATATATATATATATATATATATATATAATACTAAAAGTCTATGGATCTTGTATGTTTGCAATCAGATTTCCGGTTTTCAACATCCGGTTGCGCATGCGTAAATAGCAACGTCTTCAATCCGTTATTCCAATTCCGGAATTTTTATATCGCTTTTAATACAAACAATTTCATTTAATTTGATCAAATAGTTATTTATATATACAAATAATACATAGATTAATAGATACTTATAATATATATTATAAAATCTATTTATCTATGAATCTATTAATAATATGAAATATTACCCTATACAATTTATGGAAAGAAACACCTCTCACTTTCCCTCTAATAGATTTCAACACTCCTACTCCCTCTGTTTTCGTTACGTACGCGAGAAATAGTTACGTGTATGTGTGAGAGACAGAAAAAGGGAGCGATGTAAAACTGGATAGAGTTATCCCCCTTAACTAATGCAGACCTTTTTACTAGAGGGCGTTATTACAAAAAAATTTCTTTTTCTTCTTCCCATGTTTTTTAAAGTCGTCTGCTTACATTTCCAAACGGAAAGCTGAATCGGTAAATGCACACATTTCTATTACATTAAATAGTGTTTTCCTTTACACAATGGGTACTGAATGTTTGCTTAAATTAAATGAAAAAAAGTTACATTTTATTTTCATTTTCTATTTAAAAAGCCATTATTAACATGTGGAGAGTGTTTTTTTTTTATTATTCTGTACTTTCAACTAACAATTTCATTTAAAATATGATATATCAAAATTTGAATTTAACTATAATAAGGATTATGATACCTGTTCAGTGCATATTTACCTATAAGTATGACCAACCACTTATAATTCAGTAACTGTAATTTAAAAAAATAACAATTATAATAAACAGAACGACTCATAGAAATCTATCTATATTCTTTTTTCATTTTAATATACTTTCATAGAAATGCTTCTGTTATGTAAAAAAAAAACTATTTTCTTTATGCCACAAGTGTCACGCTCATACATGAATTCCATAGCTAATATAACGTACTGACCCAACGGGTCACGGGTGGTCTAGTATTATATTAAATATAAGAAATTCTATATAAACTCTGTAAACTAGAAATTACAACAATTTATTATTTAACAAGGAATACAAAATCTTAAGTTTTCCTTATTCCATGGAATTTTAAAGAATAGGTCGGTGGGTAAGGTTGGAAGATCATTTCGTTGACAAATGCGCGGAGTTACTTTCTTTCATCTTTGTCAAACTCTCTTACTTTTCTGTCAATCATCTAACCATTTATTGTTAGAGGAGTGCTAGGTCTTTTCATTATCACAGTATTTTACATTAAAAACAAAAAATGACTTTCTGCCTCGTTTAGAAACAAAACTACAAGACAGCATTGGACAATATATTTAATTATCTACACCATGTAACCTGAGGCTATGGAGTTAGAAAATTTTCAACAAGATGTCAAAAACATATCTTAAACTATGGAAAAATACAAACAAACTTATGTTTGGTTATCTATAGATTGGTTTAGATTGTAAAGAATACAATGAGATCAATCATAAATAAACGGATATCAAAATAATACTGTAGGCATTGATGGATGGTGCCAAAATATATTCATTATAAGGAGTCTGGAAAGGTGACACGTGGAAACTGGATATTATCAAAGGGAGATAATCTTGTTAACATTCTCTGTGGGTTAAGTATTTTCCTATTTAATGTTTTTTTTTTTTTTTTTTTAAATGTTGAATGTAACTGTATTTAATTTGGGCAAACATCTTTATATTTCTTTACTATTTTGCATAAATAAAATTAATCATAAATAGACATCAAGCATTACAGACCAAAGTAGACATTCTGGGAAGGTGGAGTAGTTGTTCTATCACGAATTCTTTTTTTTTTTTACACGGTGGTCACCACTTATCAAGGCCCGAAAGCCACTCAGGGATAAGGGTTATTTCAAGTATAGTACGTTAGTGTGGAGATTTGATGAAGTGTTTACTTAAGGGAGCGGTTCATTAGGAATTTGTTAACGTTGGGCTTGAACACATCCAAGTTGTAGTCAGGTGGGAAGCAGGCAGACGGAACAGAGTTCCACAGGCGTGCAGTTCTAAGAAAGAAGCTTTGTTCATGGAATCCACGTTTTGATTAAGGCACAGATAAAGAGTGGGGGAAATTTTTCACAGTAGATTCGGCTAGACGGGTGTTTTTCGTGAAAGATTGCCAAGGGGGGACCAGAGATTGGAGTTCAGACGAGCACCTGCCATGGAAATAACGATAAAACAAGGATAGGCTCGCAACGTCTCTTCTGTGGGAGAGAGGTTGCCGGGTAGAGAAAAGGGCATCCCCCACTAAGCCACGAATTCTGATAGTACACGCATACAAAACTTATTCCTTCATGCTCAAAAAATGAAGAACCTCCCAAATGTATAACATATCACGAACCTTATAATGTGAAACAACTCTTACTTGACTATTATGACCTCACACACATTCGTCAACACCTTAAGAAAGCCAAAAATCTAAAAGATCTCATTCTAGGATAGTATTAGGCTCTTCTTATTCAGAAGATCCTAATACTATCCTAAACTTCCTAAAATGAGTGAATCTTTACCACAAAATATAAATCGCTCCAAATAACAAACATGAAAACATTACTCAAATATACAGAGTGACAGTCAACCTTGAAAGCATCTAAATATGCGAAGGTGACAAACCTAGAAAGCAACTAAAAATCTGGAGACAACCAATTAAAAAAAAAAAAAAAACAAAAAAAAAACTCATATACAGCATTAAATGACCCAAAGAAGGTTGATACGCTGATTAAACAAACTAATCAACCAACTGGGAAGGTGCTGTGTGGAAACTAGATATTATCAAAAGGAAATAATCTTGTTAACATTCTGTGTTATAAGTGTTTTCCTATGTTTTTTTTTTTTTTTTTTTTTTAATGTTAAATGTAATTGTAGTTAATTTGGGCAAATATCGTTTGTTTGTTTTTTTTTGTTTTGTTTTTTTTACAGTTTTGCATAAATAAAGTCAATGATAATCAGACATCAAGCATGATAGAGCAAAGTGGAAAGAGTATCATGAAACTTGACAGTATAACTTTAAAGACGCTGTATTTAATAGAGAAGGAAATTCGACACTAGCCCAAATACATGTCTGCCTCTGATGCTATCTGATGAAAGAACGAACCAACCATTTTTTTTTATTTTCATGACGTCATTCGTAAGGTCTTGTTCTCCCTCCCCTCTCTTATTCTACATTCTGTCGTGTAAGGAATTACTAAAACCGTTCCTACAAAACGAGATGTTTTTAATCTAAATGTGTATAATGCCTTTACTTTTGGTAGAGTGTTACGAAATTTGACAGCATAAGTGGAAAGCCATTGTTTTTTTTGTTTTTTGTTTTTTTTATATATGGCATTATTCACGCTAAAATATAATATTGTCATTGAATAAATTATTTGAGTTATTGTCCATTGCAAACATATTGTTTCTTTAAATAACGTGCATGGAAATTAGTCATCTAACCATCATGAAAACTATGAGATACTAAATCAAGGATCAGTAGCCCGGATGTAAGTCTTACAGGGACTGGTAAGAGTTGTTTGCTTTCCATTATGTTTAAAAATAAACTTAACAAAGGATTATTATTTCATGCTTTGCTTAATGGTTTTGAAATACAAACATCATTTCTGCTCAATATGGTATGGGGCGATATATATATATATATATATATATATATATATATATATATATATATATATATAGGCATTACTTAAAACTTTTTTTTTCTTCTTTTTTAAAAAAAAACACTATGAAATTTTAGAAAGAATCGTTCATTAATTTTAAACTAAAATTGGCACTGGTTTTAAAACTGCACCTAGTTTCCTTTTGTCTACAGCCAACTCTTTGAATAACTAAGCAAAATTTCTGAGTAATAGTACTTGTAAAGTGATCACTTATTATTTCACTATCGCTTTAATGTTGAACATAAATATTAAAAACAAAAGAGTTAAATTGTTTTATTAATAAATATCAAAAATACAAATGGTCATCATTTCATGCGTAGTTTGGGAATACAAACCTCATTCTGATGAATGTGCTTTAGGGCAGAATGTGGGTTGAACTAGCTTCCTATGAAGGAAGAAGTGTCAGGGGAATATTAAACTCACAAGCCGTTCCCAGTTGCATGTATATCCTGGTCGTGAGAGATCATAACGCTGGGTTTTTGCAGTTCTTGAAGAGAGGTGTCAATATCCTCGTACGCACAAAAAAAACCCCCACTGATCTAATACAGTAAAAGTGAAGTAAGTTATTATATTAATGTGAGATGACAGTCCCAGGGGGCGATTAGGTTCCCCACAGGAGGGGGAGGTCAAGACTCCCGAAATGCTGGAGAAGCCAGGCAGATATGATTTCTTTTTATTCTTTAATTATTGTTGGTATACCCGGGTGATGGCAAAAGACCTTGCTGAGAGAAAGATTGGATTGCAATTTTCATTGTTATGAAAATCGTTGACAATATTTTTTTTTTTTTAAATTGTACTCCGAAAGTGGAATGACTCAGGGTTCGAGACTAAGGATGTTTATAGTTTGAGTACAATGCCTGCGACCCTCTGGATTGCAGGGAATGACCTTTCGGAGCATAAGAAAGCTTGTAAATCCACAGGTACACACAGGGAAAAGAGAACCTCCCTTGGGGGTGATGTAACTGGATACGATTGGTCCAGGAAATGGCCCCAGTCTCACCCCTTCCCTGAGTATATGAACAGGTCCCAGAGTCGAAATCGGCAGTCGAACTGAAGTTTGGAGCAGAGTCGAGTGCAGTTAAAGAGTCGCCACATCTCTCTCTTCCCGCATCATTCCACTGCAATACCGAGAGAAATCAACCTATTAACTTAGCAAAGTCTGACAAAATCAACATTGAACTACGGACAATTGTATATAACTATATACTCGTATATCTTATCTTGAATTTAATCAGGAGAATAGAGCATCGAGTTGTTGTTTTTTTTTTCCTTTTGTGTGCATGAAATTGCTTCCCTTCCAGCACGACAGATCGACGAAGCAGCGACATATCAACCCGATCACGAAATTAAGACCAATCAAATCGATTGACGGGTCCTGCCACACTAAAATATCTTGCTGACCTACGAAGGACTATAATAAAATACTACAACATAACAAATGAAAATTGGCCAGCATAAATATTTGGTTGAGGACTTCAATAATCCAGATATTTCAGTCTGAAATATCGAGACTTCTTTTTCTTTCTTTTTCTTCCTAATCACACCATTAATGCAGCTGTTGCTAGTGTTATGCAGTGTTAGATTTCATTCGAACCATGTTATTAATACTTTCTACAAATATGCAATATTTATTCTTTGCATAAAAACATATGCTGTCATACCAGAGCAAATTGAATACCGGATTTACAGAATCCTTTTAAAAACGGAATGATTGACTGTACAGCATCATTGATTTCTATTTGTAGGAGGTGCCTTCAATAAGTTTCCAGACATTTAAAATTGTTGTAGACTCTTGAAAATTAAGTATGTTATTGCTATACGTCTTATGAGATGATTGACCAATTTTTATGATTTCAAATTCAAATGAACAGCTACAGCAGGAATTGGAATACACCCTACTAAAGCCTGATTGTCACAGCTGGTGAATTTCAATAATGCAAACTGGATGCGAGGACATTTAGAAGAATGATATGCAATGAAATTCTGTTTTAAACTTGGAAAAAAAATGCCACAGAAATGTCTGGAAACTTATTGAAGGCACCTCCTACAAATAGAAATCAATGATGCTGTACAGTCAATCATTCCGTTTTAAAAGGGTTCTGTAAATCCGGTATTCAATTTGCTTTGGAATGACAGCATATATATATATATATATATATATAACTACTTCATTTACTCACATAAATTTAATATACGAAAGTATAGATTTATGCGTAAACTTTAATGTTTTCCTTTTTTTTTTATTATCTCTATATAAATAAAATGAACTCATTTTTTCCCGTCTGATTTTGACATTAATAGGATTAAAAATCAAGATATTTCATGCAAATATAATATGCACAAACGGCAGAACAATATCTGAGGTGTGTTATAGGCTTATTATTTCTCAAATTCCTCGATAATCTTAGATTTCTATACTTTTTCTGCTGAGAAGTCACGGCCAAAATCGGTTAAGATCAATGGAAGTGGTAAAATATTTTCTCTCTAAAAAATTCCTCCTCCCCCTGCCACCACTTAACACCGTTTGGGGATCGTTCACAAGGAACAGTTGAGAAGAGAACACCGGTTTGGCTTCGTAGTTCTTTCATGTGAAGTTATTTAAAATCATTAAACTAAGCTGCAGTGCTCTGTGGCGTAGTGGTTAGCATGCTGGACAATTCACATTATATTTTCACGTTCGCGCCGACCTACCGTAGTCGTTTTTTTTTTTTGTTTTTTTTTCCTAAACAACTGGAATGGACTTTTCTTGGTGGCCGAACTGTTAACGTTGCAGATGTTTTTTTTTTTTTTTTTTTTTTTTCACACTTTATTTTCCTACTTTTACTCATGACTCCGGGTTTGATCCTTCCTACTTACCTACCATAACATTTTTTAAAACTCCCCCCCATCCCGGAAACAAACACTCGGGCAACGCCGGGTACCCCCGCTAGTATATATATAAATATACCTATGTGTACACACATACATGCACATATATATACATATATGTGTGATCGTTTATGTATATTCATGTTTATTTAATTTATTTATTTGTTTGTTTTCTATTGTTATTGTTAGTTTTAAAGCTATTTTGTATCGCTATCCTAGAGTAAGTTTTATTTTGTGAACACAGTTGCTTGCTATTTCTCGTCTACAGTTTAATAGATTTTGGGGTTCTTTAAAGTACAGGATAGCAAATTTTTCATGGAGGCATAATTTACATGGGTCATCTAAATGTCTGCACATGGTAGCTTGTCTCATTATTTTCCATTCGACTACTGGCGAATGTCCGCTTTCTTTGAGTTCCCAGTATTTTTAATGTGAGGAGTGAAGGGGAAATGGGGACCAACTCCCCGGGGATTAGGGGAGCTGGATAGTGACAATTGGTATGAAGGGTTGCCTCTACATTGACCAAGGTCTTATATGTGGGGTTGCCCCCACATATGGTCTTTGCTTGCAGTATCTGCCGGAACAGATACTACACTTTGAGGTATTTATTTGCTCCCCCACTGAGCAAATTAGGCACAAGACCGATTTTTAATGTGAGGAGTGAAGGGTGAAATGGGGGCCAACTCCCCAGCGAGTAGGGGAGCTGGATAGTGACAATTGGTATGAAGGGTTGCCCCTACATTGACCAAGGTCTTATATGTGGGGTTGCCCCCACATATGGTCTTCGCTTGCAGTATCTGCGGAACAGATACTACACTTTGATCTCGGTCCGAAGGTCGAGAATAACAGAAAAAAGGCAATCCTCTTTTCTAGTTATTTAAAAAGAAAATACAATTTTCTTATATATGGGTTGTGGAATTGCATTCACTAGTAAAAGATCTAGCTAATTTGCATATTCTTCTAAACATTCATTTTAATTAATTTCCTATTAGTTTTTTCGTTTTTCTCATGGGATGATCATCTTTAGTTAACTACTATGTGTAATTATATTCATGCAGATATTCTACATGATTTATACTTGCATATTATTTGTGTAAAAAGTTTACAGTAAACACAAAATTGTTTCCATATATATTTATGTATACGTATATATTTTTGTTTAATCTATCTATAAAAGTGAATGTGTCTGTGTATCTGTGTGTCTATATTTCCCTATGCAATAACTCTGTCAATTTTAAGTCTACAGACTCGAAATTTGATATACAGGGTACTGAGATTTGAGAAAATCTTTGTAATCCGTTTTCGGTCAGAAATTTGGCTGTTAAAGGGTCAAAGGTCAAATCGTTGACCTTTGACCCCTTAACAGCCAAATCTACCAAACTCATCCAACAATTTGGGGTCTACACAGTTGAAATTTTAGATATAGATTCCTTGGACATGGATCTAACTTAATAACTTGATTTGAGCCCCAAACAATAAATGTTAAGGGGTCATAATAGGGGTCGAAGTTAAAAAAAAATTTGACCCCTGCGGTCTCTCCCAAATCTCGAAAATATCAGCGAAAAAAGAGCTCTTTTTTCGCTGATATTTTTTAAAGTCATCCTCTCCTTTCGATTGTCTAGCCTTAATTTAAACCTACGTCACTTCCGGTTTGGTGGTGGTCGTAAAAGCAAAGACTTCAGGTTTCCTCCCTCCCCGTTCTTTTCCTCCTTTGTGGTACGGGTTCGAGCCTCGAGCCTGCCTTCCTACTAACACTTTTTTTTTTTTTTTGCTCAACATACACCTCCAAACACCCGGGCAACGCCGGGCTGAAATGCTAGTATATATATATATATATATATAATATATATATATATATATATATATATATTAACTATACTATCTGGCATGGCTCGAGAGACTTTTTATATATTATTATTATAGTAAATAATAAAACTATACTATTACTATGTTTTAATAATTAGTTTACTATACAATTTCAAACAAATGTACTATCTTTTAATGCCCAATTTAGGAGAGGGGGGATAATATCGTAGCCAAGAAAACGAAAAAGTGGTTAAAAAAAAAATAAATAAATAAATGTAACAAATAAAAGTTAACAAAAGCAAGCTACTCTTCCATCTACTAGGATAAGTTTTTTTTTTTTGTGTGTGTTTTAACTTACTTTAAAACGTGTATTTACTCTAAAACACAAGGTAGTGTCAACTCTTAAGTTAAAATCAGAAAAAAAAATGGCTGACATTAGACAGTCATCTGCAGAATCTAGATAATCGCTCAAAAGTCGAAAATTAAACAAAATCCTGGTAAAAACCCACTTAATAAATAGTGCTAGGACAACAGCATATTCTTTTCACTGTTTTGACTCTCTAGTGTGTATCCGATGATATATTATATGCTTTTATATAGAGAGATGTGGTTCTCGCTTGATTAACTGTGTTGGATATATACTCGAGAGTCAAAACAATGAAAAGAATATGCTGTTGTCATAGCCCTACTAATATTTCTCATGTTGCCATTTCACCATATTTCAAGGTATCACCTCTTTTGTCGAGGGGGGGGGCATGTGTTCTGCTGTCATGATATAATTCTCCCAGAGAATGAGGACAGGATAGTATTTGTTCATTCATCATATATAGTAGCATCCTTTTTCTAGTCCAGAGGTTCTCAACTAGGGGTAAATTTACCCCTAGGGCATAAAAAAATTATATAGTTAGGGGTAAATAATTGAAGTATCTGATAATTTAAAAAAATTATTTTTTTCAGATTGTGTTATACCTAAGAAACGAACATACCTGGATTCATATGTCTAATATGTCTTTAACTTTGTTGTTGTGGATGGTGTGAAGAAGCCTCGGGGTCTTATGTGAATCAAGGTCTGCAAGTTTAGTAACAATAAAGACAAAAACCAGAAACCGCCTAAAAACCAATGAATGGATCAGCAGTGTTTCCACTGATAACGTTTCTGGAGTTTCTTTTCATTATTTTTTTAATACAAAATGACTTCATAATTTTTTTTATTCAAAAAAAAAGTTTTGATTTTCTTTATTCTTGTGATATGAATGTATATTATTATTTTTATGAAAGTCTTCGAAGATTATTCGTGGTCTGAAGACATAATCTCCCCAGCACGGGTGATTACAGAAACATGTATGCACATATGTAGCCATGAATGTTTGTATAAATAAATTTAATATACCTGTTCTGTTTACTCATTGAGCACTTTTTGGTAGACACATGTTGTTTCATTGGATGTATTTCTAGGAAATTAAACTCTACTGCCATAATACTACTATTTTTACACAAAACTTATAATCCTAACCAATAAAAAGGCTCTTTTTGACTTTGTTTTCCTCTCATCTTATCGTTTGGTTGTTTTGTTTTATGGCATATCAACCCTTTTCGGGTAATTTAATGCCGAATCCAGTTATTTTGGAAATAGTATTCATGTTGCATCCAGTTATTTTGTAGAAGGTTTTTATTCTTCAAGCTCTTTGTATCTTCAATCGCTAGTTTGTAGTGTTTGGTTTGGTTGTTTTATAGTGGATTTTATCATTTTTGTTCCCTGCTCTGGAGAACATGAATGAGTTTTGCAATGGGAGAGGGAAAAGGGTTTGGTACATTTTAAGTTAGGAAACCAGTCAGGAAGCGGGGGAGATAGAAAAAGAAAGGAGAAATGGGAAGAAGGAAAAGGGGAAAAAGACGGGTTGTTGTTTTTAGTTTTGCAGAACATAATTAGGTTTTGCAAAAGAAAGTTGAAAAAAAAAAACAAAAAAAAAAACCATCAATGTTAGGTACATTTCATCTCAGGAAGGCAATATCTTCAGACAGCCTGATCTGATAATACCAGTGTCACTTTATGATGACTATGAATTTTTGTATGGGAGTAGAGGTTAAATGGACAAAGACATAGAGCCGTGGAGTCAATGATGGAAGAAAGGTTGAGAATGGCTGCTTTATGTCACCAAAAATGAGAAATTTATATGGAAAATTAAATTACCGACATAATACCATGACTATATGTGTATATACGTGCAAACACTTGTGAAGCATAATTTTTCGTCAATTGTGATGGTGGATTTACACTAGAGTAGAAAGTGGACCTTACGTTTCCTTTTAACAACCTTGTAAACCTCACTTCCATTATTTTGTCATCTAGTCCTCACAGTCGAGGGAAGCGGGGGGAGGGTCAATAATAGAAAAGTTGAGAATATCTGTTCTACTCATATATAATTAACATATGTGTAACTGACAAATATATAAAATAATACCATACTTCGAAGAGTTCTAAGTCGATACATGTTTGTATGGCATATCTAAATTTCCAGTGAAAAATCATTGGTCTATGAGGATCCAAAGGGTTGCCCCCCCCCACGTACAAAGACCCATAACCATCAGTGTATCTGTCAGTAATTGCTTATCTGTATAGCAGCTGACAGGATATATTGGAAATTTCCAGAATAATTCATGAAAAACCAGTATTGGCAGCTTCATTAAAAACTAGAACTTCACAGACCAACGGACTCTTTGTGACTCTCACCAATCTCTTGGACTGCCAAATTGCTGGTACAAAATTGGTTATTGCCTCCTTAAAAAGAAAAAGAACAAAGCATCCTCTGTACTTCTATATGCAGCACCAGAATACATAATTATTTTCAATCCCCCGTGGACACAGAAATGAAAACCTAAGTTTCACATGATTTTGATTTTAATTTATGAAGAGCCTTATTTAACTTCAAACAATACTTTAAACTTTGGCCGTTTTCCAATACAACTCATTATACACGTTTCATGATATAGATCCAATCTAGTCTATGATAGGATCCAAAGCATCCGACTTCTGCGCCTTTTAATATCGGCTTTTCTTTTCTATATCGATCTCTGCATTTTTTTTTTTTTTTTTTTTAATCAAACGCAGCCATTTTGTTTAACCAAAGCGATCTTTGACTTCTTAAAAAGACCCAGCATTACATATTCCTTAACTTGCTTTTGGGTTCGAGTGTCTGCAAACAGATATTTAGGTACGGTGAGATTATGTAACAAAGCCACTGACGTTGGGTTAGCAGTAGAAGTCATATACAAATAACCAAGCCAGCTGCACGATGTGACAGCAGAGATAAAAAGGACACACGTGTTCAGACGTAAAAATATTCAATACATGTTCGAGACGCGAGATAACGGAAATAGGCATGTTACACACGTGGCTTGCGAATGACAGGAAAGGCATGTCCTAAACATGGCCGAACAAGACAAAGTACCATGCGTTCGAAACAGCAGAGTCGTGTTAAGCACATTAGAGTACGAGAAGACTTTTAAAGAAGAGACGAGGCGTTATTCTGGAAGTACCTGTAAATAAATGTCTGTTCTGACTGAAAATAAATTCTTTCCTTGCCTTTGTTTCCTTGCAACTGTTCGCATACAATATATGAGTCCCGAATGTTAACATATAATGACTAAGTTACAATTGTAATTTCACCTATCCCTAAGGTGGATGTCTCATTTGTTGAATCTTATCTGATTGCAACCAGAATTTAAAGTTATAACAGTTGGAGTTTTTAAGAACGAAAGGATTGTCATTAGTGTTAGGACGATCAATCAGAACTGAGAATTGGAAAAAAAAAAAATCAGAACTTTTGGGAGTATCAGAATCAATAGTGGAAAAAATTTGTATATATTTTCTGATGCCAAAAACGATTCCTTTAATTATCTATTTCTATTTGATCTTGTTTAAAAACAAAATCTCCCACCTCTGGTAGTAATAATAAAATAAATATTTATTAATTTTAAAACTTCCAGAAAAACTAAAAACTATAGATCATCTCCCACAAGTGTATTTTTACATTGAGAAAATATCTGCACATTTAATACGTGTTTTTGCGTTCATCGTGAAAAAAAAAATAACTCTATAGTTATATATTTAGAAATTTATAAAGAATTGGAATCTGTAAGTTAGTACAGAATCAGTAATTGTATCGGCATCGGGAAAAATATTTAAATCGTCCCATCACTAATTGTCATGCGTAATTTGGATTGAAAAACTATACTGAAGATAGTCAGAAGCAATTTGTAGATACGGAAATGCATTAGGATGCTAAGGATATTTAGTTCAAGATTAAGTTGTCCTTATTTTTCTTTACAACGGAACCGATATAAACAATTGATCACTATTCTATGTGATAATGGTCACCCATGCCAGATGAGGCATCCCCGACTTATGTGCTGTGTCCGCAGTGCAAAGAGGACAGTGGCTGTCCTAAAGAAATAGTTGTACACATCTGAGACAAAGAAATGAGTCATGCCCGATTATGAAAATTATGTGTTTTACTGACCAATCAATGATCTTTTTGAGCTCTATATAAGTAAACCTATTTCGCTTATGCAGTTAGTAAATTCGCCGTGTAGCCTACCGCTCAGTTATAGCCGGTTTCTATTTTAGGCTTGTTCCTCATTTGTGATAACGATTCTTGATTAAAGTGTTCATTGCAAACTTGTATTTCTTCTTTTTATTTGCAGACTGTTATACTTATCTTCATAGTAGTTTCGGCCAACTCATCCTCTGGCCTTCTTCAGGTGATTAACCGTGTCCGGATAGGAATGCGGAGTCTTGTATCTGTATTCCCAGTAATTATTGCCTTCCATAGTTGTTGTTGCTTCACCACATTTTGGCTAACTCTCTCCCACAGAAGAGACGTTGCGAGCCTATCCTTGTTTTATCGTTATTTCCATGGCAGGTGCTCGTCTGAACTCCAATCTCTGGTCCCCCCTCGCCAATCTTTCACGAAAAACACCCGTCTAGCTGTATCCACTGTGAAAAATTTCCCCCACTCTGTATCTGTGCCTAAATCAAAACGCGGATTCCATGAACAAAGCTTCTTTCTTAGAACTGCACGCCTGTGGAACTCTGTTCTGTCTGCCTTCTTCCAACCGGACTACAACTTGGATGTCTTCAAGTCCAATGTTAACAAATTCCTAATGAACCGCCCCTTAAGTAAACACTTCATAAAATCTCCACACTAACGTAATGCACTTGCAATAACCCTTATCCCTGAGTGGCTTCCGGGCCTTGATAAGTGGTGATCACTGTGTAAAAAAAAAAAAAACTAATCTTCTGGCCTGCTTTGGGTAGGGTTGAATCTTCAGACAATGTTCACCTGGAACCATAGAGATTCAATGCCTCTAGTTACAGTGCAATGGGCCTTGAAGGATTCAAAAAAAAAAAAAAAAAATATATATATATATATATATATATATATATATATAATATTACATTTCTTGGTGCGTTTTTCCATTAAAGTTTACATCAGTTAAAGACTAGTTGACCTTTGGCTTTCTACATACATCACGTTCATTGATCCATGGGTGTCAGAGTACAAGCAACGCCCAGACCTGGTTTTGTTGATTACAGGTTCCTTATCCGATTCCGGGCAATGCCATGTATTCCTGCTAGTAATAAATGCTATTAAAGAAAGCCTGTTTCAACTTGCCTTTTACTTGTAACACTTATTGCATTTTCTGTAGGTTTTGTTATCTGCCTCATAAGAGTCAGGGTACAATCAGTACTTTGATCCAGTTTTATTTATTACACACAAGAAAAAGAGAGGGGGAAGAGAGGGGGAAGAGAGGGGAGTGGGAGAGGGGGGGAGCGAGAGAGGACAATTAGAGTAGATTTACCTGGAGCTGGCAAATGTTTATATTATGATAGTATTTTGGTTTGGTTGCTTTGTTTTAAGGCATATCTACCGTTTTCGGCTTATTTAATGCCGAATCCAGTAATTTTAGAAAAAGGTTTTTATGCTGCAAGTTATTTATATCTTCAAATATTTATTCATGTTGCTTGGTTTGGTTGTTTTGTAGAAGGTTTTTTTATTCTTCAAACTCTTTGTATCTTAAATCACTAGTTTGTAGTGTTTGGTCTGGTCGTCATGTCGTGGATTTTGTTGTTTTTGCTCCCGGCCTTGCAGAACATGAATGAGTTTTGCAATGGGAGAGGGGAAAAAGAAGTTATAGTATTAATGTTTTGCACATTTTAAGTTAGGAAACCAGTTGGGAAGTGGGGGAGGGAAAGAGAGAAAAGAAAAAAAAAAAGGAATGTGGGGGTGGGGGTGGGCTATTGTTTTTGTATTTGGTTCTGCAGAACATAATTAAGTTTTGCAAAAGGGAATAGAAAAAACAAACTACATCAATGTTAGGTGCGGTTTATCTGAGGAAACCAATATCTTTAGACAACCTGATCTAGTAGCACCAGGTATTATGAACTGGAAGGCGAAGACGGTTTAAAGATCGAAAGTAATGACCTCTGTGAACATGATATCTGAGGTTTGCAAAATAACAATATTTCAGTCTCTTTGTTTTTATTATGTATCTCTCTCTCTCTCTTTTTCTTTCTCTCTCTCTTTTTCTTTCTCGCCACAGGAAAGATTTATGTATATTCATTGCATCAGAAAACAAGATGGCGTTCAGAAAGGGATAGAGACAGAGAGTATGCAGTTGGTTTATTTGGAAGCTGTCTTTTCTTGCTTTGAAAAAAATGGGACTCCGCCACACTTTTAGTAATACAAAATATTTTCCTGTCATTATCCAATGTGATTGTCCATTGTGAATAGGATGCATGAAATAACCTAAAAGAGGTTGATATGCTGTAAAAAATTTAAAAAAAAATAAAAAATAAGGGCAGACCTGAAGAATCTTGCCCACCCTCTATTTTTTTTTTTTTTGTCTTTTTTTCAACTGATTAATATCGAAAAAAAGAAAAATGTCAATATTTAATTTTCTGCAGGGGTGCTCAGTTTCTAATGCAACATTTTAGTAAATCGATCACCCATTTTTAGACCAAATTTCGCCTTTTTAAGCAATTTAGTCTTTTGTTTTTCAGATTATTTTAAAAAGTGAAATTAAAAAAAAAGGCGAAATTACTTCAAAAAGGCAAAATTTGTGAAATCTGGTCTAAAAACATCGAGTGGTTTTAAAGTGAGTGATCGATTTACTAAAACATTAGATTAGAAACTGAGCACCCCTTAAATATTGGCTTTTTGTTTTGTTTTTTTTAAATTTTTCTTGATAATCTGGTAGACTAGTGTCTATTCAAGAATAATCCATTGAAAAAAATTGAAAATAAAACATGAGAATAAAAAATTAAAAAGTGTGGAAGAGCAAGATTCTTCGGGTCTGCAAAAAAAAAAAAAAAAAAAAAAAATGGCGAAAATATCATTTGCTGATTGAAAGAATTTATACAGTAAGGCTGGCTGATGACAGACTCTCTGGGGTTGCAATAAATCTTGAAGTAGAATGGAACCATTTTGGAAATAACCGAATTACATCTGCATATAAACATCAAATAATAAAAGAAAAACAAAGAAAGGAACAACAATAAAACAATAACCGTTAAAAAAAAGAAAAATACAATTTCTATAGAAAATGGAGAAATGTCAGTACCGTTCAATCAAAAAGACTAAACATTAAATCGGAAACGAAACAAACGAAAAACATCGATTCCATTTTGTTTAAAATGGTAAAGTAATATTGCATTGTCTTCTCACAGACCCAAGAAAAGACTGAAGACAGCCACATAAGGAGAATTCCGTTAAATTTCATTCTTTTTGGTTCCGTTTTCTTTTATTGTTTATCTTTTTAGGTCGAGATGATGTTTACTGGCCTTTGCTTTAGTCGACATTCATTTTTTTCCCCCCTCCCTTTAGTTTCCAACAAGAATTTATTTGATGAGATTCTTCACGGCTGTCAGACCGTTAAAAAAAAAAAAAAAAGATATTCAAAAATAATAACTGCTTACACAAAGTGCATAAAAATGTATATGTTATGTACAAATAGGTGCTTATATACACACTCAAATAGAAATATTCTGATTTACAATGCCGATAACCAACCATCGAATATGTAAAGAGCAGTTGCTTGTGCGGATGTATGTATGTATATATGTATGTCCAGCTAAAACTCAAAAACTACAAAACAAATACCGGCAAAATATATTCTTGATCAACATTTTTCCAGATTGATCTATATCTATAAATATAAACGCGAAAATGTATGTATGTGTGTTTGCTTTTTCTGTATGTCTATAAAAGGCTTTTTTCAGAGAAGCGGTCGCTCGCCTAAAAACTTTTATAAACTTTTTATATCACATATAAATCGTAATATCTCACAGTTAACAACGAAGCTCGCCTGTCTATTTAATTTGCTCGATTTCGGGAAGATAAATATTCAACATTTGTCGCTCGCCGCATGTGGGTTAGTCTTTTTCCTATAACATCTTGGGAAAATAAAAATAAAAAAAAGCATTCCCGCAGTAAATGAAATACTATCCCGCAGTCAAACTTGACCTCATTAACTCATTAAAACGGGCACCTGCCAAATCCAACTAATTAAATAAATTCAAAGATGTTTCCGTTAGCATCTTGCAGTGGGGCAATCGTTAACATCGTACGTTTATTTTTCACACTTTAATTTACAATTTGCCTCATACTTACTTTTTTTTTTACCCCCCCCCCCTCCCCCGGAGTTTCCACATACACCTCCAAGCACCCGGGCAACGCCGGGTACCCCTTGCTAGTATATATATATATAAAAGACAAAACGGATGCGCGCGTTTTTGTATGTCCCACAAAGGCTGTTCTCGGAGGAGGGGGGGTACTATTCTTTACAACTTTCTATATACTCCCTAAATCATAATATCTACGATTTGCGAAGGGGCGTCGTGTCTACATTTATTTTAATCGACTTCTATAAAATTTGCGTTATTCCATTCTGTTGCGTGTTTGTTGGTGTTTTTCGTATAAAAGCAAAACTGAAAATCGAAATAACAGCAAATCGTCTTGAAAGGCAATCCGCTTTGATCACTGTGGGGAATACTCTTTATATCAGACAATTGCTATTCATTAAGACACCCTCAGAGACCCCATCCCCTCTGGCTGGTTTGGGAAACAAATACGCTGGAAAGCTGAAAGCTTAACTGGCTTACAGCCAAACTTAAGTGCGTGATTTCATTTCTTTTTCTGCATGAACTCATTTACTTGACTTTCACTTTCTCCATGTCAACATTTTGAAAGCTAAATTAGAATACTTTTCAATCCTTTCCCTTCGTGGCCCAGCGGTAAAATGTCACGTTTTCCTACACTCTTTTCCGCCTTCGTCTCAAGGCTTCGGGTTTGAGCCTGCGTATCTACTAACACTTTTTTCTTTTTCAACACACTTTCAAACACCCAGGCAATGCTGGGCACTCTTACTAGTAATATCTAAATTAAAAAACAAAACAAAAAAAACAAAACAATTATTCTCTGGGAGTCAACTGGGACAGGTTTCATTGGGGAGGGGCTCGATTTTTTAATGTTGTTATGTACTAATTTGAAAACAAAATAGTGATTATTCGAGGAATTTATTATATAAAGGGGTGTGTGTGTGTGTGTGTGTGTGTGTCTGTCTGTCTGTCTGTCTCCCCCCCCGTCCAGCTACATAGAATGGGCTGGACGGAGGAGAAAGGAGGTTGGAGAGATGAAAAGAGGTCAAGAGTAACTTTGCCAAAACATGGATGCATAAGACCCATTCTACATGCCAAATATACATGTGAGGTTACATGATCAACAGATCTATAAAAGCAGTATTAATTGATGGACAAATGATTGCAATCACTTTGATCGAAAGCATCATCTAGAAACAGCTCAGTCGCCAAAATCAAAGACAAACCACAGAACTACATCCCAGCAATGCCATAAGGACTTATTGTTGCCTAATCAACCACTGCCACGTTAATATCTAACAGGTCTGGACTAATAACCCCTTCTAGACAAAATGGGAGAGGGGATGTGTGCCAGGTGGATGCTTGTCTGTTAGAATGACGAGGACCATCTGACCATTCTGGAGGGATGATGGATAACACGTGCTGAACTGTGAAGCAAGTGTGGCATAATCTCTAACCACTCATCTCTCAAGTCACTATTGCTTGATTTCAGTGGTGAGGAAAAGTTTAGCACGACTCAAAACAATGCAGAGATAAGTGGAGAAAACACACAACACCTGGTGTTCCAAAATGGTCACCGATTTTGGTACTAACCAGGTTCAATGTTGCTTAACTTCAATTTGATTATGCTGTATTATTATGTGATGGGCATAGTACATGTAAAGTGCTGATTAAAATTTTGTTAAGTATGTGGAAATATATCTTATTTCAAACAAGCTGAGCATGTGGGGTGCCCTTCCACGAATGAAAAATTTACTTCCACCATGACTAATGTTTGTGCAAAATTAAAAAAAAAAAATTCAAAGAGTGGTTATTGAGAAAAGTGCAAACAAGTGGACAGTTGAACGATTTTAGGGCAATTTTATTCCTATAATGCCACCTGGATGGAAGGGGGGAGGGGATAACCAGAGTTATTCCGGAAAATCTGTTCTGGCAAAAATTTAGTTTCACCATAACTAATGTTTGTGCAAAATTTCAAAATAATCCTAAGCGTCGTTATTGAGAAAAGTACGAACGGACGAACAGAAGCGAATTACTAGGTCCAATTCCTCCTTTGTTGGGGGACCAACAACTATGTGTACTCTTTACAGGGATATGAAAGCAGGTGACTGATGTTATACAGAAACAAACAGAAATAGTTATGTTCATGGTTTTGTATTTCATTGTGCTGAGCAGAAGATACCTCTGGATACAATGGTCAAGATAATCGTCCAGTATGGGCACTGCTCAGACAGAAAGAAACTGCAACCTACTATCTGTACAACTGCAAAGAAAGCTATGGCAATACATAAAACTCCTTATTCGAGAAATAGCGTAAATAAGGTCCTGAATCAGAACACTTCGCTCGGTAGGGATTACTATGATAGACAGGGGGCACCTGATCACTATCAAGCTACTCGCCAACAACCAGCAAAGAATGACGGGAAAGATCATGGGTAGAAGAAGCAGAGGATGACACCAAGAAACATACATTGACAGTCAGAACCCCTGGACGACATTAAAAATAATGAGCAACAATGAATTCATGAATACCTTGAGGGTGAGAGATAGATGGAGAGCTGTAGCCTTCAATATCTGTACCAGGCAGGACACCACTTGAATTGAATGAATGGATGGATGAATGAATGAATGGATGGATGAATGAATGAATGGATGGATGAATGAATGAATGGATGGATGGATGAATGAATGAATGAATGAATAGGCAAATGTGTATACAAACACAAGCAAACACGTAATAAGCGCCTACAAAGTTACAAATATATATAATTTAAAAGATTTCAATTATTTTGAAATTATATTCTAAATAAAGAATGCACACAATGGTCCCAAAGTTGCTTACAACTGTTTCCACACAATGTTTATTTTCAATTATGAAAAAAAAAAAGTTTATAACAGCATCTTTCTTCAGAACATGCAATTTCCTTTGCATAAAAAAAAATGTCCAGGAAAAAAGCTTCAAGTCCAAACGAAAAATTCAAATGTAGCTCTCATGTTAGATACTGCTATATATATATATATATATATATATATATATATGTATGTATGTATTCACACACACACACACATATATATATATATATGTGTGTGTGTGTGTGTGTGTGAATACATACATATACCTATGTAAGGTTAATAACAGATAATAATTGAGCACTCAAATGAGGTCAATAAAATTTCAAAACTAATATTTTACAAAATAAAAAAAAAAAAAAAATCAGAAAAAAATCAGTACCATCAGTTAAAAAAAAAAAAAAATGTAACCAATATCTGATCACCTACAAAATACAAAATAATATTATGTCGAAACTTTAAAGAGTTCTATAGTTGATAGCCGAAAGAGCTCTTGAGAAACTTCCGCCTATTTTATTTAAAACTGTATATAAATTCTGTACTTCCAAACATATATATATATATATATATATATATATATATGTGTGTGTGTTTGTATGTGAATATAAAATCTTGATATTGAAAATTCATTCAAATTTTTCAAAAACCTTTATAAACCTGTAAGGAAGGTATACAAAATCTTATTTATCCGACAAGGAGCACAAATAAACAAGAAAAACCTTATTACATGGAGTTTCAAAGACTGCAATCCTTCTCATCAGAGTGAAGAGGTTTGCAAAATATACAATAAATTTTGCAGGTTAATGCATTAAAGAAAACAAACAATACGATATCAATCATACTTACATTAAAAAAAGTTATTTAACAGTTAGTGACAGTTTAAAGGGATTCAATGAGATTTAATGAGATTACGAAAGAAAAAAAAAAAAAGCATATATATATAGTAGCAATATATAGTGTAGCGACTATGTAATATTTGTCTATATAAATAAAAATATATTTTGCTCTTTATTGAGCACTCTTAATAACTTCCTTTTAATCCAAAAGTTTTCCTTCTTGAATACATTTAGCTTGGTATATATATATATATATATATATATATATATATATATATATATATAGGCAGCATTTTTTCTCTATGGCATATTTCATTAAATAAAATAGACGTTTTTTGTCTATTAATTCTATTTTCGATCCTTTCCAACTTCCAAATAACAGTCTTCACTTCTGGTGGAAACTGGTTGCTGTAATCACCATGTTTATCATAAGTCCGAGTACTTTAAAATCCTTCAGGATTCATTGTCAGGGATAAATTAATCTAACTGGCTTTGAACAATTTATAAAATTTTTTTTTTTCTTCATTGGTTAATTAAAAAATTTATAAATTGTTCAAAGCCAGTTAGATTAATTCATCCCTGACGATGAATCCTGAAGGATTGGAAAGTACTCGGACTTATGATAAACATGGTGATTACATCAGTCAATTCCTGCCAGAAATGAAGACTTATTCGGAAGTTGGAAAGATCGAAAAATAGAATTAATAGACAAAAAAAACGTCTATTTTATTTTATATATATCTATAATATAAAACTGAACGTCTGTGTGTGTGTCTGGTCACGAATAGACTCCTATATGGTTGACTATTATAGAAAACTGATCACATATAATGATAGAAGATGTATCGAGACACAGGAATGGGTATGTTTGCTCTGGCATAATGATGATTCATTAAAATTGTGGGGTCTGCGTACACACCTGGTCCACAAAGTATGGAAATATAAAATTTAAAAATTTAAAAAAAAAAAACGTTTACAAGTGTTTTTGATATAGATGTACATAATAATACTTTAATAAGTATGTTTTAACCTAAATAGAGATGGTATAATAAAATTGTGGAGTCTGCGTTCGCGCCTGGCCGCCATAGAATAGAAATAGGCACAAACTTTAATAAAGACTTTTCATATCTATCTGCGTAAGTATACTTTGATAATTATGTTTCAGTTTGAAGAAATATGCTATAATAAAATTATGGGGTATTCGTTCGTGCCTGACCTTCATAGAATGGAAATATGTTACAAAGTTTAACAAGGTTTTTTTAATATAGATCCACAGAATATTGTGATAAGTGTTTCAGTGTGAACAGGTATGCTATAATAAATTATGGGGTTTATCTATTTTATTTTTACTTTCATCATATTTTGCTTTAGTTTTGATACCCCAAAATTCAAAGCTATCTCTTTACAACCCTTCCTTTTCATAACCTATCATAATTTCATAAATCAGAGTCCATTTTCTGTAGGCTGTTTTTGAACCCAGTCAACGACGGGTACTTTTGCTAGTTATATATATATATATATATATATATATATATATATATATATGTGTGTGTGTGTTTGTGCGTGTGTGTGTGTGAGAGATAGAGAAGGGAAGATATAAGCAAAGTTATAAGCAAAGATGTGAAGAAACAGAAAACTGTTTGAAGTAATAGATATTGTTAACACTAGTTGTGTATGTACTCCTCAAATTGATGGTAACTACAAGAGTTGTCTATCTTTGTTTTTGAACAAAAAGATGAGATGAAAGAGAAGAGAATAAACAAAGCATATCTTACCACTAACCGCATACTCTTCAGAAGTAAATATTTATTTTACTTACCTAAAATAAAAAAGAAAAAATTAGAAATAAAAAAACAAAAACAAAACAAGTGACATATTTCAATTGCATTCATTATTATTGATATCCTATATTCAATAGTTTATTTTAAATTTCAACTGCTTTTTTTGTTTTTTTTTAAATCATACCAGCAAGACAATCTAATACTACCCGAGCTCTGCCATTACTATTTAATGTTCCCTATTTCTTTTATTATTCTATTAATATACACTGGCGAGAGGAATTGACCAATCAAATGGAGCCACGCTCTGCTAGTAACCAATCAGAAACGGGAATCACTCAACAAAACATATTGGATATTTTTTTTTAAAGTAAATGTTTACAAAAGAAATTACCATGAAAAGTAAACATATCTACAAATTATTTAATTCCCTCAAAACTTGTTTATTTTGTTTATTATTTTTTTACAAAGATTTTTAAACAGCAAAAAAAAAAAAAAAATACAAAAGAATGCCTTTGATATAAGAATCCTAGGTTGCTTGAATGCTGTGCTTAAATATCACATGAATAGAGAATCAGCAGGGACAGTTGTGCACTGTCGTACATTTGTTGCGCCTTAATTTGTCGTACCTGAATGGTAAAACGATGAATTATCCAAATCCGCCTGAAAATAGTTACTTTGTAATTCCATCATTTGTTCCTATTTACTTGCCTACCCACGAGGGCAGAGTTAGACACAAGGTCTGTTTGTAATGTGGGGGAAAATCCAGCTCTCCAAAAAAAAAAGAAAAAAAAAGGGGGGGCACTCTAGATAGGAACAAAAAATAAAAATTGTCCCAGTCATAAAGGATTTCTGCTCCAGTGACCGAGGACAGAAAAGATGAAGTGTAGTGTCAGAAGAACAGATACTACACTTTTTTCCTAGCCAAAAAGGCTATATTCACAGAATGGCAAAGAAAACATAAAATAAAGTTGTTTTTTTTAATTTTTTTTTCATTTTTAACAAGGCTTCCGTAAATATGAAAGGAATCAAACGAATGATCCGTACTAATCCCAGCATACCTGAACGAATGTTCCTCACACACCAAACACCTTATTTATCCTTTCATCTTCTCTGATGGTATCCAAGGGACATATTCCACATGGAAGCAATCATGTCTTTAATTCTTTTATTTCCTCTGTCAGTGAATCTGTTTTCAATGCTAAATGATGGAGCGAAAGTGAAGATCATATTTCTCCACTTTTTTTTTTTTTTTTTTTTTTTTTTTGCATGTACAGGATGTTGGTCTGGCTGTGAAACCGAGTGTAAATATCTGGAGATTGGTCAACCATGGTTAAGTCGGAAGGAAATCAGAAATAAACTAATGTTAAAGCATATAAGCGGATATGGTAAATTTTTTTTTAACTTGGTTTCCACCATAAGATTTTCCTTTAAAATGACAACTTTTATAGGTTTTCGGGTGTGCTGAAACCGAATATCGCATTTAAATTTTCTGCAAATAAGCAGTCTTCCAGATATTAAGCAATATAATTCCTTATGTTATAAATGGTGGTCATTGTTGCACGTGCAAGCGTGCGCATATTTAAAGGAAAATGTTAAGGTGAAAACCAAGTGAAAATGAGAGACATTTTCAAACTGGAACTCTTACTGAAAACAGGATTTTTTTTTTTTTTTCTTTTTTTTTTTTTTTTAAATTTCTTTAATTTATCACAAATTGAACATTCACAGGCAAATATATAAAAAATGATGCTAAGTTTGCTGCAAAGAAGATGGGCTCCCTTTACTGGGCTAGAAAATTTCTCACACCTGCTAGTATTCTATAGCTCTACAAAGCCACCATTCACTCCCGCCTGTAGTACTGTTGCCACATCTGGGCTGGTGCACCGACCACTACTCTCCCTCTTTGACAGGGTGTAAAAATAAGTCTTTAACTAGTTAACCTAATAGGTCCTGTGCTGTCTACCAAGCTTCAGTCTCTGTTTCATCACCACAGTATTGCATATTGTGTTTCTGCAACTGTAGTTTCTATTTTTGCTTCCCTAAAATCCAAATTTAATCATTTCTTGAATATGACACATAAACTGTCCTCGGACAAACATGACTTCCAGCAAAATTCCACCCCTTCACTGTAAAGAGGCCTCTTTGGACTTGAAATTCCCTTCTGCTCCTTGTTTCTTAAGATTGTTCACATCGCACTTAAATTTCTGCACTTTGGTACAAGTGTCTTGCTGCTCAACTCCCTACCCAGGATCCCTCCTATAAATTGTGCATTTCCTTGGACTGCTCATCTTTAAGGTTCCCTTTCTGCTCCTTGTTTCCCCTAGACTCTGCCAACACGCAGATATTTAAATGTAATGTGAACAAACATCTTGCTGCAAAATTCCCTACTTAGGATGCTCCCAATAAATCTGGTTCCAAATCACAGTAAGGACCCTTATGTCTCACTGGCCATCTGCCTTGTTGAAAGTGGGTGGGGTGGGGGTGAATAAATGTTGTAAAAATAAAGTTTTAAATCCAATAAGATGCCATGCTACCTAGTTCGAGAAATAACTCAAGAAGGATTACATTGCAGTAAAGAAGCCAAATCAAGACGAGATAAACAAATTGCCTGGGAACAAAGTGTAGTATCTGTTCTGATGCTACACTTATTATATTCTATCCTTTGTCAGTGAAGGAGCACTCTTTCTAGAGTGGAGCAGTTTTTATTTTTGCTCCAATCCAGAGTGACCCTTTGGGGAGTGCTGGATTTCTCCCACATTAAAAAACAACCTTGTGCCTAACTTTGCCCTCGTGAGGAGACAGGTACATAGGCACGCTTTCAAACTGGAACCTCTTAAAATCAAGTGAACTGAAACTTTCCACACAGCAACTATTAGCATACGGAACGGACGCCAATAAAACACTAATCGAAAAGAGTTCCAACTATCGTAATGTTGGCAAACAAAGTAAAATAAAAATGCAGGACGTCTTACTTTAAAAATCTCAAAATACAAACTGCCTGAAAACTAATATACGTTCGTTTATGTGTTCGGTTTGGGAATGAATAATTTGCGTAATTGCTTCCTCAACTGGATGATCTGCCAGTTTTTCTTGTTTCTATGCGTTCGTATATTCATGTCAGCCTCCCTTTCCTGCTTATACAAAACACCAGGCGTCGTCTCTTTTATAAAACAACTAGCAGGCTGCCCAGCATTGCCCGGTCATGAAATACACTTAAATATGATATTTTGATTAATGCAGATTTCGTATTTATTATTATATTATATTGGATCCCAATATATAGTAATGATTTTAAAAGTTAAGAAAAAAAAAAAAAAAAATGACCCCTGCGTCGCCATCGAGAATCGAAATCAAAACGTTTAGCTTACGATTTACTGTTTCCTTTGACGTTAATGCCTGAGCTATGAAAACGTTTGCTGCAAGGCTACAAATTAAAACATGAACCAATAGCTATTACGTCATGCATGCATATTCGTAATGCCGTTGTTTGACCTTCACCTGGCAAATTCCATTTTTTTTAAATTTTCACACTTTGGCACCAATTTTTCCCGGCTAAGACCCAAATATACAGCTTTGCATGGGTTCAAATACCCTATATATTAAGTTTCATGTCTGTATATAAACTGATAGAGGAGTTTGGTAGGCAAAACTTTATATATATATATATATATATATATATATATATATATATATATAGAGAGAGAGAGAGAGAGGTTTGTTTTTACTATAATCTTTTTACACAAATACAGGATGACCCCCCCAAAAAAAACAAAGGACATTCAATTGTTTTTTCTGAGTATTTTACAGTCAACGGAGAAATAAAGGCCAAAGACCCTAGTGTTTTGATGTGATGTTTTGAATATAATAAACTAGCTATGACCAAAATTTAATTTCATTCGAACAAAACACTAAGAAACGGGGCCTAATTAGAGTTGGGACCCGTTTTTTTTTTTGTCACCCTGTATTACGCAAAATCATGTAGAATATCTGCATGGATATAATTACACGTAATAGTTAACTAAAAATGATCATCCCATAAGAAAACCGAAAAAACTAATAGGGAATTAATTAAAATGAATGTTTAAAAGAATATGCAAATTAGCTAGATCTTCTGCAGATGAATGCAATTCCATGACCCATGTATATAACAAAGTTGCATTTTCTTTTTAACTAAACAGAAAAAAAGATTTTTGATATGAATATCAATACACGGAAAAAAAAAATTATAGGAGTATATAGATCATGCTCTTGTTGAAATTGTGGAGTTTACGGAAAATGCTGAAAAGTGTCGAGATGCTAAGCGCCTTAATCATAATGCAAAAAAAAAAAAAAAAAAAAAATCATGAACATTTGTGTGCAATCATTGGTTTATTACAAAAAAAAAAAAAACAATTAAAAATATCTAAATATTTTATCTTGATTAGAACAAACAAAATCATGAAAAACTCTTGAAAAGAAAATCATAAAAAAAAAAAACTTTTTTTGTTAAGAGTTGTTTCTTATTTAAAAAAAAAAAATTATTCGTGAAAATTGTTTTTTTCTGGATTTGAACTTTTATTTTCTAAAAGTTTCATAAAAATTGTTCAATAATTATTCAAGGATATTGTTTTCAGTTTTAAATTAATTTTTGGTGCTAATGCAGGGAGTGATCCGCGCTATTTTTTAAAATCGTATTTCCACGTTTAATTAAAGTTTTATGATATGTTTTTTTTTATTCAATTGTAAGGTTAAAGTATAGAATAGGTACAAAATACTCTCCCCTCCCCATGTTAAGAATGGCTTTAAAAAAAATAACGTTATTATTTCAGCACGGACCACTCTCTGCATGAGTACCTAATTTTTCATGGAATTAGCTTTATACTGACGAAAATAATATTTTTCATTGATAAAAATTGGCCAGTGTTTGCATGAAAAAAAAAAAAAAAAATTCTGTTCAGCACGTTGCAACGTTTTCAGTAAGCTACCCAAACGAATTCCAACAATAGAACAATCTTTATACAGCATAAATATCAAAAAAGTTTATCTCCCTTTCTCTAAAATAATTCTCTTGCCCATCACGACACCTCTCCTATTCTGAAAACATCCTATTTGATTGGCTAAAATGATTTTCATTGTCCAGTCAAGGAACGCTTAATGCAAAAAGTAATCCTGAATACTTTACTCTTTTTGAATGAGATCTGATCTAGTCAATAAGTAAGGAAACTTTTAAATTTGAATGTAAACATTTAAACAATTCAGAATGCTGTCAATTTTTCTTGAACGTTGAAAGAATTTTATTTTGTAATAGCTGACCTTTATAAGCCACAAAATACAATTAATTTTGCAAAGACTTTTCCCTATTATTGTTTAATTTGATTATTTTTAATGTGCATATTATCCTTCCCCCCCCCCCACTCTTCTGCAAGTTTTCTTTCTGTATTTGTCAAACTTCGGCAAGTAACTATTGAAAAAGAAACTGCGGCACTAACCCTAGTCAGGATTTACTGGCTTCCTTGGAAGAAAGAAGCAACAAATGAACCGTTATCTTGCCAAATCGCTTTATTTTTTGACTAGCATGGATATTCGGCGTTGCCCGGGTAGACATAGCTTCTATACTAAGAATATTGACCCCTCCCCCAGAAAAGAAGAAGTAGGTGATAGCTTCCTCATCAGATATTTCGGCAGCCTGTGCGGCCGCTGGACCCCCCGCCCCCAAATAAACTTTTTTTTCAGTCAAAATAATAGTAGTGAGTGTCTGTATGACTGAAAAAAAAAAAAAAAAAAAAAAAAAAAATTAGCTACAATAGGCAGGCTCGAACCTTTATTTTTTTTTTTTGCAGTGCTTGGTATTCCCAAATGGTCACTCATTTTAGTACTGACCAAGCTTAATGTTGCTTACCTTTGGTGATCTGAGATTATGCCGGATATTTTAAAACATCATTACATGTTATTCATTGCGATCATTATTTTCAATTTGCTTATACAGTAGAACCCCTGGATACGGCATTAAAAATTAGTAACAAAATGCAGTACAGTATATAATACGCATTTTTATAATCAATAACATAAGTAACACCGTAAGTCGGGGGGATACCGTAACCAGGGGTCAGAAAAACAATGTTTTCCATATCGCAACCTTAAAAAACAGTATCATAGGACCACCGTATTCCGGGGTTCTAATGTAATGCTAATCATCATTCAACTGGCGATCTATCCATCTTATTAACCATTAATTTGAATGGCTTCCATGTGTAATTTTAAAATAAAATTAAAGAAAAAAAAAACAAAAAAAAAACAAACAGAGGAGTTGAGCATTATATTTTATGTGCAAAAAAAAAAAAAATAGATAATTGTGTATTGAGTTTTGATTGGTTAAGATAGGAGATACATTTGAAATGAAGTTGGGCACAGGTGTTGTGCGAGGTACACATAATTTATATATCAATTGGAAATAAGCACATTGACATATTTATGTTGAGGTTTATGTGGATAAAGTAAAGGTAAAAATAAATCAACTGGGCGAGGAAAAGAGCAAACAGATAAATTATCAGAAAAAAAATAATAAAATCATAAGATGAAAGATGAACGCTTATACAATCGAGAACACAGGTATAGATATTTAGAGAGGGAAAGAGATATGGGGAGGAGACGAAGAGAAGGGGAGAGAGTGAGAGTGAAAGAGATGAAAGGACAGATATAAAAAGAAAGATAGAGAGAGAGAGATAAAGAGAAAGATATAGAGAGAGAGAGATAAAGAGAAAGATAGAGAGAGATAAAGAGAAAGATAGAGAGATAGAGAAAGATAGAGAAAGATATAGAGAGAAAGATAGAGAGATAGAGAGAGATAGAGAGAGAGAGATAGAGAGAGATAGAGAGAGAGAGATAGAGAAAGATAGAGAGATAGAGAGAGAAAGATAGATAGAGAGAGAAAGAGAGAGAGAAAGATAGAGAGAGAGAGAAAGATAGAGAGAAAGAGAAAGATAGAGAGAGAGAGAGAAAGATAGATAGAGAGAGAGAAAGAAAGATATATATAGAGAGAAAGAAAGATATATATAGAGAGAAAGATATAGAGAGAAGGAGAAAAAGATAGACAGAGTGAGTGAGAGAGAGTGAGAGAGAGAGAGAGGAGGAGTGGAAGAGAAAGAGAGAGAGAGAGAGAGAGAGAGAGAAAGAAAAGGGCGAATAATTAATGGAAGTAGCTGCATATCATTTTGCTATATACAAACATTTTTATATTCTCTAATGAAACACCTGGTGGTGCAGGGTCGTCAGACAGCAGTTGGTTATGTTAGCATGTTACAAAAGGCATTTTTGATGATGAAAGGTCATCGTTTGTGGGGGGATGGATGGTTATTCCAACAGGATAATGCTGCAATCCACACTGCAAGATGGACCTTGAGCTTTCTACAAGAAAATGGAGTCCATCTCTTGGGATATCCTGCATGCTCACCAGACTTGAACCCAATAGAAAGTGTTTGGGAATGGATGACAAGAGAGGTTTATCGAAATGGCAAACAATATTCAACATAAATGAACTTCGTGAAGCCATCTTCAGAAACTAGAGCAGGACCCCCCCCCCGTACCTTAATGGAAATTCTTATTTCTAACATGTCCAAAGAATTTTTGAAGTCATCAAAAGCAGTGGAGGTAGAACTCATTATTAAGTTTGATTGTTGAATGTTTTCATACACTTTTTGTACAATATAATAGAATTTTTGTCGTTGGTCTTATAATTTTGATTATGTGTAAAAAGCCTAATTTAATAAAAATGTTAATTTTAAAAATAAATCTTTGGAATGTAGCTTTTTGTTTCCATAACGTTTTAGATTGTAGTATTGGTAACCTTAAGTCGGAAGAGTTTAAAATCTATCCTTAAAAAAGGTTTGTTTTAAAAGATTTTTAAGTGGTCTTAAATTTTTAATCAGCAGAGTAGTAATGATTTCAAAAGTTAAAGAAAAAAAAAACTGACTTCAGTGTCATCAGCTGGAATCGAAACCAAAACATTTAGCACTCCAACCATGTCTCCTAAAGTAAGAAAGATTTAATATCAAACAACTTGAATTTGGGCCAAAGTAAAAATATGCCGTCAAGTTGAAATGAACAATTTGCATTTCAACTTTCTGATATATAACTGTATTCATTATTCATCCAAAGATTTTTACGACACTCCCCTCGATAAAACATTCATGGCAAACACTCGGCTAGCTACAACCACTGCCAACAATTTCCATTACTCTCTATCTGTACTTAAAACTAAGAGAAAATTTCATGAACAAAACTTATTTCCCAGAGCTGACCGTCCGTGGAACACAATACTAATTGTAACATGATCGTTTTCAAGTCGAATGTAAACAAGTTCTTGTTGAGCTGTTTTTGTAAAGAATTACTTTCTACCCAATTTCCACTATTACCGTTTATCACAATGTTCACTTAATTATACTTATCCTCGAATGGTCTTCAGGCTTTAATAAGTGGTGACTTCCTAGTACAAAATAAAAAAAAGGTAAATATAGTATATAAAAGGCACTATGTCTGTCTGTCTGTGTCTCCATATTTTCAAACTATCTCTTCAGAATCTAAAAGTTGCAGAGCAGCGCTAGGGGCCTCAAATGATTGGATTTTTTATGGACCGCTTTTTTTTTTAATGGATCTTTAGCTGGTTAAAATAGTTTTTAAGGGGTCAAAATTGAAAAAAAAAATCATTATACATTGTGTACATTCATATTATACGTGTCACGTTGGTACAGTGGTAACGTCACCAGCTTTGAATGCTACAGTTTTGGTTTCGGTTTCGGTTCTAGCTGACGGCTCCCAAATACTTTTTTTTTTTTTTTACTTTTGAAATCACGACTATGAAATCTGAACAAATTAAAGTATCGTATTTAAGAGTATTTTAGGACTGGGCAAAGTCGGGTGCCCCCCCCCTTCTAGTTAAAATATAAAAGACTTAAGAAATTAAAATTTGGATCAATTTTTATAATAGCCATCATCTTGTAGACGTAATCTAAAAATAGCAGTTCCTATCATTTATTTCAAAGCCTTGGTAGCCATTAAATCTTCGTGAGTCTTCATATTCATCATGTATCCCGGTTAGATACAGCCTGACAGGCAGCATCTTTGTAGCGACTATACCATATCTGAATTCCACAATCTTTCTAGAAATAAACCAAGATAAGATTGCAGAATCAAAATATGATATTTGCAAGAAACTTCTACGCTCACACCAGTTTAACAGACAAAAGAAGGTGAACTCTAACTTCATACAGATACCGTACTAAAAATGCACCGAAGTTGAATGAAGGATATTTAATCACATTCGGTTTAACGTGCTTTACATATTGGCATGTCTTGGACGACTTTCAGAAATTCATTGCTAAAATAACCTATCGCTGACCAGGTCTTTATCTCTCTTTGTCCCAAATCCATTCTTTTCACTCCCTTTTAAGACTTCCTTGGCATTCCCCTGCCAACCGACTTTGCTACTTTATTGTTCTTTATTCAATACATGAAGAACTCTATTTTTTTCTATGTGACCAAACTAGCAAAGACTCCTGTTCTGCACACATTTCCCTATATTACCCAGATTTAACCTCCTTCTAAGCTTATCTTTAAGACTCACATTACACATCCATTGTATCATTCTTACATTATTTCTCTCCATGCAACACATATCCTCAACCGTCACTGGTGAGGATTCATTTCCATATATCACACTATTCACACAAGCCTGATAAATTTTTCTCTTATTTCATACCAACAACCAACCAATCAGAACTCTGAAAATAAGCTGACCTAATAAGCATAATGGAACATCACAGTTTGCTGTGTGAAACACCAACTGGTTCTGTTTTTTTTTTTTTTTTTTTTTCAGAATAGACTCAACTGTATAATCTATCAGCTGTAATACGTCCTTGACAATCAGTCCAACTGTGAATTTGTTGCTATCAGTCTGAGTTATGGTTCTGTTCAATCCTAGTTTTACCTTTTTTCCAAGAAGGGTTACTTTATTGCCAATTGCCTGAGGTGCCTCTACTGGGCAATGCTGATGAGACCGTTTAGAGATTTTTTTGTAGGCCAGAGTGCACTTCACTTAGTGCACTGATTTTTCAAAACCTGACCTTATGTCTGATAATCTTCAGAGAGGTAAATAAAATTTAAAAAAAAAAAAAAAAAAAAGGTTGAATTATTTTACGATGCCATAAACGCTAAAGCAGTAAAAAGACAATGTCATCCATAAAAAGAGACAATATAACCGAACCGTGACTTAAAAAGTCTAGAGCCAAGTTGTCTAACAGAATATTATTTAACTTATGAAATTCGTTTTTACACATTTTTAAAATTAGTATTTAGAGAAATAAATTCTATTCATTCAGAAATTATTAAAAGTTAACATTGTTTTGTTGTTTTTTTTTTTAAAGAAAAATAATAAATATATTTTTTTTGTTACTAATTATTTCATTTAAATGTTTGAGGTGATACAGAAAAAAAAATGAAAAACAAATAAAAAATACCCCCCCCCCCCCGAATGTTTTTTTTTTGTTTTACAAAAGGAGTCAAGGATAAAGGTTAATGAGTGTAAGGTAGCAAATGTGACAATATCATAGTAATCATTAGTGGAAATTTGGTAAACGGCTCATCAAGAACTTGTTTACATTGGACTTGAAGACGAACATATTATAGTCAGTTGGAAAGCAAGGAAACAGAAAAGGGTTCCACAGGCGTGCAGTTCTAAGAAATAAGTTTGTTTATGGAATCTTTGTTTAAGTTTAGGTACAGAGAAAGGGTGGAGGAAATTATTGATAGAGACTTCAGATAAACGAGTATTTTTTGTGAAAGTTTGACGAGAGGGGTAACAGATTGGAGCTCAGACGAGTGCTTGCCATGAAAATAACGATAAAGCAGAGACAGGCTTACAACCTCTCTTCTATGGGAAAGAGGTTGCAAGGAAGAGAAAAAGGCATCCTGTACTCGGCTACAAAGTTTATTTTGAACTCTGTCAAGGCAGAATAAAGTGCTTTGATCAGCTCCTGCCCAGATATGGCAACAGTATTTCATCCTAGGACTTACTTGGCTCTTATACAGGTAGAGAATTGCATCAGCAGTGAGATATCTATTGGAGCGGTAGAATGATCCCACCATTTTTTCAGCAACCTTGGCAACAGATTTGATGTAAGTGTTTCATTTCAGATCAGCAGTAACGGTTAGACCCAGAAACTTGTCAAAACATGGAACCTTCCCAAGACCAAGAGCCATTCATTTCAATTGATGCCAGGCTGGGATCAGAGCGTTGATGATGTAAAGATAGATGCTTGGTTTTAGATGCATTAAAATTAATCAGCCACCTCTTTCCTTATTGTATCACATGCTCAAGATCAGAGGAGAGGGAATCAGAGAGAACTTGGTCGTTTATGGCCTTTGAAGTGTTGCGATAGTGTTTAACCAATACATGCTAAAAATTAAATTTCATTTTTGTTCCTTAACTTCTGATATTCGTTTTTATTCCTTCACAAAAGTAGTACTTGGAGAAATAAATTCTATTCATTTAGAAATTAAAAGTTTAACAATTTTTAAAAATATCATTTTAAAAACGAATTTTTTTTTTTTTTTAAATTCTCACTTAAAAATAAAAATCAGCACTAATGATAGCTCATTTAAAATTAAAGAATATAGTAGAGGTTATCTACCTTTAGTTTTAAAATGTTTTCTGTGACATTTTTTTGTGAAAAGTAAACAAAACATGATAAATAAATATAAAAGAAAAAAAAATCAATTAAAAAAAAATATTTGTAAACATTTTAACAATTTCTTTCATTTTGTTTCTTATAATGGAATATGTATTATTTAACTAACTTGTGAATTATTTTATTTTTTTTTTTTACATATTTTCTAAATAAGTTTTTGAATAAATAAAAGAAAAAAAAATCAATTAAAAAAGTGCGTTGAACAAATATTTTAAAAAATTTTTAAAATTTCTTTCGTTTTGTTTCTTATAATGGAATATGTACTAACTTGTGAATTATTATTATTTTTTTTTTTTAAATATTTTCTAAATAAGTTTTTGAAGAAATAAATTCTATTCATTTAAAAATTATTAAAAGTTAACATTTTTTTTAATCAAAAAAATATTAAAAAAATGTTTCTATTCAAATGTTTTCAGTGATATCTAAAAAAAAAAATAAATAAATAAAAAAACAAACATGTTGAAAAAATATTTGCTAAAAATCTTTTTACTTTTGTTTACTTTTATTCTTTATAATGAATTGAAACGAACCTTAAAAGCAAGAAAAGATGCTTATTTCTTCAGTATTTCAAAAGAATTACTTCTGACATTCAAGTAGGGTGGAATTATTATTTATTCATTCTTCTTAATTTCTTTTTTTTTTTTTTTTTAAACAAGGAATGTTAATCCGTATGTGAATACGTGCGTTTCATTATGGATAGTATACTTTACATATCTAACATTGTTGGATTTTCAAAATCAGACATGAACAGCATTTAAGCTGATACCTTAAACATTGCTTCTGACAGACCAATTTTCATTTGTTATTATTCTACCGTGTTATTAGTAATATTGGTAAACAAACTTAGCTATAATGTATATTAAAAATTAGTCCAGCTCAGACGACTGTCAAGTTAATGAGACATTTTAAAAAAGCACTTAAAAAATCAGAAATAAAAATAGCTCATTTATAATTAAAGAATATAATAGACGTTATCTACCTTTAGTTTAAAAATGTGTAAACAAATAAAAAGTAAAAGGGTTTTATAGTATCCCAGATAACTTTCAATACACTTTTCTCTTCCTTGCAACCTCTATCTCACAGAAGAGATGTTGCGAGTTTGTCTCTGCTTTATCGTTATTTTCATGGCAAGTGCTCGACTGAGCTTCAATCTATGGTCCCCTCTCACTAAACTTTCACAAGAAACACTCGTCTAGCTGAAAACGCTATCAATAATTCCCTCCACTCTTTATCTGTGCCTAAACATACACATAGATTCCACGAACAAAGCTTTTTTCTTAGAACTGCACGCCTGTGCAATTGTCTTCCATTTTCCTGCTTTCCAGCTGACTACAATATGGTTGTCTTCAAGTCCAACATAAACAAATTCTTGATGAGCCGTTCAACTTAAGTTAACAAATTTACCAAATGTCCATTATATACGATTACTATATTGTCCAATTGACTACTGTACACTCTTAAAACCCTTATCCTTGAGTGGTCTCTGGGCCTTGGTAAGTGGTTATGCCTATCTAAAAAAAAAAAAAAAGAAAAAAAAAGTATCTCTTTCTCTCCCTCATATATATATATATATATATATATATATATATATAATTTCGCTCCTTTAAGAAGTTCTTAAAAAGCACTATCTGGGGGAAAAAGGCGATCTGCTGACCTTATGTGAGATTATGATCTCCAGTTGTTCGATCATTATAGATCGTCTTTAATAACGTTATACATGTATTTGATTTTATAAATGTTAAATTCTCCTTAATTCTCGTAGCAGTTGACAGTGGCCCAGGGGGTAATGTTCCTTGCTAATGGAGTCAAAAGTGGCTTTGTTGCGGGATTCTAATTCTTCGACTAGCAGTAGTCGTTACTTCCTACACTGATGATTGCAAGTGTCTATAGGTATAAAAATAATTATACACGCGTGCGTGTGTGTGCTTGTGTGTGTGATCTAATGAACTTGCTTTACTTGTACCTGTTCAACATAAATACCCCACCCCCGGCGTTTCCTTGGCCATAAGGCCAAAATAATTGTACACACACACACACACACACACACACACACACACACACACACACAATTTTTATAAAAACGCTTGGGGAATTTATTAAATATGTTTAACTTCACGGTGTAAATGCGGTATCATGGTAAATGGTGCCAGCCAAGAGTATTCTTCAAAGTTCTATACACCCTTTAAAAAGACCCCGCACTCATCCCCCCTCTCCCAAATTTCTGATGGGTTTCATGGTTAAGTTTCTTATATGTTATTTTTCATTTTTTGTGTTATAACTCAATTTGTAAATTTCATGCAATAAACTATATAAACAAAATAACAGTGTAGCATCTGTTCTAAAGCTCAGTAAGTGGAAGAGAAATCCTACATTACCAAGACAATTTCAATTTTTGATCCAGAGTACCTCTTTTTGGGGAGCTGGAGTTTCCCCACATTAAAAACCGACCTTGTGTCTAACTCTGCCCTGGCAAGTAAATGGAAACATAAATACCCCCAACGAACCCAACTAGCAGCAAAATTTAATCCTTTATCGTAGAGGTATCCAAATGCATAAAAATGTTCTTTCTTGGGCTGCTTGCCTTTGGAATTCCACGTCTGATCACTGTTTCCCCAATTGTACCAGCATGCAGAAATTTAAAATGTAATGTGAATAAACACTTTTCTGCAAAACTCCCCATATAGGATGATCCCTATAAATCTGGCCCATAATCACAGTAGTCCCTTACGTTTCAGTGGCAGTATGCCTTGCTCGAAATGTAAAAAAAATATAAAATTTTATATATATATATATATATATATATATATAAATATGTTGTTTTGTTTTGGTTTTTAGCGATATGTTTTGAATGAATTCAATTATTTACGAAAGTGCATTTTTACCTAAATGCGAGTTGGGAATAATTTTCCCTTTTAACCAATTTGGTACCCCCGCATGGGGAGCGGTATATATATATATTATTTTTAAAATGTAATTATCCACTGACACGTGTTTCGTCGTCTACGACTCATCAGAGTGGCTGTGTGTATATATATATATATATATATATTATATATATATTTTATATATATATATATATATATATATATATATATATATATTTCTGTAGAAATATATTTTCTTATAATATATACCAATCCTTATTTTATCTTGCTCTTCTTTTATTGAGCACTCTTAATAACCTCGTTAAATTAATTAGTTATCACATTTGAATACCTTTAACCTGGTGTGTTTTTATATATTACTTTGTACTATGCTTATTTCGTCATTAGAAAAGCAACTTCAAAGTAATTTATTGGATTTAAATTTCAATACTGAGTAAGACATCCTATTGATTTTATGGCCAAACAGCATTTTTTTTTTAAATGCCATATATTCTTGCGATTAATTAGCTTTCTAAAAAAAAACGTAATTTTTTTTACAAGAAAATAATAAAACATTATTAAACACACGCAAAAGTGGGGTGGGAGCTCATAAGAAAACAAAAATGAGACTAAAGAATCCCGGGCAAGTCAACACTGTGTAGATACAACTATATCAATTTTTTCTACAAAAAAAACCCAAAAAAAACAAGTGTATTTATATGAAGATTAATATATATATATTTTGAAATAATAATTATAATGTTTGGAAGGAAAAGGAAACACTTACAAACTTAGATACAGTAAACTCGAGAATAAGAGAGAGAGAGAGAGAGAGAGAGAGGAGGGATAGAGAAGGGGGGGGCGTAGAAAAAGAAAAGAACACCTCATAGAAAGGTAAACTGTATATCTACCTGTAGAGAAGATAAAGGTCCTTGTTTTTTGTTGTTTGTGCAAAAAAGTTTTCGAAAAGTTTTCAGTTGTATTAGACCTGTTACTTCCCCATCTTCTCTCTTCATTAATGGACCCTGACCCTGTCTCTTTAGGCCAGGGCCAGTCTTTTGGCCGGAGCCATGCACACTTGTAGAGAGGGCCAGATATCCCCTGCCTGTTATTAGTCCCACAGACACTTCTTCGTCAGCTACTCCTGCTAGATTCTTGTGGTTGTTGGGTAGTAAGTAAATGGGGTGGGGGGTATCGGTTGGCACCGTGGCTTGAGATGATGAGGTACATCAGGGTCGGAAAGGGTGAGGAGGGGGAGGGTTGTTGAGAAGAGAGAGAGAGAGAGAGAGAGAGAGAGAGAGAGAGAGAGAGAGAGAGAGAGAGAGAGAACTTGAGCAAATTGGGAAAGGTGGTGGTGGTGGTGGTGGGGGGGGAGATGTAGACAAGATACTTCCCACACATCTCAGTTTCTCTAATTCAGCATCAACATTGTTGTTAGTGGCACCATCATCTTCATCAGTTGGAGAAATGATGCTGATGATACCAATCATCGTTATCATTATCGTAATAAAATTCGTTAAGTAGACTTGCCAAGCAGTCAACCTCCAGCCTAGGGCTCCCAGTCTCGTCTTATACAGAGAAAAAGAACGCAAGTTGATTATCATAAATAGAGAGGTTAGAGAAGTTGTTCTCAACCTTTTTATAAATTGGCAGCATATTATTTTTTTTATTCATTTTTTTTTTTTCGGTACACCTATCACAAAATCTATTTTCCACTCAAAGCCCTTTTACAAAAAAAATAAATAAATAAATAAATAAATAAATAAAAATAAAAAAAGATTATATATAAGAAGAATTTTTAATTCATACAGATCAACATATCCTGTATTCAATATCTGGTATCGTTTTGGTATCAAAATCAGGTCCAAATTATTCAGCTGTGATATCGATTCTCCGATCCTTTGAAAAACTCCTTATATTCCAATAGGTACGTGCAAAATGAATAGCCGATGCTCAAAATGTATAAACATTTTGACCCCTCCCTTTATTTATAAAATTCACCAAAAATCAGGAAATTAACCAATTTTAATGAAATTTTTAGCATTTATCAAATAATGATCACGGAATATACCTATAATGAACCCATTATTTTTATTTGAATCTCAGTGGGAATGTATTATTTTGTTTAAACTTTTACTTATTACTTTATCCATTATGCCATGAAGTTCAAAGGTTATATCAGCCAAAACGTTGTGAAAACATCCAAGATGTGAACAATAATTCGAATAATTCAACTAATATGAACATTCACAGTATTAATTATTTCACAGTATTAATACTGTTTAACAACCCAGAACGAGAGGGAAATAGGGAAAGGAGGAGGTGGAAGAGATATAGCAAGCAGAAAGAGACTAATTTTGGTTTTTGTGTTTATTCTTTTTAAATTAACTGGCTTTAAAAATTCACATTTTTTTCTCCAAGAAATCTAACCAGGCCTCAAGAGATGACCCAACGGGTCACTTTTTCATTTTCTTCTTTTCTTGTACGTGCATGACATTTTATAAAAGTTGTGATTATCGTAAATCAGAAGAACAAGCGACTTGAAGTCTGCAGCAAAGGGTATCAGATTAAAAAAAAAATTTTTTCTAAAAAACAAAAGAAAAAAAGATTAAAAAATAAATCAAATATTTTATAAAATTGAAAAAATTAAAAGATGGCGTAACTAAAAGAAAACAATTACAACTTCTCTTCGGATTTTGTAATCATGCCCATATTCCTTTATTTTCTTTTGAAGTTGATGAATTCCTGTTCTTTTTCTGAACTTAAATCAGAAAATTTTTTTAAATTGACAATAATTACATGAATGATGCTGCACTACGAAACAGGTGCTGTCAAGAACTGAACATTTTAACATGCTTAAAGAAATAAATGGTAAGATGGACATCTTAACAATTTGGAATATAGACTTTTGTCATCTATTTATATTTCATAATGTAATTTTTTTTTTAATACTAAAAATAAATTCACAACAGTGAAACAATAACATTTTATGCAAAAATGTAAAAAGTAATTGAGTATAATGCAAATTTTGATTTTTATCGGACACTACTGCAGATTGCGGCATAATCACATTTGAGACACCAGTTCCCGACAGATCACCAGTTAAGCAATGATGAGCCTGGCCAGTACAAGATGGGTGACCATTTGGGACTTCCAGGTGCTGTACGTGCTCTCCGCTTATCTCAGCATTGTTTCCAGTCGACATGGACTTCTTGCCACTGCACTCAAGCAGTGCCAATTCAGGAGAGGTGTGGTTGAGGATTGCGCAATCTCTGCCACACAATTACACGTGCAGTTGCCCCTACAGGGAGAGGGGGGTATCCTTTGTCTTTCGAGGCTAAATGGAAGCATCGAACTGCAGACTTTAAGTCGCCTGTTATTCTGATTCACCAATGATTATTAAACATACCTTGAAAATTATTTGATTCCAACATAAAAAAGAAGCTTTGTCATGTTGCTCAAGAAGAAATCTGTTTATCACAAAACAACAACTGGAACGCAATCCTCACCACAAAAAAAAAAAAAAAAAAAAAAAAAAAGTTGACTTCTTGTTGCAATGCAACCAGATTGAATGTTCTATCAAAACGTAATAGATAATTTTTTTTTTTTCCATTAAGTAGGAATTTCCCACATTTCATTGGTATTTTAACAGGTTTATTTAATCTTTTTGTTAAGTTCTGGAATATCCAAGTCTCATCCTGTTTCTCTGGAAATTGACGCAATGATGAAAAGTTGGCCGATTTTTTGAGAACAGGAAATAATCCGTTCGATGAAAAAAAAGTCACAGATGGTGATAGAAATATCCACTCCTATGCGTTATCATTATTGCAAAGTACACGTCGATGTACATTGTGCACATATTAAAAAAAATGATAAATATACAATATCTATAAATTTTATATAACGCACAATGTGGATATGGCTAATATATTTATTTTAGTCTAATTGAAACAATTTACAGCGAAAAGAGTTTGTTTAAAAAAAAAAACAATCAGGAAGAAATTAAAGGAACAGATTTTTAGTTATCTCAAATTGAAAAATGCGCTTGAATTTTCAAGGAGGTAGTTGAAAAGGAAAAAGAACACATAAACGTGTGATTAAGTGAAAAATATCAAATAAATCGATTGTAAAAAAATGTATCAATAATATTAACTAGTTGTGACCTGAGGGAATTCCATGGTTGCTTTTTTATGTCCAAAGAAAACCTTTCAGAAGTCTAAATGTTATGAAATTAACTAGCTTCATCCGCTCATTTTGTAATCTAATTCCTATTCACCACTAAAAATCAATAACAAGGGATCATATGTGGGCTATATTTAGTTTAGTTTAGAAGCAGAAGTAAGTAACCAACCAACACTGACAACTCAAAAACTAAATCCTGTATTGTTGATTGGGATCAAGCTCTGAAAGAAGCAGCAGCAGCTACTCAGTCGACCATTTTCAATCTCCTCTTCCTCATACTGCAAAATTCGGTCTGACACACGTATATTCACTTAAAAAGATTTAGCATGGATTCTAGCTTGGATAAGCTACAGAAGATGGTTGGATTGTTGAAATCTACTGAGACCTACATTAATATTTAAAGTGTTAGAAATGGAAAATGGACAAAAAATTCTGAGTAAAAAAGATAAAATATGATTAATAAACACAACATCTCTCTCTTATATATGCGTGTGTGTATATATATATATATATATATATATATATATATATATATATATATATATTAGTTTTTTTTTAATATAATTATCCACTGACACGTGTTTCATTGTCTTTGACTCATCAGATTAGCTGAATCCAACTGGACTCATCAGAGTAGCTAACTCTGGCTAAATTCAGCCTCTCTGATGAGTTGTAGATGATGAAACACATGTCAGTGGATAATTATATTTTTAAAAAAAAAAAAAATAAATAAATAAAAATGATATATATATACCGCTCCCCATATAGGGGTACCAAATTAGTAAAAGGGAAAATTATTCCTAACTCGCATTTAGGTAAAAATGCACTTTCGTATAAATGATTGAATTCATTCAAACTGTATCTCAAAAACAAATTGCGTGTGTGTGTATATATGTATATATATATATATATATATATATTAGTGTTGCGACGATTAATCAAAATTGAAAAAAAATCGGAACATTTTGGAGTATCTGAATAAAAAAAATGTGCACCTATTTTCCAATGCCAAAAGCGATTCTTTTTATTTCTTTGTTTTGGTTTTGTTTAAAACTTAATTTATTTAAACTTAATTAGTATAAATTGTAATTTCGACATGACATGTAAGTACGTAATAGTGTTTTCACCTGAAATGGATTTGTTTCAAAATCTACTAATCTGCACAAGTACTAACAGCTACACTAATACTACAACTATTACTACATGTTTAAGTGAATTACCTCCCCTTTGATTTAGCACATGTGTATTGGCAGTGTTACAGTTGTGCTAAGGAAAAAATGAGCAAAATTACTGTAGAGATGATTTGTTTGTTTTTAACAAATCCAACAGTAATTTGACCAGTTTTCAAAGATTAGATAATCTAGTTAATCTTTCTGGCTCTAATTTTAACCCATAAACCAGTCTGACATTATGATTGATGCCATCCTATAACGGTTTTGTTCCAGCCAACTCATTTTATTTTGCCAAAAGTTTCAACACGACACGCCTACTATAATAGACATTATTAATAAAATGTTAATAGTTTGAAAAAACAAAACAAAAAAAAAAATATATACAAAATAATTTGTTTAAAATCTGATGAAAAAATATACAGGCTGTCTTAAAAAAAAAAAAAAAAGAAAAAAAAAAAGAAAAATGTACTCACACTTTAACTTATCAACACTGTCTGCACAATAAGTCATCAATTTGTACATTTGCAAACATGATTCTTCAATTACATTTGTCTTCTGTATTCAAAGCTATTCCATTTCACTATATTCATAAATAAAGATGTTTATCATTCAAAGCGCGAGTACATTTTTTTTTTTAGACAGTCTGTATCTATCTATACGGCTATAAATTCGTTTTACTTTTGTAAACCCTCTTTTCTATTTATTTAAAAAGAAAATACAATTTTCTTATATATGGGTTGTGGAATTGCATTCACTAGCAAAAGATCTAGCTAATTTGCATATTCTTTTAAACGTTCATTTTAATTAATTCCCTATTAGTTTTTTCGGTTTTCTCATGGGATGATCATCTTTAGTTAACTATTACGTGTAATTATATTCATGCAGATATTCTACATGATGTATCCTTGCATAATATTTGCGTAAAAAGTTTACAGGGAACACAAAATTATTTCCATATATATTTATGTATACGTATATATTTTTGTTTAATCTATAAAAGTGAACATGTCTGTGTGTATACATTTTCCTACGCAATAACTCTGTCAATTTTAAGTCTACAAGCTCTAAATTTGATAGATAGGGTACTGAGATTTGGGAAAATCTTTGTGATCGGTTTTTAGCCAGAAATTTGGCTGTTAAGGGGGCAAAGGTTAACGATTTGACCTTTGAGAATTCTACCAAATGCCTCCGACAATTTTGGGTCTAAACACTTGAGATTTTAGATATAGGTTCATTGGACATGGATTTAACTTGATTGGAGCCCAAAAGAATAAATGTTAAGCGGTCAAAGTTAAAAAAATTTACCGTTTTTTTTTGTTTTTCTTTTGCTCAACATACACCTTCAAACACCCGGGCAACGCCGGGCTGAAATGCTAGTATGTAAATAAAATTATATAATTAAAATATAAACAAAAGTATAATTTTACTTTAATTTTGGACTTTACAACAATCAACTTGCATATCGGATTGCAGTCTGTTCCATTTGGACCTTACGGAGTACAACTTTATTGATTATTTGATATGATCAAATTTAATTGAACTTTTGGATTTTAGCATAATCCATTCAGACTTCGGATTCCAGAGTTTTCCTTTTGTACAATATCAAGTCCACCTTCAGTAATCAATTTATGAATTGATTGATTTGTTTTACTGTCACTGTCATTCTTCCTAATTCTATTTGAGAAACTTTTTGTGAACCAAAGCCATTTTTTTTTTTAATTTATGTTTTTTTTTATTAATGTTTATCTTCTGATGAAAACATTATCATTGAAAATCCATGGGTTAAGTATTTTCTTTACTAGAATTGCTTTTTGAGTTTTCAATGGATTAATAAATATTGTTGGTTGGTTTTTTTGTTTTACGGCATATCAACCTTTTTCAGGTTATTTAATGCCGAATCTGGTGATTTTGAAGAACGAATTTTTAATATAGTATATTTGTTTTTTAAGTCATATTCTATTTAACCTATAGTTGGGACCTTAACAGGTGCTACCACTCCGGGTCAGAGTAGACCTGGGAGCAATGGCAATTAAAGGGTGGCTCCACACTCCCTAAGGCCTGCAAGCTGGGGCCTCACCATCGGATATAGTTTAAGGTCATATCCAGGACCGAATAAATATTGTAATTTATTTGATTTTTATTTTCATCATCAATTTTCTTAATTATATATATAATGTGTGTGTGTATGTGTGTGTTTGTTTGACTGTAAAACATTTTCAACAGAAAATTAGTTCAATTGTTTACATAAACATTTACGTTCCCAACAACACAAGTTTATTTCTTCCTTTCCACAGGGTGGGGGTGGGAGGAGAACTTAGCATGTTGTCATGGAATAGGTGATATATCTATTTAGTGAATAATGGACTTACCTGGAGACAATAATAAAGTTACTTCTAAGAAAGTATTGGGTAGCGATTTGTAGCCGTTATGGCCCCAGAATCATGACATGTACTTCTGTAGGATATTTTTGTTAGCAGACTTTCTGTTAATTATACCAATGTGTCGCGATTATCTCCAACTTTGGTGAAGAGGGATTTAAAGTCCATTTTGTCTATTTCCTAAATAATGAGAATGCAATCGTCTTTTTTTTTTGTTTTTGCTTGTTTTTTTTATAAAGCGAGACACAATGGGATCAAACAGAACTAGACATTGTCGTGACTACGATGGTATGAAAATATAATGGTACAGGGTGACCAAAAAAAACGGGCCCCAGCTCTAATTAGCCCCCGTTTCTTAGTGTTTTGTCCGAATGAAATGAAACTTTGGTCATAACTAGTTTATTATATTCAAAACATCACATCAAAACACAAGGGTCTTCGGCCTTTTTTTTTTCTCCGTTCTACAGCATATGCTCTAGATGGCCTCCATTTAGCTTCTGTTTTTTTTGGGGGGGTCACCGTGTATATACCTTTGTTTGATTGCAGCAAGTAAATAGATAGCTGTGAGAGGCAAAAAGTACACAGGAGTTGACAAAAGTCGACTGCTCGACCATAATTTAAATTAGTTAATATAGCAGTTTTGAACATTCACTCAACCTAATCTTCAATGCCCATTCCAAGATTTCGCCGATGTACTCAATATTGTGACACCCCCTACAGGACTTGGCTTCCACCTATGTTTTATTTAAATAGACAAACAGAAATTTACATTTGTTAATGTACATTAGCAGAAAAAAAAACAGCAGGTCAATAGAAAAAAAAAAAAAAGCGACGTATACGATTGGTTTGGCTTGTCCGTTTTACGACATAACAAGCCTTTTTAAGAGTTGTTTTGTGAAAAAAAAAAAATCTACTGTGAAGGAATTCTTGTACATGATTAATCGAAAATAAAATGGCTGTTTTTACCTATACCTTTCTATCAATAGAACAGATAGGACTTGAACTCTGTTTTTTTAGACAATTCCGTGGTTCAGTTCGCATTGATATCCATTACACCATTCTTGCCCCTCTCCCCCCATTACCTTGAAGTTAAATATACAGGTGTTTATAAATGAGAGAGAGAGTAGCTGCATAAAACTGAAGAATAATGCCAGTCAAATAAATGAAAGAATAGAATCAAAAGAGTTGGAAAAAAAAACCCTGAAAAATGTGTCAAAAGAAGAACAATATGTTGGGAAATAAAAAACAAAAAACAAAAAGTGAAGCAATTCAGTGAAGGTGGTGAGGAGTGGGAGGAGGAGGAGTAAGAGATTCATTTCATTGTTAGTTTGCACACTAATAATTTTTTCTTTTCGTTCTCTTCCTGAAGCCGAGAACAAATTTTCTGCTTCATTTTCGTCAGTAAAGAAGGCAATGTTGAGCTGAAGAAGAATTGCGTTGATGTACATGTGATGGAGTGCAAAGCTTAATTCCGAATAAAACTGGTAAATTATGTCAGGGATGAAAGAAGGAAGAGGGAATCAAGCAAGGGGGGGAGGGCAGATCTTGAGAAAAAGAAAAGTAAAAAAAAAAACGATCAGAGAAGAAAATGCAATGTTCAATGTTTCATATGAAATTAGGAGATCGAGGAAGTGGTGGATGGTTGAGGGTTACAATGGCACCAAGAAAATCAAGGAAAAATATGGAATATAAATGAAAGAAACATCACCAAGGTTAAAATAGAAACAAAAGTAAAAAATAAATGAAATTAAAAAAATAATAAAACTTAGGTATTAAAAGATTTAAAATGTTTCAGTAAATCTATTATGGCAGTTGTATGTGTGTATGTCAAGCTAAAATTCAAAAACTACAAAACACCCACAAAGTTGGCATATTTTTATTTGGTGTTGCCCCTGATGATTAATATTTAAATTTTAGAAAAAAAAAACAATTCATGCTTTTACTTGAAACTGTTGTAGATTTCGTCTGGGAGGGATGGTCTGTTTTGGCTTCCAATCATTAATTAAATAGAAGTAACTGATTTTCTAACAAGGAGTTAATTGTCTGTTTCTCACTTTTCTTCAATTTTCATTCAGTTGAAGTTCTCAGAAATCAAGGGCTCTATACGAGATTCATAAGCATTCGAATGTTCCATTAAAGTTCTTTATCTAACAGACACTGAGTTAGTAAAGAAGTTGAGAACATAATTTCCTTTCCAGATTGTACCATTTAAGTAAAATGTTTTTGACTCCTAATAGTGGTTTATATATTTAAATGCTGCCCACATCAGCATTATGTGGTACAAAGCCGGAAAGTGGGAACTCCGCAGGCTCCCCTAAAGAAGGGGCACTCCTGCAATTTTAAAAATTGCCTGAGTAACCCTGTCGGCATTCCCCGGTCGGGGCGCCTCACGCAGCAAGCAATAAACTTGACCGGAAAGCCCGGTGGCAAGGCCTGAGAGGGTGGACCTCCTAAGTATTACCCAGGCGGCGTACCTCAGTCCAACAGGTGCTGGGCCGGTTCCCGGCCCCTCACCTGTTGGGCTGAGTGTCAAGTGATGAATCCTTGACGTGTACTACCCTGTCTCCCTGCAGCTGAAGCCGCTAGGAGACCTTCTCCATCAGACGAGTAATGGGGGTATGAGACGAATGGATTCGCCAATCATTTTTATAACCAACGGCTGTACTAAACAACCAATGAAAACGTCCCAAAATTATTATAAAAATTGTCGAATTTTGGATTCAATCAGTTCGCCGTTTACTACGTCACGGACCGCATTTAATTCTTGGCCGCTATCTTGGTTACTGATCTGAACTACGCCACCATCTTGGTTACTGATCTGAACTACGCCGCCATCTTGGTTACTGATCTGAACTACGCCGCCATCTTTGTTCAACACAATATCTCAGAACTTAAGAGGTTAACTACGTCACGGACCGCATTTAATTCTTGGCCGCCATCTTGGTAACTGATCTGAACTACGCCGCCATCTTGGTTACTGATCTGAACTACGCCGCCATCTTTGTTCAACACAATATCTCAGAACTTAAGAGGTTAACTACGTCACGGACCGCATTTAATTCTTGGCCGCCATCTTGGTTACTGATCTGAACTACGCCGCCATCTTTTTTCAACACAATGTCTCAAAACTTAACAATGTTATAGTATATTTTTCCTGTCTTTTGGTCTCACTGGATTTCAGGACCAGAATTCATTTAGTCTGGTGGAGTATCCAGCTTTGCGTTGCTACTTGAGGTAACATTGTGGTGTCGTATTTCTCATATTTTTATTAAATATAAACTAAAAATAAAAAAGAAATAAAAACTGCCATCTGTTAGCATAGCTAGAAAGCAATCGTTCATTTTGGAAATTAGAAGAGCATCGTCACTCCCCCCCCCCCCTCCGGGGCAGCTATACTCTAGTAAGTTGGCCCGTTATATCCTAGATTTTTTTTAAAATTTAATTTTTCAAGTTGGATCCAATTTTTGCGGTGCGTTAGTTTATTAACGATGAAGATACAGAACAGTAAAGAATGGATTTCTACATAACACTGTTGTTCCAGCGCGGTTTGTGTTCTGCATAAGTGCCGAAGCGTGTTAAGGTCCTTTCCTGATCCTGGTGAACTTGAAGAAAGAATCTGATCAACTTTAATCATCCTTCTAATATAAGGGAGTACCTGAACAGATGAAAACCAAGTGTATTAAGTTTTGTAGGCCGATCTAATCTCTCGAAAGTATTTACAAAACCTACACCATCACTTGATAGTGCATCATTTCTTGTAAAAGCTAGTGTGCATTGGTCACACGAAGGAGACCTTATTTAGGTTGCAAACACTGTTATTTTGAATATTTAGTTAGGGTTTACTTCTTGGGAAATGTATCCTCATGCCAGGCTTTCCTGAGAAACCCCTATAAAGAGAGACATTCGAGGACAGAGTCTAGTTCTCTCCTGTTTCTGTCTGTGTGTGTGTGTGTCCAGAGAGAGGAATGTGCAGGGTGACAGGATGGAGAGGAAACAGGTGAGTGATGAGAGAGGGAGGGAGAAAACATGGGAGGGGTTGGAGATTCAAGATATATCAATTGTGTCTGGAGACTGAAAGGAATCCTTAAATATACTATAGGAATGTTCGTCCCAGAATGGTTAAAATTCCTCAGAACAGAACGATTTTGCACCACTTATGTCTCCTTACAAAGATTAAAGTCAAGATATAATATTACTAAACCTTGTGTCTAGAGTCCTTATTCAAATTTTGATCCAAATCCATTACATGATTTTTACTCTAGGAAATGTCTAAAATTTAAGACGAGCTCAAGGGGTCTTAAGAAAAAATTAAAATTCAGGCAATCTTGCTTAATTGGTTTCTGATGATTATAGATCAAATTTTATACAAATTTGATATACTTTCATACTTTGATATATTTTCCAATCTTTTAAAATACTCCAATGAAACAGAAATTTAGCAAATATTTATTAATTAACTATTATTAAAATTCCAGAAAGAATGTGGGTATCTGGTAAAAACTAATACAGCCCACATTTGGATCCCTTATGACAAGCAGGTGTGTTCCAAAATTCAAAATGATTGGTTAATTACTTCAGGAGTGAATATATATATATATATATATATATATATATATATATATTATTATTATTATTATTGCTATAATTATTTTAATACCTACACACTAGTGTTTCATCCTTTTGGAAATCATCAGTGCAGCAAGTTATAATTATAGCCGGTCGGAAGATTTGAACCCAACTCATAACCCATCTTTAACTCCATTAGCAAGGAACAAACCACACAGCCAACGTTAACTTCGAGAAATACCAATGAAATTAACATTTATATAAAGAGTAAATGTCAAGACAGCTGAGAGACATCATGATCTGCACATGAAGCTTAAGTGACCGAATTATTACATTTCAACTTGCTCAACAATAAAAACTGAGTTCTTAAGGAGCTGACATAATATTACTCAGAAATATAAAAATAAAACACTACCATCGTTGCTGTCTCAAATTATAGCCTGTGCCACTCCATCTTGCTCATTCGAGATAACAAACTCACCAATAACAAAACTTGATACAAAGGGGGGGGTATACTTAAATGCTTTTGGAATGGTTTTAACAGACATTCTCAATAAGTTAAACAATTTTAATTTTGAAACTCAATACATGCCTGATGAAGACTCATGAAAGTTAAAAACATTTGCTGACATGATGAGTTCCTGGTCACACTATCAAAACGTTCAATCACTTTCCAGCCAACTTAAAAGGGTGGATCAGAAAAGAATTATGACATCTATATCTATCTATCTATATATATATATATATATATATATATATCTGTATATAAATAAATAAATAAAGCTTTGTTATTTGTGAGTTTATCTCGAATTATGACTTTTGTTTAACCAAATGTGCTTCAGAGCAAAAAATGCTGCCCATTATAAATATATTCATCCAGAGACAGACCGCTTTGCTGTTCCCAGAACCGTCCGCCTTTGGAACACTGTTCCGTTGGTCTGCTTCCTGGTTGAATACAACATAGTAGCCTTCAACTCCAATGTAAACAAGTTCTTGTTAAGCCGTCCCTATAAATAAATTCTAACCAATTTACATCATTAACAATTACTACACTACCACCTTACAATCATTAATCATAATCCTTGGGCCTTGATAAATGGTGACTTCCAAGTAGAAAAAAAACAAAAAACATAGCTCTTCAGTGCAGCTAGACTAGCAACCTTGACTACCTCAAGCTAGGATTGAAACTCTACCACTTAGGTGACAATCGGTGCTTCTAATTGTTACACTGTTTGGCTGTTGCTAAGATAGGTATGTGAAATAACAATTATTAAACATTGTCCAAACGCCTAAGCTCCATTTGTTCACACAAAGAGCACTGCATTATACATTACATATATATATATATATATTAGTGTTGGGACAATTAATCGGAATTGAAATTCTAAAACAATCAGAACTTTTTGCGGTATCGGAATCGGAAAAATTTATGCCAAAATTTATTCTTTTATGTATTTATGTGTTTATTTAAAACTTAATTTTCCATAGCTTGTATTAATGATAAAATGATAAATATTTATTGACATAAATGAATGATATTACTATCAGTAAAGATAAAATCTATAGATCAACCCCCACAAGTGTATTTTTATGTTCGCAAAAATATCTGAACATATTACATGGGTTTTTCGAGTAATCTGCCCCACTCCCAACACAAAACTATATTAAAAAATTTAAAAAGAATTGGAATCAAAGAAAAATATGAAAACTGTCTCTTTACTAATTATTTATATTATATATATATATATATATATATATATATATATATATATATATATATATATGTCATTTGTTTTTGCGATACGTTTTGAATGAATTCAATTATTTACGAAAGTGCATTTTTACCTAAATGCGAGTTCGGAATAATTTTCCCTTTAACCAACTTGGTACCCCCACAGGGGAGCGGGACACATATTTTTTTTAAAATATAATATCCACTGATATGTGTTTCGTCGTCTACGACTCATCAGAATAGCTGAACCTAGCGAAATTCGAAATCGGGACCCTGCGGTATATATTTTAATTTATATTCTAAAAACAATATCTATATATATCTATATATATACTAGCAGGGAGACCCAACACCGCCTGGCACTGAATTAAGATCAATGTATGTTCAACACTTCCAATACATTTATTGCTATCAAAATCCATGAGATCGTCCACTTTTCAATCAAATTGATTGATCGCCTGCTCTAGTTCACCATGGTGCACTGTGATAAAGCTGTACATGCCTCCATGCAGTCAGTTACTCTACAATATACTGTAGTCTACATTGCACTGTTGAGAAGCTACGGTTGATTTTATAAAGTTATTTTTATACAACAGCTTGAATTAAAGTTTAAAATACAAAAGTCAAGTAACATAGTTCAATTGCCATCTAAACAGAAACATTCATTATGAACGCGCCCCTGTCTTAAAGAATAACCTACTGTTGATTGTATATGCTGGACCCTTCTGCTTGTGCAGTGATAAAACTTGTCAAATGCACTTCTGATGTTAGGATGTATAAGAGTGTTTACTTTGTTCAAAATCAGACTGTTCCTTCATAATCATATTTTTTTCAATCATCGATTTTTGATACTTATTGAGGGGGGGGTGCTCCTATCTGAGAACACTCCCAGACACATAAAGCACATCTGTGTGAAATTTCATAATATTCAGCCCAGCCGTTGAGTCCAGAGAAAATGAACTCACACATACTGTTTTATATATATACTAGTGAGGGGTACCCGGCGTTGCCCGGGTGTTTGGAGGTGTGTGTGAGGAGGGGGGGTTAAAAAAAAAAAAAAAAGCAAGTATGAAGATCGAACCCGAACCGTTGAGGCAAAGTTGTAAATTAAAGTGTGAAAAAAAAATGTGCGACGTTAACCATTGCCCCACCGCAAGATGCTAACGGAAAGACGTTTGAATTTATTTAATTACTTGGATTTGGCAGGTGCCCGTTTTAATGAGTTAATGAGATCAAGTTTGACTGCGGGATTTCATTTACTGCTGAACGCTTTTTTTCCCCCAAGATGTTATAGGAAAAAGACTAACCCACATGCGGCGAGCGACAAAAGTTGAATATTTATCTTCCCGAAATCGAGCAAATTAAATAGACAGGCGAGCTTCGTTGTTAACTGTGAGATATTACGATTTCTATGTGATATAAACAGTTTTAAAAAGTTGTGAAGCGACCGACCGCTTCTCTGAAAAAAGCCTTTTGTAGACATACAGAAAAAGCGAACACACACACATACATATATATTCGCTTTTATATTTATAGATGTGTGTGTGAGTTTGTGTGCATATGTATATCACATATGGTATAAGTAAAAATATGTTCCTAATCTAAGTAATAAAGAAATACAAAGATACTAACGAATGTCTGATAAAGACTTGATAGGTTTTAGAAATTACACAAGAACCGACCGATCTGATAAAGTATATCCTTTACGCTATCGCTATCACACATTCGTATGCACCAGAAAATAAGCAAGGTGAAATATTTTTGGCAAAAAGCTATTTCCATATCATCAAAATATAAATAAAATCATGACTTTCCTTAATCCTTATCTTATGGCAGCATTCTTGAAACATGGCGCTGTCATGGGCAATCCCAAAGTCAACACCATTTCTTGAAATTACTTTTATCCTTGTTGATTGTAGTATATTGTTGCTCTTGTGAAGTTCTAGGAGGTTCACCCTTCCAGGCTTTGCTTTCTCTTCTTGAGAAGGGGTTAGTTTATCACTAATTGCCTAAGGTGCCACTACTGGGGAATGCTGACTGGGCTACATAGAGAGATTTTGTTTTTTTTTAGTTTTTTTTGCAGGCCAGAATGCTCCTCTTCTGCAATGTTGGCTCTTCAATTCCACTAACCCTTGTGTCACATTTCATTGCCATGCGAGAGCGATAAATAATTTCTTGAAATGAGTATATATTTATTTATGTACTAACAAAATCTTAATTGTGAATGGCGTTTAAATACTTATTCGTCGCCAGCAGGGAGACTCAACGTTGCCCGGGATTTAATGATGATCAACAAATGCTTCACACTCCCATATTTTTATTGTCATCGAAATCGGTGAAATTGCCCATTTTTACATCAAATCAATTTGTTGCCAGTTCTAGTTGGGGAGCCATCATAGTGCACAAGAAAGAAGCATCACGTCTCACCACAGTGACTTAGTTCACAATACATTGTAGTTTACATTGCCCTGTAGAGAACCTACTGTTGATTTCATAAAATTATTTTGATGTAATGGCTTGAATTTAAGTTTAAAATGCAAAAGTCAAGTATCATGATTCAATCGTGCTTTAAACAGAAACATTCATTTCAAACACGCCCCTGTCATATCAAAGAACCTACTATTGATTTTATATGCTGGGCTTTCTGCTGGTATGGTAATCTATATATATAAAAGGCAAAACGGCTGCAAGCGTTTTTTGTTATGTCCAAGAAAGGTTTTTTTTTCACCGGGGGTTCTCAACAAGGTTATTATTATAATATCTCTGATTTGCAAACGTCGTTTGTATTTTTTGTTTCATCCAGTTTTTAAAAAATCCCTGGTTTCCGGTGTTTGTTTGTCTTTCTCAAATAAATAAAGAGAAACTAATCGAAGCGAAGGCACACTGCCTGGCCTTCTGGCCGGAACATCTTGAAGGCAATTAGCTTTGATCAATGTGGGGGAATACCCTTCATATCAGACAATTGCTATTCATTAAGACACTGCCAGAGTTCTCCCTTTTGGGGGGTGGCTGGTTTTCCCAAACATCGTGGGGAAACAAATAAATAAACTGGCCTCCAGCCAGACGTTCACTTCTGCGCCTGCATAAACTTATTCACTTAACTATCCATTTCTGCAAGTCAACTTTTTGATTGACATTGCTAGATTTCAACAATTTTCACTTCCTGTCACGTCATGGCGCAGCGATAACTTCTCAGGTTTTCTTTCACTGTCTTTTCCGCCTTCGCGTCACAGGTTCGAGCCTGCCTGCCTGCCTACTAACACTTTTTATTTTCCCCTCTAAACAAACACCTTGCCCCCCCCCCAGTAAAATTCTAAAAAGTACTTGCGATGTTAGGCTTTATAAGGTGTTAACTTTGGTCAAAATCGTCTGTTCTATTTTTTCCTCATATTTTTGATTATCAAAAACATTCTGATACAAAAACCTAAGAACATTGCTAAAAAATACATAAAGTACATTTGAGTGAAACTTCATAAAAATTGGTCCAGCCGTTTCAGAGTCCCTAGGGAACAAACTCGTACACAAAGTTATGATCATATTCTATTCTGCCTTTTGTGAGCCCTGTTACTTTGTAATGCCTCCGAGCGTTTATCGGCCCTGTCGGTGGGGCATTAGAATATGCCAACTGCCCCCCTGCAGAGGGTAAAAGTCCCTCAATGGGGGTCCTGGATATGACCTTAAACTATATCCAGTGGTGAGGCCCCAGCTTGTGGGCTTTGGGGAGTGTGGAGCAACCCTTTAATTACCGTTGTTCCCAGGTCCACTCTGACCCAGAGTGGTAGTACCTGTTAGGGTCCCAACTATGGGTTATATAGAAACCGATGTGAAAACAACAAATATATTCTATTAAAAAAGTTTTTCTTCAAAATCTTTGGATTCGGCATTAAATAATCTGAAAAGGGTTGATATGCCGTAAAACAAAAAACAACCAACCAACCGAGTGTTTATCTACAACATGAAAAATAGAGCGAAGATTCGCCAATATGGTTATTAATTAATAAAAGTTTGTTCGTCAAAGGAATATACAAATTAGTTAACCTTTCTGAAGTCGATCGCACAAGAAAGATATATTATAACGTATTAAAATCGTCAATTGGGGAGAGGAAAATTAATGTTCTTGACTTCTTTACTAACTCGATGTTAGAGAGGTAAAAGAGAACTTTAATGGAATATTCGAATATCTACGCATCTTATATTGAGATCGAGTGTTACCACCAGGTGTGGGTGGGGGGTTGGGGGACTGAATTGAGAACTTCAACTTGAGTAAAATGGAACAAAAAAGTATGTTAAGAAGTCTGTTTTAATAATTTTTAAATATAAAAAGTAGGCTTTTAATATCATTGTCAGTGCAACAAAAAATAAACTTTATAGATGTGTGTGTATATATATATATATACACGTTAGTGATGGGACGATGCAATATTTTTCCTAATCCCGATACAATTTCCGATTCCGATTCTTTATAAATCTCTAAATATTTGACCATAAAAATGTTATTTTGTCCCGATTACCATAAAAACACATCTTAAATGTGCCTATATTTTCTTAAACGTAAAAACACATTTGTGAGAGGATTATCCAGAGATTTTAGTCTTACTGGAAGTTTAAATCAATAAATATTTATTATTTTATTATTACTACAAGCAGTGGAAGATGTTTCTTAAAACAAATTCAAATACGAAAAGATAATTTAAGGAATCGGTTTAGGCATCGGAAAATAGGCTCAGATTTTTCTGATTCCGATACCCGAAAAAGCTCCCGATTTCGATAAATCGTCCCCACACTAATATATAAAATTGTACCCCTCCAATTTTTTTTTACAAAAGGAGTCACCACTTATCAAGAACTGAACGCCAATTTAGGATGAATGTAAGGTGGTAGTTTAGTAATTCTTAATGGTGCAAGTTGGGTAGAATTTGATTATTTAGGAGGACAGCTCAACAAGAACTTGTTTACATTGGACTTGAAGGCTACCATATTGTAGTCGGCCGGAAAGCAGGCCAGCAAAACAGTGTTTCACAGGCGGACAGTTCTAGGAAAGAAACTCTGTTCACGGAATCTGCGTTCTGAATCTCAGGAATTACATTGCTTGACTACATCTGCAATGACATCCAACATATTACAGTATTACACTTGTTCAGGGTGAGAATGAGGGAACGTTATCTCAGATGAACACCTGCTGAGGGCTGACAACGACACCATTGTGAAACTTATTTTCACATTTGAAGTAGGAGGGAAGCGACAAAGATTAAAGCCAATAAGATGGGCAGACGTCCTGCACAATGATATCTGTAAGACCAGCTTTCAACAAGACCAAGCGTTTGATTTGTCAAGCAGAGAGAAAAATCTATCATTGTAGACCCCATTGTAGCTCAGAGGAAAAGATCTCAAAATACGATCAGATCATCATATTCAGTTTAATGTTGGTTTTACATACTGGCATGCGTTGGACAGTTTTAAGAAATTAACTTTTAAACTAATCCATTTCTGATCAGGTCTTTATCCCATTTCCCCCCTCAAGTCCATGTTTATAACTTCCTCCCATGTTTTCCTTGCTCTCCGCCTGTGAACTGGACCTGCTACCTTAACTGTTCTACATCTACTGGCCCAAGAACTTTCATCAATTCTTTAAATATGGCAATAGTATCAGCCTTTTCTTCATACATCTCAACAGGCATTTCCTGTCTACGTGATACTCATCTTTTGTTTTTGTTAGTTTCTTACATCAAATGGCTTCACAATTTGCCTGGAGCGATTTCTATGAAAATCCTCCCCATTTAAAACATCACAAAAATAACATTAATTATTTAATACAATTTTTGACTGCTTACATAAGCTAGAGAGGACCCAATAGGGAATTGAGACATCAGTCGAAAGGTGACCCTTAGAAAATTTAACTGTTTACGACAAAACGTACAAGAATATTCTGCTATGATATATCCCAAAACAAATTTAAATGATATCCCGGACAACGCCAAATAGAAATAACTAGTCTATATGAATAAAATGGTAGGTAGGTAGGTAGGTGTGTGTGTGTGTGAGAGAGAGAGAGAGAGAGAGAGAGAGAGAGAGAGAGAGAGAGAGAGAGAGAGAGAGAATATTTGACCGAAAAACTACTGGTCACATTTAACACTGAAATTAACAAGATATAGCAATCATACACCAAGGATGATTTATAACAAGGAAAATCTTTGTTTGGATGACTGAATAATGCGTGCAGAAATATGTCGGCAAGTTGAAATGCAAAAAGTTGATTTCAACTTGCCGACATATTTCTATTAGTTTTACACATGGGCAGATTCATTCATAGTCCGAATTGGTTTCATTTGAAATCTTCCTTATCTATCTGTTGGGTTAGTTCAAGCGGTAGGGAACACCACTGGAGCACTAACTGTTTTAGTTTGGATTTCTAGCTGATGGCACCAAAGACTTTTTTTTTTTTTTTCAAACTTTTGAAATCAGTACTATATAAGATTCAATTAGTTCTGTAATGATAAAAACGAAATCTGCATGAATTAAAATATATTTAAGTGTATTTTATGACCGGGCAAGTCTAAGCGCCCCTTTCCTGCTAATATCTTAAGAAACATAACTTCATTTATACATGATTTTTTTTTTTTTTTTTAACATAATTTTAGTAACAATTTCATTTTATCAACAGACTTGAAATTGTTGGATCTAAACATTTTTTTTAAAAATTATTTGCATTCTTTGGACTATTGTTCTCATCTTTAGTGTTATTTTCACAACATTTCAATCGATGTAACCTCCGACCTTCTTCACGTTTATCTTATCAAACTCTACAGTCTTTCTGTCAAACTCGGAAATATGCACAGAATTTGGAACAGAACCCTTGATTTAATCCAACGAGGACAGCAAACTCTGGTTCCATCAGCCATGACTGGGTAGAAGTCCTAAGTAATTCACAATTGTATTTTGAGTGTTACCCACACTGAGGATTGAACCTTCAACCTCAGTCTGTTCATAAAATGAAATTGTTACAAGTTATTAATTTCTAATTAGTTACAAGAGTGTAACTTACAACTGAATTTTACCAAGTACTCTATCCACTATGCCACCGTTCCACCACTATGCAAAAAATTCTCGAGATGAAAACAGTAGTCCGAATAATCCAAATTATCAATCCTCATTTAAAAAATTCAGAAATATATATATTTATTTTTTGGTAATAACCGTTCTGAGAAAACTAGTAAAGTATATTGAATACTTTCTTTCTGTAAAGACTTAGTTATAATATTATGCCTTTCCTACCAAATGATATCCAATGTCTATATAAAGCTAAAAGAGGGGAAAAAAAATCTAAAAGCAAACATTAAAGAATATAAATCTTGCTACAGTTTTCTGAATCACAGATTTGAATGCGAAGCAAAATCAATAACTGACGACTGGCATGGAAAAAATTGTGCCACTTCATGACAAAAGGTTCAATGTCAAATATAGTAGAAATATATTTGCTAAAACGTATGACATACAGAGAAAGAGGTTGTCTGTTTGCTTAGTCATATAATGTTTAAATGTTTGTAGTCGTTATTGAATTTGTTAATTAGTGTCGAATTGTCTGTCTAGTGGTTATAAGGTTGGATTTGACATTGTCTGCAAGTTTGCATCTGGTTTGGTAGGCATCTATCTGCAATATTATCTTCTCGTATATAAAAGGGCAGTTGTCTGTAAATATGTTTTTATGTCCAGCTAAAAGTAAAAAAAAAAAATAAATAAATAAATAAATAAAAAACAAACACCAACGAAGTTGGTATTTGTTTGATCAGTGTTGCTTCAGATGAATAATATCTAAAATAAAAAAATAAAAAAAAACAACAAATATTCATTCTCTGTGGGGTGGAGGATCAACGGGGACAGTTTTTTTCATTGTATTGTTTTTTGTTTTTTTTCAGTGTTATGCAATAATTTGTAAAGAAAATACTAACTCATTTCCCAAGAAATCTATTATATAAAGACGAGTTGTCGGTGTGTATGTCCAGTTGGAGACAAATGGAGAGAGAGCGGGGGGGGGGGGATAAAGAAAGGATTGGGGGAGGGAGAAAGATAGAGAGGTAGAGAGATAGAAGTTTTAATAGAAATATTTCAGAATGTTGTCCTGGAGAGTGCCAGGTGGCCCTGCTAGTCTATTATATAAAGGAGAGATGAATGACTTGTATTGTTATTCTTTTATCAATAAATTAAAACAAGAGAGAGGAATGGGCTGGGCCGAGATTATAAAGGGGGGAGAAGAATGTGGAAAAATGGGGAAATAGTGAGAGAGAGAGAGAGAAGTTTTAATACAAAGATGTTACACCCACTTTTTTGTAACCTCTTCTATTTTTGCTTTTAGGGCTCCCGGGCAATGCCAGGCAGCCCTGCTAGTTACCATATAGATAATAATCTGATACCTTGATTTAATCCAACGAGGACAGCAAACTCTGGTTCCATCAGCCATGACTGGGTAGAAGTCCTAAGTAATTCACAATTGTACGATTAGTGCCACAGCACCCAGGTGCTGTGGCACTAACATCAGTTGGTGCCATACAAAATCATTATGAAGAACCTAGAAGGATGGAAAGATCAATAAGAGAGAACAGCATCCAAACCGCCATTGAAAGGAAACAAAGAATACTTGAATCCTCGAAGGCTTAAGGTTACTCAAATTACAGAGAAAAGAAATGGCCATTATCAGTGAGAACGCAAAGTGATTTATTACAATGATCATCAAAAGAAGAGAAAAGTATGGGAAATCTGGGAAAACTCATCACTCAGTTTCCAGAGAACACCACCTGTTTGTTTGTTTTAGTCTTCTGACATCTTTTGTCATCAAGACAAACTTCTGGGTGTGACCTTTACTCCTGACCTGAAATAGAAGATCTACATAAAAGCTGTTGCCAAGGTTGCCAGAAAAATGGTTGCATCATTCTACCGCTCCAGAAGGTATTTAACTCCCAACTCAATCCTCTACCTTTATAAGAGCCAGATGCGTCCTAAAATGGAGTACTGTTGCCATATCTGGGTGGGAGCTGCTCAAAGCACACTGTACTGTTCAAAACCGGTTTCAAAACCTAGTAGGTGATGCCCTTTTCTCCTCCCTGCAATCTGTTTCCCACAGAAGTGATGTTGCGAACCTGTCTCTGCTTTATTGTTATTTTCATGGCAGGTGCTCGTCTGAGCTCCAATCTATGCCATACCCCCATGCCAAACTTTCACAAAAAAAAAAAAAAAAAACTTATTTAGCTACAACAACCATCAACAGTTCACCCCACTATCTGTACCTAAATCTACACATAAATTCCATGAACAAAGTTTCTTTCCTAGAACTGTCCGCCTTTGGAACTGTTCTGCTGGCATGTTTTCCAGCTGACTACAATATGGTCATCTTTAAGTCCAATATAAACAAGTTCTTGTTGAGCTTCCCCCCCCCCCAAATAATCCATTTCTACTTCCATTTCCATAATTAACTATTAATATGCTGTTATCCCAGTGACCACCATACATTCATTTACAATTATCCTCGAGTGGCCTTCGGGCCTTGATAAGTGGAAACTCCCATGTAAAAAAAAAAAAAAAAGAAAAAGAAAAATCTAAAAGTGAAAGACAAGACCCATTGTCTATATTTTTGACAGCTAATAATACCAGCAGCGATATACTCACAACTTCAACGCAAATGCCTTCACATCACAGTTGAAACCTGAAACTGCCGTTGGTTTGTAAGAAACAGCAGACCATGAAGCAATAAAAAAATAGTACAAAATCTACAAAAATTACTTGTTCTTTCTTTTTTCATTATTTTACTTTCTTTTTACTTTCTGCCTCACTTTTTAACGGTTCCTTTTTTTTTATTCTCTCTCCTTTTCTTTCCTCTCAATTTGGTTGGATTTGCCAAATTCTAACTTTCTTGGAAATGGAAGTAGGATATCCTTTTTATCTTATGTACTAAAAAAAATATAAATGAATTTTTTTTTTTTATTACTTTTTACTTCTATTTCTTTCCTTTTTTTTTTTTACACTTCCTTTTTCTTTCTTAATTTGGATGGACTTGTCCAAATCCAACTTTTTTGGAAATGGAAGAAGGAGAATATCCTTTTTATCTTTTGCACTATAAAAATATAAATCAAATATTTAATTTCGACGTGCTTTCAAATACAAAATGGCTACACTTGTGAAACAGTAAGGGACGACAGACCGAAAATAACGACCTATTATATAAGAATTATTGAGGTTAACTACGATGCATATGACAACTAAACAAACTATCTTTTCTGCTACCAATATTAATTACTTCATTTCTCATGATGATGACAGGAATATAAGGGTTTTGCAATTGGTATTCAACAGCAAAGATAATAGTTTACAAAATAAATCCATATTTTATTAAGCTAGACTACAAAGGTTTCATGCAATCTACATACTGTAGTATTGACTTACTTATATCGTACTTATGTATAATATTTAATTCCCCCCACCCTTTATCTATGCCTAAACCTAAACAAAGATTCCATGAACAAAGTTTCTTTCTTAGAACTGCACGCCTGTGGAATTGTCTTCCGTTTTCCTGCTTTCCAGCTGACTACAAGTCTTCAAGTCCAACGTAAACAAGTTCTTGATGAGCCGTTCCACTTAAGTTAACAAATTTACCGAATTTCCATTACTAACGATTACTATATTGTCCAATTGACTACTGTACACTCTTAACCTTTATCCTCGAGTGGTCTCTGGGCCTTGATAAGTGGTTATGCCTATGTAAAACAAAAAATATTAGAAGGGCTATCTGGCATAGCCTAGGATCTTAATTTCCATAAATTATAGGGGCGAAAAAAATGAAAAAAGACTAAACCTGTTTAATATATCAATTTGAAATGTTGGGGACAAATTCAAAATACGTTTTTCATGAAAATCCTGGACAAGGTTCAAAAGAGAGTTGCCAACCTGACAGGTCTTGAACTGTCATCTAAGCTTCAACCTCTGTCCCATCGACAAAATGTTCCATCCGTCTGCCTGTTTTACAAGTAGTTTAATGGTGGATGCTGCGACGAACTAAAAGCCTTTGTACCCCCACGGCATAAATACCTATGATAAACCCAACAAGCAGCAAAGTTTCACCCCTACACAGAGATCCTTAGATGTAAGAAAGCCTTCTACTCTAATAGTTTCTTCCCCAGAACTGCTAGATTTTGGAATTCTCTTCCTGATCCCTGTTTCCCCAACTGTACTGCCGTGCATAAGTTCAAGTGTATTGTGAACAGACATCTTGCTGCTCAACTCCTTACATAGCATCCCTGCACCTTATGTCGCTGATAGTAGCCCCCTACTGCCTTGTTTGGGGTGAACATAAAAAAAAAAAAAAATGAACAAAACATTGATGCAGTCAAGGCATGATGCAATGTAAAGAGCTAAAAAGAAAATGCCATTTCTACGCTAAAAACTCACTAACGAGAAATGTTGTATTGATATATTCCAACCCAAGAAAACAACAATTCTTCCTCCTTTGTAAAAAAAATAAAACGTCGCTCATGAAATGTGAAAACTAAACGACTAAGTACAGCAAGCAAGATTTATAAGGCTGCCAAAAGTAAACCCAAGGTCAACTTTCTACTCGACTTCTGCAAAGTCAAAAAACAAAAGCAATTTTTCTCTACAAAACAACCAAACCAAACACCGTGAATGAATATTTGAAGATATAAAAAACTTGAAGCATAAAATCTTTTACGAAAATTACTTGATTTGGCATTAAATAACATGCAAAAGGTTGATATGTGTTGCAATATTTTGAACTTGTAAATAATGGGGTATGATCTCACACAGTAGGACGATTCTATTTATAAACGATGCTGCTAGGAACTGACGAATCGAATTAATTCACGTTCTGCTACCAACCAATCAGAAACCAGAATTGCTTCATAAATATTAAACCTTTTCTGTAGCAATTTCACGTTTTTTCTGTCTCGACACGGTAAGAATATTTTGCTCTGTGGAACTTTCTACTGCAAACAAGTCACCTCTCAGGACTTGTGTGTAACAACGAGCCATTGGAAACTGTTCTTTCTACTGCAAACCAGTCACCTCTCAAAACTTGTTTAGAACAACGAACCATCTGAAACTGTTCTGAAACTAAACATGGCTTACACTTCTAGAATATGCCATAAAACAAACCAATGTCAGAGTCAGAATGAAATTTATTCATTACTGATGACGTAATAATTACTTGGCTGAAGATGACACAGTGTTGTACTATCTGATACAAATCAAACATCGTCTGTAGGTTCTGCTTTTGTTTGTTTCTCTGTCTGAACTAACCGATGTTTATCTGAAGACAATTTGATTTCTGGGAATGACAGGAATAGAAGCGTCACAAGTCTTGAAGGTTGGTGTCTGAAGTTAGTTAAAACGTCACTTGAGATTCCCTCCCTCCCCTCGTTCGATCTTCGAGAGCATGGCCTGTAGGTTCTGTTTGTTTCCATATTTTTTGCTTTCTTTTATGAAAATCTATTTTCTTTTATATAAATCTTACTCGCCTGTGTGTGCGTGTGTGTGTGTGTGTATGTCTGCTAAAAACTTGTCATTTGCACCAAAGCTTCATGAATGTGGTTACTGTTAGAAAGAGCAATCTCTCAGACACAATATTGAAAAATTCGGGAAAAAAAATCGTCAACTATTTTGTGTAGAAATGTCGTTTTGTTTGAAGGGGGCTCAGATAAGACTCTTGCTTTCGATGCGGTTTGCAACTGTCATTTCGTTTTTTTGTTTTAAAAAGCTAAATTTGCAATATTATAGCATGTGTCTTTGTGCATTTTTTTTTCAACAATCAGGCAACGCCCCCCCCCCCCCCCGTTGTCATAATTTTTTGTTTTTTGTTAAAAGATATTTAAGCAGATTTTTGTTTTCTTTTTACGACCGGGTAATGCCCCCCCCCCTCACTAGTCCATTATAACAAGAGCAAATGACTGCATGTCCAGCTAAAAGTCAAAAACTACAAAGCACACACCCACAAAGTTGATATATTTTTGATTACCATTGTCTTTAATAAATAATATATAAAATTTTTTTAAAATTATTCATTCCCTGAGGGCCAACTGGGCCAGGTTTTGTCAGGGGAGGGGGGGGGGTTAATCGATTCTTCAGTGTACTGATTTTGAAAAAAAATGCCAACTAATTTCATGATGAATTTATGATAGAAAAGAGAGTTTTCTGTGTGTGTGTGTGTGTGTATATGTATCAAACTAGAGAGGAATGGGCTGGGCTGGGCAGAGAAGGAAGAGGTTTGGGGAAAGGTAGAAAAAAACAGGAGGTGGAAAAAGAGAAAGAGAGAGGTAGAGATGTAGAAGTTTTAATAGAAATATGTTAGACTTTGGCTCCAGGCAACACTAGGTAGGCTCACTAGTCTAGATGAAGTAAAGTTATTTTTCCCCCCTTATTGCATTGACTTAAATAGGGCAACTAAAATAATCTTTTTGTCAAATGGCAAATATTGGTTAGTGTCAGTAAAAACAACAAAAAAAGGAAATTATTTTCAATCACATTCATTGAACTTTTTATATTAAACCCTAATCAATATTTTTTTTTGTGATATATTAAAGAAGTCGGAGGAATTTTCACTCTGTAATTCAAATGTGCTCCTACTTTATACAGGAACACTGTGGTGAAAACTTAAGACAATTTTTTAAAGATTCATTAGTACAAAAATGGAAAGGAAATCTTGTCCTTTTCATTTATTTTCTTTCCTTTTTTTTTTTTTTTGTGCGTTGACATTGGCTGAATGGGGAAAGGACGAGAAAGACGGAAAAATCTTCCTGTTCTGTTTTCATTTGGAGTTTATATATAAGTAGAAAAAAAATCATATGTCACAAATGAGTTAAATGAAAAGTTCAATGATCAGATGGATATACAATGTTGTAGGAGATCAGACCCGGCATATCAACTCTGATGCATCTTGCTTCTCAACTCCCTATTTAGGATGTCCCTGTATGATTCCTAATTCACAGGAGCCCCTTACATCTGTGATAATGTGCCTTGTTAGGAGTGAAAAAAAAAAAAAGAAGTCTTTCGAAGATGGGAAGCTCTAAAACAGTTTTCCGAAATCTACATATGTATTTCATTACACCAGAAACAGAATTTATAAAAGAAATTCATCCAATTAAATTTTCTTATAACTTTCTTTTTGCTGGGGATGGGGCATCCTACAGAATGCAAAACATTCTCCCATTAGTTTAGTTTAGTTACTCCAACCGAGAGATTTTTAAATATTCTAATCGTCTTGCACTGGGTTCACCAGGTATATTCGCCAGATAGTTTTTGAAATTCTGTATGTGTGTGTGTATGTGTGTGACATATTTTGCTGGTAAACGAAAATGTTCAATGCAGTAAATATGGTTTCAGCTTTCATTACAGCACACTTAGTTTTACTGCTACTCCCTCTAAATTAGCACCGACATTTTTCTGCAACAAAAAGCAAATATTTTTAAAAGAAAAATAACTGAGCTTTTAAATTTTGCATATAAGATTGATTAATAAATATCAACAGTCAAGAAGCATTAGAAAAAATAAAAATGTGTGTGTGCGTGTGTATATATATATATATACACACACACATACACAATCAAGCATATATATATATATATATATATATATATATATGCTTTTTTCAGTTATATTTTACCCGTATATACCAATAATTTTTTACTTAGAAGCTCAATATATATTAAATATAACAATAGAGCATATACAGGGCGAGCAAAAAAATAGGCGGACAGTATTGTCTTATTAGATATAGTAACAATGTACAACTATATGTAAGAAGACAATACGGTCCACCTACTTTTGGCTCACCTTGTTTCTGTGTATAATATATATATATATATATATATATATATATATATATATGGGTTTGTATTACTGTACACATAGATTCGAAAAAGTTGTCAAAAAACAAATATATAACAAATAAATGTTATCAAAGGCAAGATAAGTTACTTTTCTACCTAACTGGATATATTTTTTGTGTTTTTATTCAGTGTAACATGTTTATTCAGCTCGAAAAACATGCAGTGTTTACCGATGTATTGGAAAATTCAAAATGGCGCCCGACTCTCTCTCGGAGAGGGTAAGTTTGGGAAAAGGTATTATAAATAATAAACTAGACAAAATACTATTAAAAAACAACCGAATATATGTCAACTTATGTCACGGTAACATATATTGAGCAAATTTCTAACAGTATTTTGTCTAGTTTATTATTTATAATACCTTTTCCCAAACTTACCTTCTCCGAGAGAGAGTCGGGCGCCATTTTGAATTTTCCAATACATCGGTAAACACTGCATGTTTTCCGAGCTGAATAAACATGTTACACTGAATAAAAACACAAAAAATATATCCAGTTAGGTAGAAAAGTAACTTATCTTGCCTTTGATAACATTTATTTGTTATATATTTGTTTTTTGACAACTTTTTCGAATCTATGTGTACAGTAATACAAACCCATATATATATATATATATATATTGGACGATGTCAAAACATTGTTTATTCATGACTCGCACAGCAGCCGCCGATTAGCGTAATGGTTAGGAGCCTTTACTATCGTACAGGCAGTCGGGTTTCAATCCTGGATTGTCTAGCCGCACTGATGGGCTGTGAAACAGCGAAACAGTACTGTACGTAGATGACTATATATATATATATATATATATATATATATATATATATATATATATATTAGGTTAATGTTTTCCAAAGTTGAAACAACAATGAATTTTGAAATGCAATCATTTAACCCGTCATGTGACACTCTGCAATCTTGTATCTTGGAGGCAATGTGCTTTAGAAAAAAAAAAATGGAGACAGACATATTGAGTTTAATGAACTAGATTATCTGAATTTCAATTTCTTCAAGATATGTTAAATTTTAGAGATTTCCTAGAATCAAAACCATGTAATGAATTTTGATCAAAATTGGCATAATGGTTTAATATCATATCTTGAGTTTAATCTTCGTGAGGAAACAGAAAAGTGCTGCAAAATTGTTCTGGAAATTTAATTCTATCCATACAATTCTTCTAAGATATATTAGTGTTGGGGGGACGATTAATCGGAATCGGGAATCAAAAATAATCAAAACTTTTGAGGGTAACGGAATCGGAAAAATTTGTGCCTGTTTTCAGATGCCAAAAACGATTCTTTTCATAGTTTTATTTGTTTGTCTAAAACAAAATTTTCCATGGCCGTATGAATGATGAAATGATGAAAGAATTATTGATTTTAAACTGCCAGTAAAACTAAAATTTACAGATCATCTCCATAAATGTATTTTTACGTTAACTGTTCTGCAAAAAAAAACAAAAAAACTACACATTTAGAAATTTAAAAGAATTGGAATCAGTAATTGTATCAGAATCAGGAGTTCAGAACAGAATCAGTAATTGTATCGGAATCAGGAAAAATATTGGATCATCGCATCAATAATGTGTGTGCATATATATATATAATTTATTTGGATGTGAAAAGTCGTATGCCATTACATAAATACAACCATGTCGAATTCTTGTCCTCCACATATAAATTGTAGACCACCTCCCCCTCTACAAAAAAATAAATGAAATTCTGCCATAATTTGTGTTAAACACACGAAAGAAGAGTCTAAATTTATTTTTTATTGTGTCTGTTACAAAACCCAAGGGATGAGGAACAAAAAAAATACAAAAAAATACAAAAAACATCCCAACTAAGAAAAATAAGCAATCCAATATTGAAAAAAAAAAAAAAAGAAAAAAGATAAGCATCTTGGAAACATTTTTAAAAATACATGAAATGTATAGGAATGCTCTCCAGGAATCATCCAAGAATTCTCAAAAAAAAGAAGATACCGTGAAAACCATATGTTCATTATTTGGAAAAATTGGCCAAAACTAACAGGCGCATGCTTTGAAAATAAAATGAATATGGGTAGTGAATCAACAAGGAATTGCGATAGTTTGTTTACCTGGCTCCCATAGGGGCCACGTTAGACACAAAATCAGTTTTATTGTGGGAATCCAGCTCCCTCAAAATAGAAGACGCTGAATAGGCACAAAGTTATCTAATACATCTTTAGAAGCATATGTGAAATACCAAACTAATATGGATAGTACATTTCTGAATTTATGAGACGGGGAGGGAGATTACTGTATTATTTGGTTGGTTGTTTTACGGCATATCAACCCTTTTCAGGTTATTTAATGGCAAATCCAGTGATTTTGAAGAACAATTTTTTTAATAGAGTATATTTGTTTTTTTAAAGTTGGTTTCTATTTAACCTATAGTTGGGATCCTAACAGGTACTACCAGTAGATCTGGTAGCAATGGCAATTAAAGTGTGACTCCACACTCCCCAAAGCCCGCAAGCTGGGGCCTCACCATCGGATATAGTTTAAGGTCATATCCAAGACCGGTATTATTTGGGTTATTCTGACTGCTGTTCTCATGTTAGTGTTATTTTCATATTTCATTCCAACTAACCTCCTACCTTCTTCAGATGTATTTTGTCGAACTTAGAAATCTTTCTTTAGTAAACTAGCAGTGGGCGCCTAGCATTACCCGTCATAAAATGCGCTTAAATATGATATTTTAATTTATGTAGATCATGCATATATTATTATAGAGTCAATTCTCTATCGGTTAAAGTAAAAAAAAAAAAATAATGACTTGAGTACCATCAGTTTCAATCGAAACCGATACCAGTCTTAATCGTTACCATTTGAGCTATCATCAGTTGGATGAGAAACAGCTAAAACTGAATTAATGTTAACATATATTTGTGCATGATTACAAGAGAACTTTAAGTCAACTTACGCCTGCTAAAGTCCAATTTCTTTCAATTTTGATCCTTTAGCAGCTACTTTTACGGGCTAAAGACCCATAAAAAAAGAAACTATAACACAGTTAAAATAACACACAAGATAAGAATAGTACTTCAAATAATGTAGATAGATATGCTCAGCATTTTTTGCTTATTCTATTTAAAAAAAAAAATTTTCAGAGTGACAGCTTGAATCAATCAACTTTTGTTATCCATTTTAAACACACCTAGGGAGGAAGAAGAGAGGGCGTTAAATGTTTAGTCAGGTCATTTATAAAAAGGATACAAAACGACCGAGACACCAGATGTGTTTTCTGGGTATATGCAAAGAACAAAACTGATGTTTACCCATGCGTAAAATAAAATAAATAAAAGGACTTATACAGAGATGATGGGCAGGGGAGATAATCACAAATCTTTTACTACAAAGCAAAATTAAATTTTTTTTTTCTCTTTTTTTATGACATTATTTTCTCACTTTCCAACTATATTAGTTAACAGTGCTGGTTCATTGTACAAACCAGATTTCTTGTAATTGTCAGTTTGGGCTCTGGTGGGCATCTGATGTCGCCACCAGAATATGCTGAGTGCTGTTAAAAACAGTTGGAAACCCATTCAAATTGACTTTTTTTTTAAAATAGTATTTTCAAATTAAATTCAATTTATTACACTCTTTTTCTTTATTAAATTGTTAGGTGAAAGTATAGAATAGCTACAAAACACCCCCCCCCCAGTTTAGAATGGCTTTCTAAGTAATATGATTTCAGCATGGTAGCAGATGCACAAGTATTCGCTATTGTTAGTCAAGCCATGCCGGACATTTACAATAAATCTGGTTTATAATATGCAATAGTAACAACATCCAGTTCGTATAATGCATCAGTATCTATTTAATTATTCGAAGGACCCTTTTTTTATCCCCCTCCCCGTTTTCTTCACCTATCTGTATAAATTATTGTTCAAATTATTTTATATAAACTTTACAATCTAGAGCAGCCATTCTCAACCTTTCCTCCATCATTGACCCCCTCACCTTTATGCATTTCTCCATTTGTCAAAAAGAACCTTTTTTTTTTATTGTTTAGGATTTTAGGTTTTGTATAATAGTAAATAGCCAGGTAAAAGTTGCCAATGAAGCAGCAGGACTCTTCCTCAACGTCAGCAAAACAAAGGCAATGAAAGTAACACAATCACCAAATGATGACAATCTAATTGTGGACAATCAAAATGTTGAAAATGTACAAGATTTCAACTACCTGGGTGCAGTTTTCACTAACAAAGTAAGTGACACTAAAGGGTACTTGTACAGTTTAGTCAATACATTAAAAAATGAAAATATCGAAAAAAAGGTTATATTGCACATATCCGTTATGGAACAAAGTTCTCCAAAAAAAAAAAATTTCACCTAATTTCATCAAGTAGTTTTTTTTTTGTTTTTTGTTTTTTTTACAGCGAAAAAACAATTTGTCAGGATACCAGGCAAAAGGTTTGATTTTTAGGAAGAAAAGCTAGAATTAAAGATGGGGACGGAGTATCGGCACTTTACATGGAGTTATCTCCCCGTGGCGTGTTCAGCAAATTTCATAATGGCTGACTTCAACGCGCTCTCATAAGAATGTGTTTTTCCGCTGTAAAAAAAACAAAAAAAAAACTACTCGATCAACTTAAATGAAATTTTTTTTCGGAGATCTTCAGTCCAAAACGGACACGTACAATATAACCTTTTCTTTTCTCGATATTTTCATTTTTGAATGTATTGACTAAACTGTACAAGTACCCAGCAAAGAAATAAGGCAAAGTATTGCAATGGCAAAGGCAACAATGATTATGCTAACCAATAACTGGAAAGGCAGACCCATCTTACAACGCACAAAGAAATGATTCCTGCAAGCTCTGGTATTCTAAATAGCAACATACAGAGCAGAATGTTTGATCTTGAAGAAAGTTGACAAGAGGAAAATTGTGGCGCTACTATAGACTTCTTTGTGTAAGCTGGGTGGACAAATGTACAAACGAATGGGTTCTGGAGAAATTGCGATTTTTGGGACATGTGGCTAGAACAGACGGCCTAACAAAAGATCTGCTCTTTGGTAGAACCCCTGGCAAAAGAGGACGTGGAAGACTAAAAACCATAATGTTAGACAACATGAAGTACATCGCGGAAATTAGCATGGCTGATTTGCTCAGAATGGTGCAGAACCGGAGTTAATGGCTACGATTTTTGAAAAGTACCACGGCTGGTCGGTAATGACTATTCCGTCAAAGAGAGAGAGATTCGAAAATTTTTTTATTCTGCCCAACTTAACCAACAAGGTAAAAGTTGCCAGTGAAAAAGCAACACTCTTCCTCAACGTCAGCAAAACTAATGCACCAAATGATGACAATCTAATTGTGGACAATCAAAATATTGACAATGTAGAAAATTTCAACTACCTGAGTGCAGTTTTCACTAACAAAGTAGATGACACCAAAGAAGTAAGACAACATGGATATTATTAGTAAGGCCGAGTTCCTCAGACTGGTGCAGAACCGAAGTCAATGGCGAAAATTCATGAAGAGTGGCATGGCTCGTCAGTAATCACCATTCCCTCGTATCACAAAAATAAAAATCACACCTTTTCTAAATAGAAAATTATGAATTTGTATTCCGTCTCTTAGACATGACACAATCTGAAAATAAATAATTATTTTTAAATACTTCATTTATTTATTCCTGGGTAAATTTAGCCCTAGTTGAAAAATCTCTGATCTAGAGGATGTGACCCCCCAACTCTACCCACTTTACAAAAACCTTTAAAAAATCTTGGAAAAAAAAAGAAAAGACTATATCAAATTTTCAGATACATTATGAATTACATTTTAACCAAACCTGTGCACATACGTGAGTGTCAATAATATGAGCAAGATAAACTTTGAATTAACCTTATAAATTATGGGATATATACTCTCGGTAACATGAGGAGTAACATGGGCTCATTATCTATATATAATAATAGGATAGCGGGTGTGTTATTTATTTTGTGTATCATGCTTACATCTGAGTAACTGTCGTTTAATTGTTATGGACTTTCATTTCTTGTAATAAATAATTTTACCAAGAATTCTTCGTAAGTTTTGATTTCGATCATAGTTGAGAGAGACTCAAGTTATATATATATATATATATATATATATATATATATATATTATTTTTATTTTTTCATAAGTTTTGGTTTCAATTATAGCTGATGCACCCAGGTCATCTGGATATGTTTTTTTTATTTTTGAAATCGCAACTTTATAATATATAAAAATCAATAGAACGTTAACTCTATAATAATATATATGAAATCTGCAATTAAATTAAAATATCATATTTAAGCGTACTTTACGACTGGGTTATGATAAATACATTTCCAGTTTAAACAAAAGAGCTACAATAATATCAGAGCGTCTCCATTTACACTGAATATCTACAGAATTCCAACATCAATATATCACATATGAATGAGCCCTCTGTGGAATTTCCACAGGTCTCGCAAGTTAATAACTAATGTTAGTAAAGTGCAAAATACCAATGCAGATCCGAAAAAATCCATAGCATACGATCAAAACTTACACAAATCTATCAAATCCTATTTTTACTGGAAAAACCCGAGAACAACAAAAGATAAAGATTTTGTCTTTCAAGCATGTAAATATACACGCGTATCACGTGTCTTTTGTTCATCCTGTTCAGTGGTTGAATATTTCACATGGAGACAATATTTGTGAAGAGAATGCAAGCAGTTATGACTCACAGGAAATCTCTACAAGAATTTAAAGTATCCTTCCATAATTTCCAATATGTATTTCCCTCTTGAGCTAAGATATTTGGTTAAAGTTACGATTAGGTACTGGATTTCATTTCCGGTTGCTGCTACGCAGCCGGCTACAAGGCAGAAAGGGTCCTTTCTGATAATCTTCATATATAATCATCTGAACTCGCGGAGTAACTCATGAAATATTTTTAATATAATTCAATTAAAACTGGTACTAAAAGATAGAATAATTCAATTAAAACTGGTACTAAAAAAATAGAATAATTCAATTAAAACTGGTACTAAAAAAAATAGAATAATTCAATTAAAACCGGTACTAAAAAATAGAATAATTCAATTAAAACCGGTACTAAAAAATAGAATAATTCAATTAAAACCGGTACTAAAAAAAATAGAATAATTCAATTAAAACCGGTCCTAAAAAATAGAATAATTCAATTAAAACCGGTACTAAAAAATAGAATAATTCAATTAAAACCGGTACTAAAAAAAAAATAGAATAATTCAATTAAAACCGGTACTAAAAAATAGAATAATTCAATTAAAACCGGTACTAAAAAATAGAATAATTCAATTAAAACCGGTACTAAAAAAATAAAAGGAGTGCAAAAAATAAAGGCATTTGAATTTTTATCATATCTTATTTAAATTACGTTTCTGAATTTTTTAGATGGGGGTTGGTTATTCGTATTATTTGTACTACCTTTCTTATCTTGACTGTCATTTTCAATGTTTCGGTTGATGTAACCTCCAACCTTCTTCAAGAGTTTCTTGTCAGATTTCAAGAATAAAAAATATATATCCATATGACTTGGGTGTATCAGCTTGAATTGAATCCGAAAGCAAAACTTATGAAAATATATATATATATATATATATATATATATATATAAATGTTTTTATTTGTTTTTGTTAGCGATACTTTTGGAATGAATTGAATTCTTTATAAGAAAGTGCATTTTTACCTAAGTGCAAGTTGGGAATAATTTTCGCTTTGACCAATTTGGTACCCCCTAAATGGGGAACGGCATATATATAATTTTAAAAAATTGTCCTCTACGGCTCATCAGAGTAGCTGAATCTAGCGAGATTCTAAATCAGGACCCTCATAAGAAGCCTAAACCTCTACTACGCAGCTAACTTTGCATGAATATTAAATGTGTCGCGTTTTTATGTAGCTGTTTTTCTTTGATTTTGTTATAGCTGAAGGGACTCAAGTATTATGTGTGTGTGTGTGTATATATATATATATATATATATATATATATATATATACACATACACACACATAACTTGAGTCCCTTCAGCTATAATTGACACTGAAACCAAAACTTACAAAGAACTTTTGGTAAAATTATTTATGACAATGACAAGAAATGGAAGTCCATAACAATTAAACGACTTGGATGTAAGCAGGACACAGAAAATAAACAAACAACACACACGCTATCATATTATATAGAATCCCTTCGTTCTTGTGGCAATTGTTTGATAGCCCGGATGTAGAGACTTAGCAAATGGAGTCAAAAGTGACTTTATGGCTGGGTTCGAATCTCCAGACCGGCAGGAATTGTTATTCTACACTGATGATTGCGTAATTATAAATTAAAATTTTACTTTTACGATTCTGAACGAAAATGGAAATTTTTTTTTCACATTGTAGCTGAGAAGGTGATCTATAAACTGTAATAATTGTTTGAAATTTGGTTGAAAAATGAGTGAGCAATGAAGCTTTAAAGCAGTTATAAATGACTAAAACTGCCACTTAACCATATATTCAAACACAGCAGTGTTTGAACGAGATATATATATATATATATTCATTCATTCATTCATTCATTCATTCAAGTAGCGTTTTCTGTGTTAGAAGCATTGATTGAATTTGAATTTTAAATTGAAATACGTTTGAAAGCTGAATTTCAACGCAATAAAAAATATAAAAAAATATTTACTTGTTTAAAATTAATATATTTCGGATTTATACTCGGTCATCAGAATTTTATACTTTTTCTTTTATTTCCTCACCATGATAAGTTGTAGAAAAATTCATTAATTTTTTTTTTTTTCTACAACTACTTATCATGGTGAGGAAAAAAAAAAAAGAAAATGTATCAAATCCTGACGAAGGAGTATAACTCTGAAATATATTAATTTTAAACAAATAAATACTTGTTTATTTTTTTATTGCGTTGAAATTCGGCTTTCAAAATGGAGTGTTTTTATTAGACCTAAAAGAGCCCCTGGGGCACACCCAAGAGTTATCACGAAGTATAGACAAACAAAATTATATAGAAATCAATTAGTTACAACTTTTCAGAAAGTTTTATAAAAATTCAAAGCATCAATTTTTTTTTTTAATAAGCATAAAAGTGTCAATTTTAGCCATTTTAACCCAAAAGGCGCCTCCAGGAGGGGCAACAAGAATTTTCCCAGAAAAAAACGTTCTGTTACTTTTTTTTTTTTTTTTTTTACTCATACCATGTTTAATGTTTGTGCAAAGTTTAAAAAAAATTGACGACGTAGTTATTAGAAAAATTGTGACCAGATGAGCGTATAAGGGTAAATTTACAGGTCCACCCTTCTTTTGTCAGGGCACCAAAAAAAATTATTAAATAATCGTACAGTATTATAATATAGTTGCAACATTTCCTTTTATTCCATTACATGCATTCGTCATTGACACTGCAAAATGAGTAGTCTTGTATTTATACAAGCATAGCAATTACATAAAAATATATCTTGAGACATGTGACAATACAATTTTTTTTTTTCTTGTAATGATATCGACTTACTTTAATGTACTTGGAGCCCTGAAGATTTATCTCTACCCTGGGGAATTCTATGTTTGAACTGAAACCAACTATATTTATTCCAACAGAACCGACTTTACCAAATACACTAGTCTGCATCAGAGATGATAGGCAAACATTATGGTCCTACCCACACACACACACTTCTGAGTGATGCACTGAGGAAGGAGAAAAAAAAGAAAAAGGGGGTTCCTTATATGTAACGATTCAATTAGGGCTGTTCTAGAGCAGATATGCGGGAGATCTTGCGAGTCCAAATATAGAAACATGCATACTGAAATTGATTGACTCATATTAAAGCAAGGCTAAAAAAGATGGCTGACAAAAGAAAGTCACATGACGCCCACCCACATACAAGCAGAAATATTAGTTACTTACATTTCAAGTATTAATTTCAATCACCCCCTACCCTTTTAAAAAAGGTCTTGGGTATGACTTTAAAAGACATCCAGTGATGAGGCTTCATTTAGGGGATCGTGGCGAATGTGGAGTTGCCCCTTGGTTACCATTGCTCTCAGGTCCATTTTGGCTCAGAATGATAATATCGGTGGGAGCATACAGTGCTCTCAGATAAGGGTTAATGAGTGTAAAAGAACAGGACATCACCTATCAATGCAGGAAAGAGCAGCACCTTCACAAAGGTGGCAGCAGTACTCCATTTTAGGGCATATTTGGTTCTTGTAGAAGATGAGATAATTCAATCGCAGTTCCCAGAAATCAAGAATCCCTTTCTTGGGGCTAAAACTTGGTCTCCATACAAGATACATAGGCATTTAACTGTCCCATTAAATTCTCTTTTACCGCTCAAATGTTGAGTTTTTTTTACATAGACATCACCACTTATTAAGACCCAGAGGCTATGCAAGGATAAGGATTAAAGAGTGTACAGTAGTAAAATTGGACAATAGTAATCGTTAGTAATGGGAATTCGGTAAATTTGTTAACTTAAGTTAAACGGCTCATCAAGAACTTGTTTATGTTGGACTTGAAGACAACGATATTGTAGTCAGCTGGAAAGCAGGAAAACAGAAGACAGTTCCACAGGCGTGCAGTTCTAAGAAAGAAGCTTTGTTCATGGAATCTACGTTTAGGTTTAGGCACAGATAAAGAGTAGGGGAAATTATTGATAGTGTTTTCAGCTAGACGAGTGTTTCTTGTGAAGGTTTGGCAAGGGGGACCATAGATTGGAGTTCAGTCGAGTACTTGCCATAAAAATAAGGATAAAGCAGAGACAAACTCGCAACATCTCTTCTGTAAGAAAGAGGAAGAGAAAAAGACATCCCCTATGAGGCTGTGAAGTCTATTTTAAACTATCAAGGCACGATAAATCCTTTCTAGCAGCTCCTCCCAAATGTGGAAACAGTATTCCATCCTTGGATGTACCTGGCTCTTATACAGATAGAGAATTGCATCAGGAGTGAGATATCTACTGGATCAATAGAAGGATCCCATCATTTTTCCAGCAGCCTTGGCAATGGATTTGATGTATGTGTTCCATTTCAGATCAGGAGTAAAGGTCAAGCCCAGAAGCTGGTCAAAACATGAGGCCTCCCTAAGACAAGAGCCATTCATTTCAATTGATGCCAGATTGGGATCAGAACATTCAGATAAGTTAACACTACTTTACTAATTGATCAGTAATCTATGTTATAGCCTATCTTTATTGTGATCTGTTGATCTTACACGAGTCCAGGACAAGAATTCATTAAGTCTGGTGGAATACCTAGACTAGTCCAAGGCCAGTGGTTTCCAACTTTTTATTTTTTTTTTTTTTACATGGTAGCACACTACTGAGCTCTTTAAAATTCTGCGGAAAACCTATCACAAAAAGTGAATATTTTCTACTCATAAAACCTTCTTGCCATTAAATAATGAAAAATTTTATTCTCATAAATAAAACATATCCTGTATTCAGTACCTGGTATAGAATAATAATGGTGAATGATAATGGCTTAACAATGTTTATTATTATCGAAAAATTGAAAATACCAAACAATTAAAGAAACGATTTATTACACTTTTTATTTTATATTTTTTTATATTTAAATGTTAACATCATGTAATAACGTGTTAATATTTATTAATACAAACAACCCCGGTTCTAACGATATAAAAGCTGTTTTGCAACTGAAAAAAAAACTTGTAACTTCCACCTGTAATCTCTTCACATCACAATGGTTGGGAACCACTGCACTAGGCAATAACACTTTGAGAAGGTTCACCATTCCTCACAATAAACCAGTGTGAGGTGACCCTACCAAGGGTATCTTATTTATGTTACGAATACTATGTTATTTTGAATATTTAGTCAGGGTTTACTTCTACTGAAAAGTTTCCTCATGGCAGGTTGTCCTGACAAACACCTGTAGAGAGACCTTAAACACTCTGTGACAGTGTCTAGCAAGCATTCAAATTCTCCATGTATTATGAAGGAGATTTACTTCCATTTACTCAAGGTTTATCTCTTTCACATGGGTGAAAAATATTACACAAGGCCAAGAAAGGGAGAGAGAGAGAGAGAGAGAGAGAGAGAGAGAGAGAGAGAGAGAGAGAGGAGGAAGAAAGGGAAAGAGAGAGTAGGGAAAAGAGAGAGTGGATGAGAAAGGGAAAGAGAGAGAAAGAGAGGGAGAGAGAGAAAGGGAGAGAGGGAGAGAAAGGAGAGAGAGAGAGAGGGGTAGAGAAGGAGAGAGGTAGAGAAGGAAAAAGGAAGAGAAGGAAACAGGAAGAGAAGGAGAGGGAAAAAGGGTGAGAGAAAGGGAGGGAGAAAGGGTGAGAGAAAGGGAGGGAGAAAGGGTGAGAGAAAGGGAGGGAGAAAGGGTGAGAGAAAGGGAGAGAGATGGAGGGAGAAAGGGAGAGAGATGGAGGGAGAAAGGGAGAGAGATGGAGGGAGAAAGGGAGAGAGATAGAGGGAGAAAGGGAGAGAGATGGAGGGAGAAAGGGAGAGAGATGGAGGGAGAAAGGGAGAGAAAGGGAGGAAGAAAGGGAGAGAAAGGGAGGAAGAAAGGGAGAGAGAGGGAGGGAGAAAGTGAGAGAGAGAGGGAGGGAGAAAGTGAGAGAGAGAGGGAGGGAGAAAGTGAGAGAGGGAGAAAGGGAGAGAAAGGGAGGGAGAAAGGGAGAGAGAGAGAAAGAGAGGGAGAAAGGGAGAGAGAGAGAGGGAGAAAGGGAGAGAGAAAGAGAGGGAGAAAGGGAGAGAGAGAGAGAGGAAGAAAGAAAGAGAGGGAGGAAGGGAGAGGGTGAGGGAGGAAGGGAGAGGGTGAGGGAGAAAGGAAGAGGGTGAGGGAAAAAGGAAGAGGGTGAGGGAGAAAGGAAGAGGGGGGGAGAAAGGGGTGAGGGGGAGGGAGAAAGGACAGAGGGAGGGACAAAGGGAACAGTAGAGAGAGAGGGAGAAAAGAAGAAAGAGGGAGAAAAGAAGAAAGAGGGGGAAAAGAAGAAAGAGGGGGAAAAGAAGAAAGAGGGGGAAAAGAAGAAAGGGAAGGAAAAGAAGAAAGGGAAGGAAAAGAAGAAAGGGAAGGAAAAAAAGAAAGAGGAGGAAAGAAAAAAGGAATTAAAAAAAAAAACAATTTAAAAGATACATTTTCTATATTTTTTAACATTTCTATTTTGTTGTCTTTGCCCACAGGCAATGCTAGTTATCCTGAATATTCAATAATAAACGATTATTGGATTTTTTAAAATTAAATATTATCTATAAAAAAAAAAAAAAAGATCGACATAATTAACAGATGAGAATTCCAACAAATATATTCATCATATTTTTGATTACATCTATAAGGAATTTGTAGCGCTTTTAACAGGCGATACATGATAACTTTAATTTTGACTCTTGGCTCACAAAGCTTAAACATCATATCTCTAATCTGATGCTTTCAAAAAATAAGTTTGGCAAACCTTGCATAAGATCACGATCAACTGCTCAATTATGTCTATTGAATATAAAGATATTTAAGTATTTACAGACAGAAATTGGCAAGATGCTTATACGGATGCACATATACTTAATATGCAAGGTGCTGGGAAAATAGATGATATAACTTTCGGGATTACGTTCTATATGTGCGTACAGGTTTAGAAATCCTTGTTTTTTTTTTTTTTGCTTTTGTTTTTTTTTTTGGGGGGGGGGGGATCGCTCGAGACAAGGTATGAAGCCACTTGATGTAAGGAGTTAGCATAAACGAAATATGGTTATTGCAAAAACAGGAGGTGCCTAGTGACCTTAGTCTCATCTTAAAAAAGAAAAAAAGAAATAGAAAAAGAAAAGAAAAAAAAATAGAAAAAAGAAAAAATAGAAAAAAAAGAAAAAATAGAAAAAAAGAAGAAAATAGAAAAAAAGAAGAAAATAGAAAAAAAAGAAGAAAATAGAAAAAATGAAATAGAAAAAAGAAAAAGAAAAGAAAAAAGCTATGAGTAATCAAAAAAAATCAATCAGTAGGAAGAATGTTCTGCAACTTATCAGTTCTTGGAAATAAGCTATTGGAATAAAAAGCTGTATTACAATGGGGTATCAGAACAGTGAATTGATGAAGATCACTAGACCAACGAGTCCAACGAGCTGGAACAAAGGAAGCAGACATTTGTGAAGAACACATGCCATGATAGCATCTATAAAAACGACCGAGACTAGCAACATCACGACTGAGCGAAGGAGGTTTCAGTGAAGAAGATAAGGTGGAGGCCAATCATATTACAGATACGTTTCTGCAATTTATAGGCCTTTCAAAACAAATGCGAATCAACGTTCTTTTTTATAAACATCTAACATGTACATACGAGATTGGTAAACACGATCTTCGTGACAGGATCACAAGTAAAATAAGTCTGGGCCTGGCGTTGCCATATGCACCAGCAAAAACAATGAAAAGAAAAACGACATCAAACAAATATAAAAACTGTGGGGATTCAAAAGCTCCGAGCATCATGATGAGCAGAGGCTTTTTTGGTAGCCAACATGGAGCACCCAGTCGTCATTTTTCAAATGTTGATGGCCTTTCTTATTTCAGGTAACAGAATACAACAAACCAAATAGAGGTAAATAAATATGAGCAGTACAAAGACCACACAAAGGAAGAAATGGGTGAGACTAAAAACTATTCTTCTAAATTTTTTTAGATGAGGAATGATTATTCATATTTGAATTCTTCAAATTACTGTTCTCATCTTGAGTGTTATTTTCACAAAATTTCGGTTGATGTAACCTCCAACCTTCTTCAAGTATATCTTAGCTCTAGAATCCATACCAATCTGTGACACGGTGGATAAAGTACTTGATAAAATTCAGTTGTAAATTACACTTTTCTGAAGGTTCAATCCTCAGTGTGGTTAACACTCAATATACAATTGCGAATTACCTAAGAATTCTATCTAGTTATGGCCGACGGAATGAGAGCACATTATTTCCACGAATTAAATACAGGGCTCCATTCGAAATTACATGTAAATTCCCAAGTTCGAAAGAAAGATTCTCAAGGTCAACAAGAGACACCTGAAGGTCAGAAGTTACATTGACTGAAACGTGAAAGTAACGCTCAAGATGAAGGCAGTAGTCCAAAGAATCCAAATAATATGAATAGAAATTAGGTTAGAATGCTTTTACAACAGCAACCCCCACGAACACAAAATGGCTCTTTATAGAACATAATCCCAAAACTCAACGCATGAATTTTCCAAACACTCTGTATACTTTTAATTTGAAAAATATGTATTGTGAAGAAAACTTACTCCCATCTACTCTTTTGTATACCATAATGTTTGCGGAACTAACAATGCACGACAAGGTTAATTCTGAAGAGATTGGTATCCATTACTTTGTAATTGAGTATTTGCTGAATCTATATTCTATTTGATGCTTCGATTTTCTTGACTGGAGGAAAACGGATCACCACGCTACAGCACACAAGCCAAATCCGGCACGTTTGCTTTTGCCCAGCTCCAAGAGTTTAAAAAAGAAAATCAAAGTAAAAAACTTGCGGACAATGCAGGGTAGATATAACTAGTGTGCGTGTACTATAACGGTTGTCTCCCTTTTCCATATATATCAATATATATAAAGAAAGAATAGTTTGTAATCCTTATAAAAGCAGAGCTGAGTTAAGACTGTCCCTAAAAATGCTATCTGGTTCACAAGTGCATGATCATTGTCCTCTTGGTGGCCTGGATGTGGGCGATCATTTTATATTAATTTTATATGCAAAGCTGATTTCCTTACTCTACAGTCTAAAATTTTTTTTATTTTTACAAGTAAGTTTCCTTTTTAGAATGCTTGGCACTTCTACAGAATTGGGACGAGATTTTCAGAAATCGCAAAACTGAATTTCACATGAAAACAATGGTATCTACTTATTTCTCGTATCTTTTAAGATTATATAAAAAAAATTACGAAAATTGATAAAAAGGTAGAAAATTTTTTATTAAAGAAAATAAATAGAATTCGACGAAAATGATCGTAAAATACAGGAGAGTTCAAAAACTTTTCCATCCAATTTAACAAAGACGGCAGGAATTTTTCACCTGCTAACACAATTAAAGGTTTTTTTTTTCATAATTCAGTAATATTTAGGTAATTTCGACTGCATAATTTGGAAGCTACCTTATTAGAATTGACAAAAAGAAAACAAAAACAAATCAGTGGAAACCATTGTTTTTTTTTTATCTGAAAACTCCATTGATCGACTACAAAATCTCGTCCCAATAATGTAGAAGCACTGAATGTTTACATGAAATTACCTAAAAATAGTAGAATCTCCTTATTTTTTTTTTAAAGAGAATTAACACAGTACAAGAATCCAACAATATGGACAATTCTTAGATGAATTGAAATCTATAATATTAATAAAATTCTAAATGTTTATTTATTTATGTGTGTGTGTGTGTGTGTGTGTGTATATATATATTGTGAGATTTCTCTCACAAGGTTTTTGCCCTCAGCAGAATGGAAGAAAATCAAACAGAAATTACAACAATCTCACCTTAAAACTTCAACGTAAATTTTATTAAAGTAAAAAAGGTCCAAGTTGCAAAAGACGCGTCATCTTCAGCTATCGGCCATTATGGGTTGGTAACGACTTCGAAGGGAATAATAGTTCGTCTTCGATAAAGGCTGGGTAGAAATTCCCGCTGACGAAGTAGCGCGCAGGTTGGAGATGTAGAGGTGTTTTCCAAGATGGATGCTGCTAGCTGGGCATACACGAGGAGTCCTTGATGGCGGACAAGGCAGGTCAAACTGCACACCTTAAATTCGTCTTGACAAACATTAAATTGTAGCACAAGCGTGCAAATATAAATCTAATAAATATGAAGTCACACAAAAAGCCCAAAATAAGAGTTTTTGAGCTGTTTCGTGACATTGTCAAAAAAGTTATCAGTCCGTGTCAACGGAATTTAGCACTGTCTGTATACAGTCGCGGTAACATCTTTCGGCATACGGACAGGACTTGTGGCGCAATGGATAACGCGTCTGACTACGGATCAGAAGATTCCAGCTTCAAACGTTTACTCATTATCCTTACCCTTAGTTAGAGTACTTTTGTTTTATTCAATGATTTCGTTTTGTGAATATGGGAATTTCCCATACTCCAAGTTCACAGGGTAAGCGTTAATGGTAAGACGATGCTGAGTGTCCTGGATTTTGTGTTTGACTGCCTTGTGTGTGCTGACGTGGTGCAACCGCTAGTTTAGAATAAAATTTAAGCAATTTAGACATTTCAAATCTTTCTCACAATTTCTGTTTTCAAATAACCTGATAACTCTAACTCCATATCCAACAATTATCACAACAACGAATTTACAATAATGACTGTAATTTTGAGCTCAATTACAATTCATAATTATAATAACTGAACATTTTACGATTTCCGTTGTATCTAGTAGAAATATTCAGACTTGTTTCAATTATGTTGCAAAACTTTAAGATTTCAGTTATTTCCATTAGTACAAGATTTTTTTTATGCAACTAGCAGGGGGGGGGGGGATCTTGCCGGGTCATAAAATATTGAATTCAATATATCTTGATTCATGCAAATTTCATATTTATTATTACAGAGTCAATTCTCTATTGAATATTATATTGTACCTAATATATAATAGTGATTTTAAAAGTTAAAAAAATATAATAAAATAAAATGACTTAGGTGCCATCAGCTAGAATTGAAACCAAAACATTTCCCTCTCCAGACACGTCTCCTACTAATGTAGCTATTGAGAGATAAAAAAAAAAGATTTAGTATTAAATGACTCGAAGAAACAAGTAACATTTTGGCACGCGCAGAGAGGAGTAAAAATATTTATTTTTTATTTTTTTTTACACAAGAATCACCACATTATCAAGGCTAAGAGGCCACTCAAGGATAAGGGTTAAAGAGTGTACAGTAGAAATTGGACAATATAGTAATCATTAGTAATGAAAATTTGGTAAATTTGATAACTTATATGGAACGGCTCAGCAAGAACTTATTTACGTTAGACTTGAAGACAACCATATTGTAGTCAGCCGGAAAGCAGGAAAACGGAAGACAATTCCACAGGCGTGCAGTTCTAAGAAAGAAGCTTTGTTCATGGAATCTAGGTTTAGGTTTAGGCACAGATAAAGAGTGGCGGGAATTATTGATAGTGTTTTCAGCTAGACGGGTGTTTCTTGTGAAAGTCGAACAGTCGAACACTTTCCATGAAAGTAACGATAGATTAGAGACCAACTCGCAACATCTCTTCTGTGAGATAGAGGTTGCAGGGAAGAGAAAAGGACATCTCCTACGAGGCTACGAAGTCTATTTTGAACTCAATCAAGGCAGGGCAAGTCCTTTCTAGCAGCTCCTGTCCAGATGTGGCAACAGTATTCCATCCTTGGACGCACCTGGCTCTTATATAGATAGAGAATTGCATCAGCAGTGAGATATCTACTGGATCGATAAAAAGATCCCACCATTTTTCCAGCGGCCTTGGCAACAGATTCGATGTACGTGTTCCATTTAAGATCAGGAGTAATGGTCAAGCCCAGAAGCTTGTCAAAACTTGAGGCCTCCTGAAGACGCGAGCCATTCATTTCAATTGATGCCAGATGTGGATCAGAATGTTGATGATGTAAAGAGAGTAAAAATATGTTGTCAAGTTGAAATGAAAATACTACCTAGTGCCAAACATTTACCCGCTATTTCATATATTTCAACCGAGAGATCTTTTTAAGATTCTAACCATCCCTTTTTTGCAATTGTTTGTATTTTTCCTGCACTTGGTTTACCGGGTATATTTGTCAATTAGTTTTTGAAATTCTTCTTTACGAGTCTGCTTACTCGTATAATTACTGGAATTAAAATTCCAGTTTCTTTTCATCTTGTGCATAAGACCTTCATATTTATCTTTTCCTTCTCCACTCTGTTTAACCAAACATCATTGCGGACACTAACTTCTACTAAGGTTGCTTCTTTCTCCTTGTTCTGTATCACTGGTCCTGGATATGACCTTAAACTATATCCGATGGTGAGGTCCCACCTTGCGGGCTTTGGGGAGTGTGGAGCCACCCTTTAATTGCCATTGCTCCCAGATCCACTCTGACCTGAAGTGGTTGTACCTGTTAGGGTCCCAACTATGGGTTAAATAGAAACCGACTTGAAAAAAAAAAGCAAATATATTCTATTAAAAAACTTTTTTTCAAAATAACGGGATTCTGCATTAAATAACCTGAAAAAGGTTGATATGCCGTAAAACAAAAGCCAACCAACCAAATCTATATCACTATCAGATTTAATAGCTCCACTTTCTAGGTACGCCACTGAAGGAATTGTATAGTCATAATGAATGGTGCCTGACTTATTCCCAACTGTTATTTCCGGTAAACATGTTCTCAGGACTTGCTGCTGCATTCAATAGTCAACTTTTTACAGATGGCTCGGAGGAGATATGAAAACCCGACTGCTATTCAAATACGATAATCGTGCATAAAATGGCAAAAATAAATTTAAAACCCGAGATGAAAATTTTATATGAATGATACGATGAATATGTAACGTGATTCTTAAAGACAGGATTAGATCTGATGACCTCAGAGGAAGATTAAATCTGGACAGTCTAGGGTGAGGTGCACAGAAAGGAGACTTTGATGGTTTGGCCATGTTGAAAGAATTAATGAGAGTTCTTGGGTTAGTTGATGTAGAACAGTCAAGATGACAGTGTGAGACCATGTGCTACTCTACGTATTTCCTCAGTAACGCTTTGGTGGGGAGGGGGGGGGGTGGAGTCGTCGATAGTATCACACCAAGTCCAGTTCATAGAAGTCGGCCAAGGAAAACACGAGATGTGATAAAAATGGACTTTAAAGAAAGAGGGATGAATAAATACCTGGTCAGAGATAGCTTAGTTTGGAAGTTTAGTTTTTTTTAAATCTGTTCAATGCATGCCAGCATGTAAAATGGACATTAAACTGATGATGATGATGGTAATAATGATGATGATGAATTTAACATTAAAAAAAATTTCAAGTTGTTTATAAATTTTATATTTTTTACATATATAGAAGAAAAAAAAAAGAAATTCTCTATACTGTCTTAACAGTGAAAATAATTTTTATTTTAAAATATTTTAATGAGAATAAAAGTTTTGCTATTGTCCCTAAATTTATTTTCACTAATATATATAACAGTGCCACTGACTAATGTTATAGGAGTTAACATTAACTGACTGGCCTCCTTTCTCGAGAGACAACAGATAATCCCTGAAAAAAAAAAAAATGCATTAATAATCAGGAGTTTATAATAAAACTAGCCAATCCGATCTGGCATTTCCCGGTAATGTTCTTTTCTTTAGTTATTCTTTTATCCTCCAAATATTAAGATGTTATATTTTTGTGTAACACTGGCGATACTAAATTACCTTGCTTACAGGCTAAGGTGATAGTGGGGTGTTTGACATGAGGTTTAAGAGAGCTCAGATTTCGAGGAAATGATAGAATGTGTTTTTATTGTAATATTGTAAAAAAGAGATAGAAAGGCTCCCTACGAAGGAGAAAGAGAAAGGAAAGGAGAATTAAAGAGAAATATGGATTAAGAGAGACAAAGACAGAAAAAAAATTCAAAAGAAGAAAGGAAAGAGAATATAAAAGGAGGAGGTAATTACAAATCTCATGAAAACCATTGTTTTGGTAGATAGAAAAGAATTTGCTTGCTGGACATCGAAGAGTACACCTCAGCTTTGGTCTCCTGCCCAGGGTCGGATATCTCCCTAAAAGAGCCAAGTGGAAAAGCTCTTTCGTCTATCCTCCTATTGAGAAACTGTCTAAATGAATCTAAGTTAAAAAAAAAAAATCCTACATCCTGAAACCTCCGGTAATGGTTGAACCCGATTATGTACTTACTTCCGGTAATGGTTGAATGCAGATTAATTTATTCAGTCACTATTTACGTCAAACTAAATTGCTTCCAATTTTTAGATATAAAATATTAAAATTTTCTCAAAGGAAATAGTTGCAAATTAATTTTATTTTTTTTAATAATTTCCTAACTGCATTTCCTACAAAATAAATTACGTTGGTAAACAGTAATGGTTATTAACGTTTTTTGTTTTTTTTAACTATGACCCACATTTTGCTTGTTTTGAGAGTGTAGCGAGGCTCAGCTACAAAACTTGAGAAATATTATTTCTACCCAACTAGAGAAGTTATTCATCCTACAGAATTTGAACCAAACTAAGCTAACTTTTTAACTTTGTTGAACTAAACCTAAAACTTAAGTTAGGGTTTTAAAATTTTTTATATAGTGACACTCAGAAGTATTGGATGTATGTTATTCTCTGTTATGACTCAAGTTGATGTTTGCCATTTCATTTGATATTTGACACTACCATCTATGGCAACACATCAAAGGCCGTAAATGACCAAGTTCTCTCTGACTCTCTCCTCTGATCTTGAGCACGTGGTTCCATGGGGAAAGAGGTAGCTGGTTACTTTTAATGCATCTAAAACCAAGATCCTATCTTTACATCATCATCACTGATCCTGGCATCAATTGAACTGAATGACCCACATCTTGGGGAGGCTCCATGTTTTGACAAGCTTCATGGCTTGACTTTTACTCTTGATCTTAAATGGAACACATTAAATCCATTGCCAAAGCTGCTGGAAAAATGGTAGAATCCTTCTACCGCTCCAGTAAATATCTCACTGCTGATGCAATTCTCTATCTATATAAAAGCCAGGTATTGCCAATGATGGAGTACTGTTGCCACATCTGGGCAGGAGCTACTAGAAGCAGCTTATCATGCCTTGGCAGAGTTCATAGCTTAGTGGGGGATGCCCTTTTCTCTTCTCTGCAACCTCTTTCCCACAGAAGAGACGTTGCAAGCTTTTTATGGCAAGTGCTTGTCTGAGCTTCAATCTATGGTCCCCCTCGCCCAACTTTCACAAAAAACACTCGTCTAGCCAAAACAACTATCAATAATTTCCCACACTCTTTATCTGTGCCTAAACCTAAACGTAGATTCCATGAACAAAGTTTCTTTCTTAGAACTGCACGCCTGTGGAACTCTCTTCCGATTGCCTGCTTTCCAGCTGACTACAATTTGATTGTCTTCAAGTCCAACGTAAACAAGTTCTAGATAAACCGTCCTCCTAAGTAATTCAATTTAAAAAATTTCCACTACTTATGATTACTACGCTATAATCACATTGACTAATGTATACCCATTAACCCTTATCCTCGAGTGGCCTCTGGACCTTGATAAGGGTGGACTCCTTTGTAAAAAAAAGTAATATCTCGTAAAGTTCTTTTATGTAGAAGGAAAATCAAAAACTCATGGTTGAACCCAGCTTTTTTATTTTTCAAAGTTCAAAATTACCTAATGCAAAAGTATTGGATATATGATACTTTTCAAATTTCCAATAAAAATTTTATATTGTAAAAGACTTTTTATTGTAACTCAAATTCTTTTATAGTATTGGAATATAATCTCTAACCGATCTGAGAAGCACACAATTGTTTACAAGATAGCGCTACTAAGCATTTGACTATGATGTGCATTCTGCAATTCAAGGATTTTAAAAAATGGCGAAAATTAAAGAATTATCCAGGAATATACAGGATAGACTTATTGGATGTCACAAAGGATGACAAGATTACTGAAAATTTACCAACGAAATGAATCTAGCGCTAACGACAATAAGAAATATCATCAGAAAGTATAAGAAGTATGATGATGGTACAGCAAATCTTCCAAGAAATGGAAATAGTTGAACTATTTGGAAGGAATACAGCAACAAGTGTTTGGCAAAAAAAAAAAAATGGCACAGCCTTCAACAAGCACAATACTATTCCTACAGTTATGGAAGAAGTCAGAGTGCCAACGTTAGTTGAAGCGAGTGTCCCTAATGATGGAGGTCTGAACAGAGCTGAAAGAGAGAAACAGACCAAATATCAAGTATGATATGAAAATAAACTGGAATCTTAAGAAAATATCAAACATACGAGTTATTATAGGTGCTACATGGCTTATGAATCAGAATCTGAAGTCCTACCTAACTGATATTCCTGGTGAACCAAGTGCAAAAGAGATCCAAAAAATTGCACTTAAGGGAACAACGAGGACACTAAAAAAGAGCTCGGTTGGTTTCAATAAAAACAGGGCAATGTTGGCTGCTCCATACCCAGCATTACAATCTTCAAAGGAAGAAAATATTAAGTTTGGGGGTGGTTCTATTATGATATGTGGACGGTTTTTATCCAAGAGCACTGTTGAGTTACAAGTTATTCATGGCAGAATGATTAGCTTGTACAGGGAGATTCTGGAGAAGAACTTTCAGAAATCTGCAACTTCTTTAGGACGTTTCAACACGACAATGATCGCGAACATACCGCAAAACTTACAAAGGTATGGTTTGAAAATAATGTTATTCTGAATTGGTCAGGTCAGTTTCCCGACATGAATCTAATTGAGAATGTGTGGAATACTTTGAAGGTTTATAAACGAAATCCACAAAACATTAAGCAATTAGAAGAATTATGCAAGGGAGGATGGAGTAAAGTAACAATGGATCACTGAAAAACTTGTAACCAACTAGAGAAAGCGGCTAGCAACAGTGAAACAAAACAGAGGCTATACAACAAAATATTAAATTGATGTATCGAATTCAAATACTTTTGCACATATTAATATTGAACTTTCATGAAAAAAAAAAAAAAAAAAAAATGAATTCAACTATGAGTTTTTAATTTTGCGCAAGCCTTTTCAAGTCTCACACAAAAACATGCGTACACATTTCAAGCTATATTACTTGTCATACACATACGCGCACACAAACATATACGCCCACGTACACACACGCTAACGTACGCACATACCCGCACGCATGGACAACGTCACTTCCCCTTTCAAAGGAAATCCACACATGCGCAAAAGACTACCGGAAACACCTATAAAAGAAAGAGCACTAAGCAGCATCTTCCTTTTTCGACTTAGCTCTCGAGCTGAGCAGTCGTTGGACCATTCGCGCGCGTCACGCCCCCTGCGAGTATGTATGGGGCACGAGCTAACAAACAGTACGTACACTTTATACGCTTTCTATCTCCAAACAGGATTGACATTTTCACTCTTTCTCACTCTATCTCCCCTTCGGCTTTGGTCCATCAAAACAGACATGTGCGCGACGCTCTACTGAGCTTAACCCTCTCTTTCTACAGGCCGGCTTGCCACTTCGCGTTTCTCTATTGCATTCCCCCATTCCTTCCACGCGCGTAGTCGTCAATGGCTGAATGAACATGTGTACACCCAAGACTTTTATTTCTCAACAGAAAATAAACGACATGTTTATTTTATTTCAGCATTTGAGTTCTTTGTTTCCTTCATTCAATTCGTTTCATTATTTTTTCTTGTAGCAAGTTAGGGTATTTATATCCTGATCCGCAACAATTTTCTTTCAATATACACCTAAAACAAATTTACAGGATATTATTTACTAAATATCAGGCAAAATGGCGAAAATAAACTAGTTAGAATAGAAAATAACCTGTATCCAATATATATATGATCAAATAAATATTAATTAGTTTTATAACTACAGGCACTAGTGGTTCATGTTTATGCAATCATCAGTGTAATTACTGCTGATCAGGAGGTTCTAACTCAGTCACAAAGCCTCCCTTGACTTCATAGGCTAGCATATACACAGTTCTAGAAAAGTACCATATCCTGAACATTCAACTAAATTCAGCACTTAATAATCACGGTTGGGAAATTGGTTGCATCAAATAAAAAAATTATTATTCAGAGCTTCAAGTCTACATGAATGTAATTAATTTTCAATTAAAAACGTCTTATTAATCATCCACTTAACATACACGAGGATATTCAATTTATTTTCTCATATTTTTTAAAGCTTGTTAATTAACTTTTTACTTCCAATGAGATAATGTCAACCACTAAACCTTGAGGCTACAGCACTCCGATAAATTCCTATCTTAGTAACATAAATCATTCAGAGTGAAATGTAGGTACCTCAAAAGCGCACCACAGAATTACCCACCCACCCCCACCTAACTTTATCATAACTGGAAGTTTAAAATAAATTATTTATCATTTTACCAGCAATAGAAAGTTAAGTTTTCAAACAACAAAAAAATTGTTGTTGCAATCTAAAAATCGGCACAAGAGTGGACCTGTACTATGCACACCACCCTTGTAAATTTTTTTTTTTTTTTTTTTTCTTATCGTCTTTTTTCAATTTTGTCAGCGGATTATTGTTGATTGGACAGTAATCTATCAGATTATACCCCCCCCCCATGAAAAAATATTTAAAGATTTTTATGGAGTGCTCAGTTTCTAATAAAACGTTCTTGTAAATCGAAACTCTATAACGGAACCAGTCGACGGTTGACAGATTGGCCTTTTTAAGGCCAAATTTGGCCTTTTTTTATGCTCTTTGATGGACTATGCTTTTGGCCGCCATTTTTTTTTTTTTTTTTTGTAATGAAAGAGTAAAAAAGACCAACTTTCAAATCTGTCAAACCTTAGAAAGGCCAAATTTTAAAAGCAATATGGCGGCCTCGAATGTCGTACATTTAGTTCAATAATAAAAAAAATGATGAAAAAAAAAAAAAAACAGAAAAATTAAATTTTTTCCGGTTTCATTTCAGCCTTTAGTTCTAATAATCTGTTTTATATAAAAATAATTTTTTTATATAATTTTTTATCTGTCAAATAAGTTACGCCACTAAACTACATATTTACCCCCCAATAAATCTTAATAGGATGCTCCTGCATTTACCGACCCGCGAAAACCACACAATTGGCTTAGGCTCGCTCAGCAGCTGGCGGAAATAGCCGGAAAGGGTCGGCCGAGAGCGTTCCTCAATTTTGTACAAACTCGCTGTCTGTCTTTAGCTAATACGGATCTAAGATTAGAAATCTTATATTCGTATTAGCTAAAAACATATTCGGAATCTTTTTTATAAATTGGAAGAGTAAAAAATGAATGTTAATCGTGCAGGTTAGAGTTTAGGAGGTAATTTCGGGTTTACAGGTTATATGAAAAACAGATAAGGCATAAAAATGTGGTACTTGTACAGTCAATTCAAAACGGATACACACAATTTAAACTTTTTTCGATATTTTCATTTTTTTAATGTCTTGTCCGCCAACATTTTTAATGCCTTCTTTTTCTTATCCATTAAGAATTTATCCTTCTATTATCTTCTATTATCCATTGTTAAGAATTTATCCTTCTATTATCTTCTATTATCCATTGTTAAGAATTTATCCTTCTATTATCTTCTATTATCCATTGTTAAGAATTTATCCTTCTATTATCTTCTATTATCCATTGTTAAGAATTTATCCTTCTATTATCTTCTATTATCCATTGTTAAGAATTTATCCTTCTATTATCTTCTATTATCCATTGTTAAGAATTTATCCTTCTATTATCTTCTATTATCCATTGTTAAGAATTTATCCTTCTATTATCTTCTATTATCCATTGTTAAGAATTTATCCTTCTATTATCTTCTATTATCCATTGTTAAGAATTTATCCTTCTATTATCTTCTATTATCCATTGTTAAGAATTTATCCTTCTATTATCTTCTATTATCCATTGTTAAGAATTTATCCTTCTATTATCTTCTATTATCCATTGTTAAGAATTTATCCACATTTACATTTTAAATTCCATTTATTTTTTAAATAAAATAATTTTTTAAACGACTATTTGAAAAAGGCGCCATTATGTAAGCATTTTTACATTCTTATCGAAACATTGGAAGTACTGGTTTGTTCTTGTTTAGAACTATGGATGGACAGAAGGAAGTAAAAACCACACGTTCACGCTAACCGTCTAGTCTTGTGCGTGAAGAAATATGTGTTCCCATAGTTGAAAACTAGTCAAGTTTTTGCCTTAAAAAAAAAAAAAAAAAGAAAAAAAAAAACAGTCGAGGAATTTTTTTTTTCTTTTCTCAAAGAAATACATAAATTTTTTATTTAATAGATTTTAATTCTTTATCGAGTGAATTTTTAAAGAAAACATTGAATGAAATAGAAAAAACTGTCATTAGCGTCCAATACTTACTGGACAATATAAGCAGAACATAGGCTTCCAATTAAAAAAAAAAAAAAATCAACGTGGTTAAAAAAAAGAAAAAAGGTTTTACACTTTGGACTTCACAGATAAATTTCCAAAGAACTTTTTTTTTTGTTTATTTTAATTTACAATATATTATTTATTGATCTTTTATCTTCAATTTGTGATATATAAAACTTTGGTGAGTAAATTAATTATTAAAATTTTAATAGACATTTCAAAATGGGGGGGGGGATTAAAAAAAAAAAAAACGTTTGTCTAAATATTATATATATTTTTTTTATTTATTGGAAAGAGCATAAAATTTCACATTGACCCTGAAAATATCGTAAAAATTTAACCAATAGAAAAATTTTGATAGATTTTTAAAGTTTCAAAATTGAAAAAAAAATTAACTCGTAAAATTCAATTGATTTCATTACGTAAAAAAATGGCTGCATGAAGGCGCGCCGGCACTTTTTTTTTTAAAAAATAAAAAAATAATATTTCTATTTAATTTTTCTATTAATATTTCTAATAATATTTTTATTATTTTTTAAACAACTTTAATAGTTTAATTTGGAAGTATATTCCATAAAGAAAATAAACAACCCACTTTTAAAAGAGAAATTACGAGTTTCTTATATTTTATTCGCAGTTTCGTGTTAGGGGTGTCAAAAATTCTCAAAAAATTCTGATACACCTAGGCGTGCACTTCTAAGAAAGAAATTTTGTTCATGGAATCTACGTTTTAGTTTTGGCACAGATAAAGAGTGGGGAAAATTTTTCTTTGCGAAATTATCAGCAGAAAGTTTAAAATCAATTCTAAGGCATTAAGTTGCAACCATAATTTGAAAATGTTGAACATTTTTTTCTCGTCTCGAGAAGACTTTCTAGAATTTATTAAAAGTTTAAAATGAACGATTCGTTTTAACGTCAAAGCGTTTTTGGGAGGGGAGGGGGGGAGTGTTATAATACCTATTTACTATGCCTCCCCACGGGGCAGAGTTAGACACCAGGGTCGTTTTTTAACGTGGAGAAAAGGTACAAAAATAAAAATTGTCTAAGTCGTGAAGGATTTCTCCTCCACCGAAAGAGAACAAGAAATAGAAGTGCAGCATCTGAAGAACAGATGGTATTTATTTGCTCCCCCACCGAGCAAATTAGGCACAAGGCCGATTTTTAATGTGAGGAGTGAAGGGAGGGGGAAGGGGAAAAGGGGACCAGCTCCCGAGAGGTGGGAAATGGGAGCTGGTTAAAGGTCAGGCATGTGGGGTTGCCCCCACATCTGGTCTTTGCTAGTCATAGCTAGTCATAGCTTGCAGTATCTGCCGGAACAGATGGTATTTATTTGCTCCCCCACCGAGCAAATTAGGCACAAGGCCGATTTTTAATGTGAGGAGTGAAGGGAGGGGGAAGGGGAAAAGGGGACCAGCTCCCGAGAGGTGGGAAATGGGAGCTGGTTAAAGGTCAGGCATGTGGGGTCGCCCCCACATCTGGTCTTTGCTAGTCATAGCTAGTCATAGCTTGCAGCATCTGAAGAACAGATGGTGTTTATTTGCTCCCCCACTGAGCAAATTAGGCACAAGGCCGTTTTTAATGTGAGGTAAAAACCAGCTCCCCTAAAAGTAGGCAAAAAGGGGGCACTCTGGTTACCAAAAATAATAATTGTCCCAGTATAGAGGGTTTCCCCTCCATTGACTGGTACAAACCATCTTAAGTGCAGCATCTGCCGGAACAGATAGTATTTATTTGCTCCCCCACCGAGCAAATTAGGCACAAGGCCAATTTTTAATGTGAGGAGTGAAGGGAGAGGGAAGGGAAAAAGGGGACCAGCTCCCGAGAGGTGGGAAATCGGAGCTGGTTAAAGGTCAGGCATGTGGGGTTGCCCCCACATCTGGTCTTTGCTAGTCATAGCTAGTCATAGCTTGCAGTATCTGCCGGAACAGATGGTATTTATTTGCTCCCCCACTGAGCAAATTAGGCACAAGGCCGTTTTTAATGTGAGGTAAAAACCAGCTCCCCTAAAAGTAGGCAAAAAGGGGGCACTCTGGTTACCAAAAATAATAATTGTCCCAGTATAGAGGGTCTCCCCTCCATTGACTGGTACAAACTATCTTAAGTGCAGCATCTGCCGGAACAGATGGTATTTATTTGCTCCCCCACCGAGCAAATTAGGCACAAGGCCAATTTTTAATGTGAGGAGTGAAAGGAGGGGGAAGGGAAAAAGGGGGCCAGCTCCCGAGAGGTGGGAAATGGGAGCTGGTTAAAGGTCAGGCATGTGAGGTTGCCCCCACATCTGGTCTTTGCTAGTCATAGCTAGTCATAGCTTGCAGCATCTGAAGAACAGATGGTATTTATTTGCTCCCCCACCGAGCAAATTAGGCACAAGGCCGATTTTTAATGTGAGGAGTGAAGGGAGGGGGAAGGGGAAAAGGGGACCAGCTCCCGAGAGGTGGGAAATGGGAGCTGGTTAAAGGTCAGGCATGTGGGGTCGCCCCCACATCTGGTCTTTGCTAGTCATAGCTAGTCATAGCTTGCAGCATCTGAAGAACAGATGGTGTTTATTTGCTCCCCCACTGAGCAAATTAGGCACAAGGCCGTTTTTAATGTGAGGTAAAAACCAGCTCCCCTAAAAGTAGGCAAAAAGGGGGCACTCTGGTTACCAAAAATAATAATTGTCCCAGTATAGAGGGTTTCCCCTCCATTGACTGGTACAAACCATCTTAAGTGCAGCATCTGCCGGAACAGATAGTATTTATTTGCTCCCCCACCGAGCAAATTAGGCACAAGGCCAATTTTTAATGTGAGGAGTGAAGGGAGGGGGAAGGGAAAAAGGGGACCAGCTCCCGAGAGGTGGGAAATGGGAGCTGGTTAAAGGTCAGGCATGTGGGGTTGCCCCCACATCTGGTCTTTGCTAGTCATAGCTAGTCATAGCTTGCAGTATCTGCCGGAACAGATGGTATTTATTTGCTCCCCCACTGAGCAAATTAGGCACAAGGCCGTTTTTAATGTGAGGTAAAAACCAGCTCCCCTAAAAGTAGGCAAAAAGGGGGCACTCTGGTTACCAAAAATAATAATTGTCCCAGTATAGAGGGTTTCCCCTCCATTGACTGGTACAAATTATCTTAAGTGCAGTATCTGCCGGAACAGATGGTATTTATTTGCTCCCCCACCGAGCAAATTAGGCACAAGGCCGATTTTTAATGTGAGGAGTGAAGGGAGGGGGAAGGGAAAAAGGGGACCAGCTCCCCAGAGGTGGGAAATGGGAGCTGGTTAAAGGTCAGGCATGTGGGGTTGCCCCCACATCTGGTCTTTGCTAGTCATAGCTAGTCATAGCTAGTCATAGCTTGCAGTATCTGCCGGAACAGATACTACACTTTGATCTTGTCCCGAGTGTTATAATAGCGAAGTTCGAAATAAAACCAATGGTATCTAGACTCTCTTGCAGTTTAAATAAGCCAGAATATGAGGAAAATAGTTTGGTTTACCTAAACTGCAAGAGGGCAGGTGCCGAAACAATTTTGGCCTAAGACTATCAGTTTTCTGAAAACTGAAAATCTTAGGCCAAAATTTTTACTTCTGTTTTGTTACGATTCGACTTATCCGTTTTTTTTTTTGTTTTTTTTTTTTCGCAAAACCAAATTTTCGCTTCGAAAACTATTTCCATCGTTTCCGTAATTTTTTGATATGTTCATTACTACGACACGAAAATTAAGTATATACCGTTGGTTTCACCTGAAATTCAATATTTCGAATTTCGCTATCATAAGGAAGAAGAAGAAGCACAGATTTGACCGAGATGTTACTCGGCTCCGAGATGTAAAATAGTTCGTCTCAAATGTATTAATGAGCGGAAGTTGGTTCATAAATGAAAACAGTGAGTCCTTGTCTATAAGGAATTGAAACGAAACTTTTTTTTTTTATTATTAAAAAAAAAAAAAAATGTACTCACCGCTTTTTTGGATAATATTTAGCAACACTCCGCCACTCAACCGCCCCCCTAATGCAAACAGAATTTTTGCGAAATGTTAAACGGTATTCTAGTATGTCGCCGTCTTACTTACGGAAAAACGGTTAATTAAACTGCAGAAGCACTTGTTAAACTACACAAGTTCTATAATTGAATACCCCTAAAAAAAGAACGAAAAACATCACCTGTTAAACTACAAAAGTTTTATAATTGAAAAAAAAAAAAAAAAAAAAAAACGGAAAACATAAAAATGTTTGGTACTCCTTGGGCGTTGAGTTCCATGGCGACCAGCAGAAAAATTTAATGGGTTAATGTTTACTTTAACTACAACAGAACATAAAAAACAATTTGGGGGGGGGGGGGTAATAGGTTTTCGGGGTCGCTGACAACGAATCTGATATTCAAACCCGTCGCAAATTTACCGTTTGCATGGTATTAACCCCTGAACCCTCGCACTATTTTGTGCCAACTCAACGCCATCGTTACATGATGCGTTCGCGCATGAACGCGCGTAGTAAGGTGACTTGTCACATCGCAGATGATCTAAAAAGTTAAGTTTTCACGAGCGGTCTATAAAAGCATCTATATTTTTCGTTTGTTTGTTTTTTTTTTTTAACTATTTTTAGAGGTTTTTTTTTTTTCAATTATAAAACTTGTACACCATTTAACAGATGCTTCTGCAGTTTAATTTACCGTTTTTCTGTAAGTAACGCGCCGACATACACCGAGCAGAAGAACTATTTAATTTTTCACAAAAATTATATTGACATTGGGAGGGGGCGGAGGAGGGGCAGGGGGACGGGTGGTGACGGTAAATGAAAGTACAGAACCAAAGCACCTGTTCAATGTTGTACAAGTTTTATAATTGAAAAAACCTTCCAAAAAAACTAAAAACGAAAAATAAAAATGCTTTTGTGGCCCGTTCGTGAAAACTTAATTTTTTAGATCAATTAAAAAAGCATAAAAAACTACGTAATACAGAAAAATGAACCACATTTTGTTTTTGAAAACTTTCTTGTTATTTTAAATGTCTGCTAAATGTCTGCGAGGGTTCAGGGGTTAATACCATGCAAACGGTAAATGTGCGACGGGTTTGAATATCAGATTCGTTGTCAGCGACCCCGAAAACCTATAAAAAAAAAAAAACAAATTTTATTGGTCGGTGTTCTGTTGTTGCTAAAGTAAACATTTAGCCATTAAATTTTTCTGTTGGTCGCCATGGAACTCAACGCCCGAGGAGTACGAAATGTTTTTCTAAACTCGTGAAATTTTTATTAGATCAATTAAAAAGCATTAAAAACTATGTAACAAAAACAACAAAAAAAAATGGACCACATTTTTTAAAAAACTTTGTTATTTCAAATGTCCGCTAAAATGATTCCTCCGCGATGTGATAAGTCACATCACTACGCGCGTGCACAGGGACGCATCATGTAAGAAAACACGACTGAAGGCAATGAAATCGCGTAAAATAGTCCCAGGTTAATACCAACGGGGGCTTGTATTACTGTACACATAGATTCGAAAAAGTTGTCAAAAAACAAATATATAACAAATAAATGTTATCAAAAGCAAGATAAGTTACTTTTCTACCAAACTGGATATAATTTCGTGTTTTTATTCAATTTAACATGTTTATTCAGCTCGAAAACCATACAGTGTTTACCAATGTATTGAAAAATTCAAGATGGCGGCCGATTCTCTCTTTAACACGGTAAGTTCGGGAAAAGGTGATAGAAATAATAAACTAGACAAAACACTACTAAAAACCACCGAATATATGTCAAGCTATGTCACGGTAACATATATGAGCGAATTTCTAACAGTATTTTGTCTAGTTTATTATTTATTACACCTTTTTCCAAACTTACCGTGTTAAAGAGAGAATCGGCCGCCATCTTGAATTTTCCAATATATCGCTAAAAACGGTGCCGGGAAAACTCGTCCCGGGAAAACTCGTCTCGGGAAAACTCGTCCCCTTTCGCTAGGTAGGAAAACTGGTCCCTTATTGAATAAATATCGATTGAAAACACATTTTATGATCGTTCTTGAAGGAGATATTGTTTTTTAAAATAAACTATAGCCCCCCCCCCATAATATTTTTAAAAAAATATTTTTACTTGTTTAATGTTTTTTTTGTGTTTTTAATAAAAGCGTTTATTATGTTCATAAACGAGACCGCATATTTTTTTAATATTAATATAAAAAGAATTTACTTATATACTGTTGTTTATAAAAGGGTAAAATCGATTTTTCTACCTCGCCGACTATGTTGTTTATTTAATTCATTTGGAATCGTTTATTTGGTAAAGAAAAAAAAAACAGAAAACAAACAAAAAACATGTCGGTCGAGTGTTACGGGAGAACGAGAAATAATGCCCGGTATCTTAGGGGGTCTTGATAATCGTTAAAAAATAGAAAATTAAAGAAATTACTGAGGGAGATTTGGTTTTAAAAAGAAAATAATAAATTTTAATATTTTTTAGAATATAATTTAGAGAGAGAGGGGGGGATAAAACTTATATCTCCCTTCGAAAAGCAACCAACAAAAAATGAAATTAAAAAGATTCTTGATAAACGATAGCGGAGTTTTCAATAAAATTTATTAATAAATTTATTTAGTGATTACTTTCTCTCTTAATGATTGATTTTAGAATTTTGAAGTAAAAATTAAAAAAATTAAAAATGAGTTAACGAGAGATTGTTAGCACATGGCATCTCTCGCGCCAAAAAAATATTTCGCTTTTAATTTATTAGTTAATTTTTGCAAAATTTGACAGGACGACAATAACTGTTGATAATTGATAAAATTATAATTTTAAATAACGCATGAGTGCATTTGGTATGACAGAAAACAAAAACATAACAACAAAAAACTATCATAATTAAAAAAACAAAACCAAAAACGTAACGAAGAATCGAATCGCTCCCTGTTTTTTAATTTTTGGGTTTTGTTTTTTTTATTGTTTTTATGACTCCAAAAAACATCGTTAAAATAAGAACAAAAAAAAATTTGTAATTAACTTTGTATGAACATAATAAACGCTTTAAAATAAGTTAAATCACTAAGAACTTAGCCAGTTAGGTAGAAAACGGACACTTAGAAAATCGATTTTATTTAAAAAAAAAAAAAAAAAAAAAAAAAAACATTAAACAAGTAAAAATATTTTTTTTTTAAATATTATGGGGGGGGCTATAGTTTATTTTAAAAAACAATATCGCCTTCAAGAACGATCATAAAATGTGTTTTCAATCGATATTTATTCAATAAGGGACCAGTTTTCCTACCTAGCGAAAGGGGACGAGTTTTCCGGAGACGAGTTTTCCGGAGACGAGTTTTCCCGGGACGAGTTTTCCTAAATTCGCTAAAAACACTATGCTTTTCGAGCTGAATAAACATGTTAAATTGAATAAAAACACGAAAATTATATCCAGTTTGGTAGAAAAGTAACTTATCTTGCCTTTGATAACATTTATTTGTTATATATTTGTTTTTTGACAACTTTTTCGAATCTATGTGTACAGTAATATAAACCCCAAATTAAAGTGGTCGGTGTTCTGTTGTAGCGTTAGGTAACATTTACCAAAGTTTTAGAAACGGCTATGCTTACGCACGCAACCACGTGTTCCATTGAAATTTAAAAAATAATACAAATAGAAGGTAATCATGTTGTTCCTATTTACAAAGCCTCCCCACGGGAGAGAGTTAGACACCAGGGTCGTTTTTTAACGTGGAGAAAAGGAACAAAAATAAAAATTGTTTCAGTCGTGAAGGATTTCTCCTCCACTTACAGAACAAGAAATTGAAGTGCAGCATCTGAAGAACAGATACTACACTGTGATCTTGTCCCGAAGGCCAAGTATGTTGTTTAGCGACGTGAATATTTTATCGGAAAGTTGTTCAAAAAATGTATTTTTCTGGGCATACTTATGCACTATGCAGAATACGGATCGTGTTGAAATAATAACGTTATTTAGAAACCCATTCTTAAGACGGAGAGGGGGAGGCGTTTTG